>NC_060144.1:531342952-531645983 GCF_021461385.2 Schistocerca piceifrons | reverse complement strand
TCCATAATGGGAAAGTAAAGAAGAAAGAATAATCATTTGCCATATTGGAAAGATTGTTTTTTCGTTTCTGTTTTGTAATGAAAGATGTGGGTGTATTCCTGAACCAGTTACAGTCACCAGTTATCTGTCGTTATCTTAATATTTTGCTCGAATCATTTTGGAAAATTATAGGAATCCAAGTAAAGATGTCTGGACTAGGTACGCAAGCATGAATCCTCTTTATGGGAACTTTCTCGTGCTTTTTAATTCGCTGCTTTAAGTTAAAATAATAATTAAAACGACTTTTGCCGCGCGGGGTAGCCGTGCCGTCTAGGGCATCCTGTCACGGTTCGCGCGGCTCTCCCCGTCGGAGGTTCGAGTTCTCCCTCGGGATGGGTGTGTGTGTGTTGTCCTTAGCGTAAGTTAGTTTAAGTTTGATTAAGTAGTGTGTGAGCCTAGGGACCGATGACCTCAGCAGTTTGGTCCCATAAGACCTTACCACAAATTTCCAAATTTAACGACTTTTAAACGAACTGAACTATTTTTCTGCGCCATTGTTTAAGAGAAAAGCGTCCTTTTAATAGAGCTCAAAGTATTTTGCAGGAAATAGGAGGAATTTGCTGACAGAGATGTCATCAGCTTGAGTTTCGAAACAAACGGTTTCTGAATAAATGGCTTGAAAGCTTGCTGAAGCGTATTGAAATTGTATGTTGCTGTTTGATGATAAATAATGTAATGTTTCTTGTATTTATTGAATGGTAGCTGCTGTTCTTTTGAAACGTATTCTAGTTGTAAACTACAGATCTAATGAAGCGAAATGATTCGCTGCAATGTCAGAGCAAGAAAACCCAGCTTATTAAACAAAGTTTATTACTTCTCTCTTTTAGATTAAAAATATTCTTCGGCCCTAGCAGTAGTGGCCCTGAAATATGATCCTATATGACATGACAGCGTGAAAATTTGCTATCACTAACGTCGGCGACGGAGAATATTATAGCCGGGAATGTATCTGTATAGAACTTCAGCAGCAAGTAGTGAATACGTGCCTTTCGGGAAGAACGACTGTTTTTAAGCCTCCGTAAGAGTTCGAATCTCTATAATTTGACCTTCACGGTCATTTCCTGGGGTGGCTGCTTAAAGGAGGAAGCAATATGTTCGTTGACACTTGTAGAAACGTGCGTTCTCGACACTGTAACGGTAAACCACACCGTCAAGCAAGGAGAAAAAGAGAGACCTAGTTAAAAAATCTACATATATTAAATTGAATGATTGGGCTAACGATTTCTCCTTTTTGCCTCAATATTTGTTTCTGAAAAATCTTGTTTTTTCATTAATATTTCTTCAAAGAAAACCTTCTCAAGGAGGTCTCGTAAGCTACATAAATGGAATATCATACAGTTCTGCCGAATATGATTGGGGATCTCCAAATATCGGCCTTGCAAGCCTCGCGCGCGGAATGACACAGAAATTCAGGGAGAAAAATGTGACTCGCGATAGGTAATTTGTGATCTCATCCCAGAGTTGTGTTATGTAACTTCTTACGTTTACTTGGTGTTTTAAGTGATTAATAATCTCTTGATTTTGCAGACAGCTATTAGTGTGTTATTGTCAGAACATTTCGGAGAGGAATGCCAGATAGGAACAGATGGTACATACGAGGTACAACGTTGTGGGGGCTAATACCTTCATCAGCCATCGCGATTTACGATTTGTATAGCCACCCTAAATTACTTTAAGTGAAGGCAATGACCCTCGCTTAAAAGGCGGTAATATTTCAGTCTCGCAGTGATGTACTACGTTTATTATACCTCGAATACGAATAGTTACGTGAGCATCACTCCATAGCGCGACAGTCTGCTTGTAAATTGATTATATTGCTACTAGACATTCACAGCTTCGTGTTTTGAACCTCTATTATGGAATTATTAGAAGATCTAAATATGCGATGATGAAAAAATAAAATGCCTTTAGGCTCTTATGTTGGCTGGAATACTTTAGCGTAATAATCAATTCAAAGGGTAGTCGGATGTACCCTTAGGTGTACACATAACATCTGTAGGTAGTAAAGAAGAAAGGCAGCTCTTTAATTCTTACCGCTATACATTCTCTAAACTTAGCTGCTGTCCGCAGATGCGCACAAGTAAATGCTTTTGTCCAGATTCGTGAGAAAAAATATACTTTACAATTTTTTGATTATGGGGAAACCGCTCTAATAGCCAACACCTGCCACAATAGAAGTCCCTCAGGTCAGGAAGCACACTATGCTAACCGCGATATTTACGAAATCATGTTCAGACATTCAGCCCAGTGAAAAGATTGTAACTACGAATAGGTCTGCTGAGACAGTGGTTTAAAATCTAAACATGGATACGACCACAGTAATAAAGTAGTGTACATTTTCATTCCACACCTTCACACAGTGTCCGAAAGTGTACCATTCTAAGCTGTTACACGACAGATAATTACAACGTACGACGACTACGTCTTTACACGCGTGGCCACTGGTGTCCCACCATTTGCGAAGAGACAGCCAGCGGGAGCACTTCTTTTATTCGAGTCTTTGCGATAACCACTTACTTCAGAAATTATTATCATTGGGCAGCGTACGTCAGTCAGTCGGGAACAAAAGTGACTGGCAGGTACCCTGCAGCGCCCCGGTGACATCGTCAGAGGCACATAATCACCGTCAGTTAGAGGCCAACTTAACGAGCCGCCTGTGCAGTTCTGATCGCCTAACTGTTTCTGTCGAAGTCAGCCCCTCATCAGACTGAGAAGTGGTCATTAGCAGAGAAAGAACGCGCCTCTTAATGCTATATATGCAAGTTAATCTTTCGCGATCTCCTAAACAAACTCAATCTTACTGTCTGTTTACATTACAGATGCGAGAGGTAAGTTCCACACTTTTTCAAGTGTGATTGCTAATAGTTCTTACGAAATTTGCACTGTCCACATTTATTTCATTAATAGTTATAAGTGATACTTTTTTTATTGTTTGAAGACGGAGTTCCAGTAATATATTCTGCTTTCTGAAACATTATAATTCTGCAAACATCTTGTCTAAAGTTTTAGCGACAGTACGTCAGTCAATTACAAACACCTACTAAAGACGTCACCGGAGTGTGCGGACACACTTGTGGCCATCGTGCATTCTGCTTTTCTTCATATAGTTGTTACGATCGAAAACGAAACAAAGTTTCGTCCTTAAAATACGACCTTACTTACCTTTTTGATAATATCATTTACGAGACGTAGCGGCAAAAATTTATCGCTCTCTTAATGTCATTGCTGCTAGCACACGTAAAAACGTAGCAGTCAACATCATCTTTCATTTTGAAACAGTGTTACTATCCCATTTCTACATGAAAGGCCAAACTGGTGCAGTGTACCATAAAACTGAAATTAACGGCAACGCTACAGTAAGATCTGTGTATTATGAGTTCTTTGACAGGTATTCCACAATCTAATTTTCCGGTGGCAACACTGTAGTCCTGCGTGCATATTCAGACTGAACTTGCTGAACGCTAAGGTAATCGAAAATTTTTTAGAAATGTAGCAAGTTGTTGTTACTTCGTATGAGAGACTGACAAAATCCGGCTGCATTCCTGACATTTCAGCGATTCTTCTTGAACGATACATGGCGTTCATCTACTTTTTATTTATTTTTTAGATGTTTCTGATGAATTACAAGGGAAATATTCCAGTCGCACTTGCGATTGCACTAATCCGAAATCGATTACCACGTTTTAAATTAGTCAGAGCAGTTGTAACGACAGACATAAATTTTAAAGACCTTCATTTATGGTAAGCACTACATTAAAGGTAGATGGAAACGTAGATTTTCTTCATGAATCTATTACCGTCGGTTCCGTTCCGTTTAAAAGTCAGATATCCATGTTTTCCGTGGAATAAAGTATGATCGACAGTACGGCTGGACACATTTAAATACATTTTTGTCATTCGTTAAATTACTTCACGGTATTACTAATTGTATTCACTATACATCTGAGCCGTAGAAAAATCAGAAGATGTGTCAAAGCGGTATCTGATTGTTTTCATTCACTTCCTTCCACATTGTTTCTTTGTAAATCGACTTCTTGTGACTGTATGTGGTTATTTCAAGTGCCTCTTAGTATCATTTGACAATACTGTTGGCTTCTTACTGGTATTAAATCTATCCCAGTTTACTTCTATCTTACCAGAATGGGTAAGACATCCCGGCGGCATGACTTTATTAACTGATTCGATGCACAAAAGAGTCGAACAGCTTGACAGCTAGTAATTTATAGTAAGGCTCGATGCAATAGATTACTTCAGAAAAACAGTCCGGTTACTGAGAACTTGTGAAGCTTACAACTGGGTTGGTGGATTTTTAACGTTTAGTACGTTCTCTGAAGATTATTGGGACCTGACTGTTTTCGTTGTATATGAGTTCAGAACATCATCCCTACTTCCAGTTCATCATGATGCAAGACAGGTTAGATTGTTAGCAATATACGTTGATACATATATTGTTTATCTACTATTCTTAGGCTTCATCAACGCTACTTAAAGAAATAGAATACAGTCTCCATCAAAACATGTCGTAAGTTATGAATCTGATTCTGAATGGCGCGGTATTTCTGATCCAACTTCAGACGAGGCGCACCTGTCTAATGAAACACGTAGCTCCCATTTGTCAGGCATGCCCCCTGAGAGACCAGAATAACGTTGTGAAGCAATTTTCACCGTGTCCGTTACATCAGAAGGTACGCGGTATTAAAATGGATTTGATTGTACTATAGCTGGCACATAATGAATAAAATAAAATGGAAATATGATGATGTGAGAGACTGGAACCTGTGACATTCGAGTAACACGTCACTACATCTATCCATCATAGGAAGATTGTTATTGTCGCTAGGCGTGTATCTCTCAAGTACAACAATGGAATTCCATGTAAGAATACAAATTAAAAGAAAACCCTTATTTTTTTAAATTTTTGCGATCGTTGTGTGTAAACGGTAAATCTTTCTATTTTCGAACAACACTAACAATTCCCTACAACTTTTTTCGAAAAATGTATTCTGAAGAACAAGGTGGGCACGGTCTCCTAATCGTTTTATCTGTTGAAACCGGAGTAGAATTTCACCCAAAATAAAATGAGATGTGAAAGCTGTTATATCACCACATACATGGACAGACAGCCTTTTTTGTTAAAGTCAGAGTAAAATTTTATCAAAAATAAAACGAGAAGGGAGATCTGTTGTATCCTCGTGTACACAGTAAATCAGCATCGAACAGTCAGCAGTTCCCGAAATCTAGACAATTTTGCTAACGAAATGATGCGCTTCGCGTTCCGAGAAAATTTTCGTTATGAATTTTAATCTTTCCATCGCTGTTGACGTTGGCATCTCGGAGACATGCAACCGCAAATCAATTTTTTTGTATGACATGCTACATCATTCCCCAGGCTTCATTCTACTGATGTTAGTTATTCATACAATAATTATGATCAATTCCGCATTCATATCGATCAGTGAAACACGTCCGTACATGGGTACACGACAACGACCGGTTTCCTGCCAGGCCGCTTTAGCACGTGGCTAAAATCGCGTGAACTTATGCGAATGTTAGTTTCCTATTTTATAACACAGCCGAAACCCGGACCGACCGTGAAGGGTACGAAAATCAAAAACCAAAACTTTTAGTGGTACGTTCCGCTGTCAATTTGGGTTTCGTATGTGTTGTAAATGAGTTTTCGCGTGACTTCACGTGATTTTACTTACATTGTGAATTAGTATGGCAGGATACCGGTGGTTATCGGCTGTCCAATCATAGACGCATTTTACTGAATCGATGTGAATGTGATTGGGTTCCCAGGTAAATATGATGACTTAATGTCTATTTCGAAATCGACTGTTTACAAATTTTGCTCAAAAAGTGATGGTAATTTTGCGATTTCATATATTGCAGTAATCCGATTCACGCAAGTTCTCGTTGCTGTGTTGATGAAAATGTCTGAATAGTGAGTGTACAATGTTAGACATACCAGATATTTATCGAAGTGTCCGCTATAAGAAAGGTTACGTTTGTTTTGGTAGTATCTGCGAAAATTTGTTTTGTATAAAAATTGGATGTGAGAATTTCTTGTAAATTCTGTTATAAGAGCAGAATAAAATGCAGAAAAATTTTGAAAATATTAAATATTGCTTCGGTATGTTTTCTATGATTAAATAACGATTTACAAGTTGTTTAACCGTTTCTAAGGAGGTAGTGAAGACACTGACGATGACCAGCACCCTTGACTCCCCTGCACGTCACCAACCGCTGTAATCTTGGGAAAAGAGAAAGATTAATATTAAGCAATCACCAGATCACAAAAAGGAAGTCGCTGAGGACGCTGGAATATTAACTGCCTTCAGCCACCATATTTTCAGATATTTTCTGTATGAAACGAGGGACTGCAAAATTTATTCCATAGCTATTGAATTTCGAAAAAAAATAAACAAAAAAATAAAATACAGCGGCGAATGCAAGTTGCCCAGGAGTCGCTTGATGAAGTCAACGACGATGGAGAACTACTGAAATATGTCATAACTGGTGAATAAAATTGGGTTTTGGGATACCACATCTCTACTAATTCTCAGTTCTCTCAGAGGAAGCATCTGGATCACTAAGACCGAAAAAAGCTCCACAAGTGCACTCATATGTAAAGGTTATGCTTGTCGTGCTATTCGATTTTGACGGCACAGTACACCATGTTTTCTTGCCACAAGGATGAACGATCAGCAAAGAATAAGTTCAACGCCGTTTGCGTGAACCAAATCGAAAAAAGTGCTGTTCACACATTGTGGTTACTCGTTAACTTTTGGCGAGAAACAATACTGTAATGATGCTCCAGACTCCATACTCTCGAGACATTTCCCACGTGATTTTTTTTCTGTTACCAAAAATAAAGCAAAACGCAAGGCTCGTCATTTTACAAGCATAGATAAAATTATAAACGCATGCGAAAGATCGAGTCCCAAAAGTGTTTCGGAGTTTGGAAAAAGTGCTGACATACGTGTTTAATATGTAATGGCGATTGTTTAGAAGTAAATGGCATTGATGTACTGTAGACACATAAAGGAGTCTTCAAAAGATCCGTTTTGTTTTACATCCAATGTAGGCCGAGGATTACACATCATGAAATCTCTCGTGAATGCTGTTGACAAGAGACTTCAAAATAACATACTGATGACTCGTAAGTCCTCTCGATCTATCAGCCTTCTAAGATCGTATTCTTGATGTCGTGAGTGCAAAAGTTTCCTACGTCTCATTTTCGGACTATTCCACACGTTAACGTTGAATCAGGCCATGTTACTACGCTCTGATATCCCGAGTATGTGCCGACAGTGAATTACGCTGAGAAACCAGAAATGTCATGCCACACAGGAGGTGGACAAAATATGGAAAACAGACAGAAGTACATGCTTGCGATGTTGTACTTGACCACGGACGGCACCGGCGCAACGTCCTTGCGTTGCAAGCGCCATTCGCGGTCATAACACTGTTCTTCGTATATGCGATTGCAGTCTTTCTCGGCGGATTCCAATGATGAATTATTCTCTGGTTATCAGCCGAGTGGTGGTGTCGTCTTGTCGCAACGTTTCGATGAGTTTAGTAACCATCATCTTCTGGTGAGAAGATGATGTGTACGAAACTCATCGAAACTTTGAGATAAGACGACGCCACCACTAGGCTGATAACCAGAGAAGAATTCACCACTGTTCTTTGTAGTTTTGAGTGATTTATATCCGAGAGAAGTGAATTTGAACGTGGGGATATTGTTGGTGATGGTGTGGCAGGTTCTGCCGTAGCCAAGGGAGCGGAGTGTTTGATCTTTTAAGGAGGACCCTATCGAAGGTTTATATCGCAGGCTGCAAAAGCGGAGAAACGTCGTCCGCTAAGTCACAACGCGCACGAAAATGTGTGTTGAGTGATCATGACAAACAGTCGTCGAAGACGGTTGTGATGAGAAATAAGACGATTATGATGATGTTTGGTTTGTGAGGTGCTCAACTGCGCTGTCATCTCACTACCAATTTTCACACAGTCCAATTTTTTTCACATTACAATGTAACCACTGTCACGGATGATGATGATGATGATGATGATGACGATGATGAAGGAGACAACACGAACACCCATTACCGGTCAGAGAAAGTCCCCAACCTGGCCGGGAATCGAACCCGGGACCCCGTGATCCAGGGGCAACAACGCTAGCCACTAGACCACTAGTTTCGGACGAAATAAGAGGACGATAGCTGCAAAAATCATTGCACAAGCGAATGTCGCACTCGCAAGTCTTCTCAGTACCAAAACGATACGAATGGATCTCCATCAGAAGGGAATTATAGGACGAGCTGCAATTCCAAAGCCACTCATCGGTGATGCAAATGCCCGTAATACCGAAGCCATAAAACTTGGACTACAGATCAATGGAAGGAATTCATTTGGTCGGATGAGTTTTGTTTCATAATTTTTCCAACTTGTGGCGCGGTTTGCATCTTCGAACACACTTCCAAGGCTAGAATGCAGACTGATTGCTACCAAGACTACATCATGGCGGGGACACGACAATGACTTGGGCAGCCATGTGGTATTTCGCGGGCCAATGATTAGTCAGCAAGGTCACATTCCTGCCGAGAACTACGTGACCATTTTGGTTGATCAGATCGATCCCCTTGAACGGATTTTATTTCGTAGTTGTGATGCTGTGTTCAAAGAATACAGGGTTCGTGTTCACACCGTTTGCACCGTCCAGGGCTGCTTTTATGAGGATGAGCTGTCGCATCTTCCGTGACCACCACAGACATCAGATCTCAACCTTACCGAGCCTCTGTCACGTACTTTGGAGAGAAAGGTCAGTGGTCGCTATCCACCTCTCTCAGCGTTGCCTGCAGTTTCTAACAACCCTACCACAACAAAGGTCAAAATTTAATAATGATTCTGGTGTTGCTCACGCTGCCAAACACTGCATTTTCGGACAACAACAAAGTGATTATGTGGCAGGTGTCATTAGAGCACAGTTATTAAAGTCATTTCATGTAATAATGGATGAACTAGCCACTCATCTTTTCGTGTTTCCAACGCTGGACTCGTTGTAAAATCATAGCTCAATCGTCGAAAATCTAGGTGGTGATGAATCCAAGCTCGGATGCAAAGAGGCCTAGGTTTTATTCTGCGATATTCAAAAGTTTTGTAGATGCGCTTCACAAACCATTCTTGAAGATTAAACCTTTCAAAGTTAGCACAATAGTGATGTAAAAAAAGTAATCAGCACTCCGAATTTAAGTTACACTTCCTTTTAATTGCTTTTATTGCAATATCACGTGACACACAAATATCACTTCACAATACAAAACATACTTGAAACCATCTTCCTCACAGTCACTGTTAAAGTTCACATTTTATAAACTGGCTACAATATGCGTCTTTCCAACATGACGTCCAACACTTGACTTTTTCAAGGTCCGACTCACTAACTACTAACTAATAATCGCTTACGCACCCAAAAATCAGAGTTACAAGTACGACAAAGATGATAGTGACAAAAGAAAGAATACACATAAGAATAATATCATTGCAACATAAACATATCGATGCATCAAAGTATCTCTGCATAAAAGAAATCAAATCTGAATGTTGTCTCAGAAATATGTTAACTACTTTACAGAAACACAGTAGAATATTGCTGGTATCGAGAGGTTGAGTTGAGGTGCCGTAATGGTTGCGTAATTCAAGTACCATTACAAGTTGCCACTATTTTGGAGGAAGAGTGGTATAAGATTTACTTGGAAACCATTCTGAGACGACGGGATGCTATTTTAAATGCGAACGGTTTTCCTACGCCGTCTTAGGCATGGTAATGTGTAGTGATGCTGATGTTTCGATGCTTTTCCTCAACACTGAATGCAACCCAGGATGCCGAAATCACTTGTCTCTAAACTAGCGCTACGGCAGGGTGGTGGGCGTTTTCCGGCGCTGCCTCGCGCCGCATCTGGCGGGCCACACGCACGCACAGTGCGAGCACTGTGCCGACCGCCGCCCCACGGCCCAGCAGCCGCTGCCGCGGTGGGCGGCGCCGCCCCGGGATTAGCATACAATGCCGGCTGCCGCTGCGCCGACGGCGGCGCCTCTCTACCGCGCACACGGCCCGCGACCCTCACCCACCCTGTTCCGCCATCGAGGTCCGCTCCTCCTGCATTCCTGCGAGACTCGCCGCATTCAGCAAACTCTCAGCTGCGTGGCTCACCCTCCCCTTTCTCTCCGGACTCGGCTCACTCTGTTCGTCCGTGAGATCTGCCAGGCAGTAAATACCTGCGTTCAGGTCGATACGATTTCCTGTTTGATCAAATCTACAATGTCGCGTAGAGAATACAAAACTTCTTTACAGACTAACAGATCTGTTTTCTGATAGGGTTGATGACCTCGTAGCCAGCAGAACTGTTCACGTCGTTTCTAACGGGGAGTAACTGTAAAATGCATCACTCTCCAAAAGTGTTACACAACCGTTGTTCCGTATGCAGCGCTTGCCACAAATGAAGAAACGTATTTCGTCCATAGTGTCAAAAAATGGTTCAAATGGCTCTGAGCACTATGGGACTTAACATCTGAGGTCATCAGTCCCCTAGACCTTAGAAATACTTAAACCTAACTAACTTAAGGACATCACACACATCCATGCCCGAGGCAGGATTCGAACCTACGACTGTAACGGTCGCGCGGTTCCAGACTGAACGGCCTAGAACCGCTCGGCCACATCGGCCGTCCCATAGTGTCATACATTGGCCCTCAGATACAAGACTGCTATCTTCCTGTGCCAAGATACGGCGTCCAATGTAATTTAACGAAGTCGGTAAACGTGAAGAGAGTTTTTGAGTGTTCCTGAGCGCCTGTGTAAGGAATCATAAATGAGCGGCGGCATTGCACGAGATGACTGCGTTGTAGACCTCTAGCTCGGTCGCTCTTCCCGTGAACCATTTTAACTTAACGTCACAAGAAACTGCACACTCGGCATCGGTCAGAAAGTGCTGTTCTCATACAATTACTCCAGCACTACGACGATGTGAGTTTTTTTCCTCGTTATTTTTCCAGCTCTGGTTGGAATAAATGAAGAGTTTGGACTGTCATGTTATGCATCTCTGGGAGACTAACACTTTCAGATCTCGATGTTTTTCAGTGTCGCGTATAATTTAAACAATAAGTCCACGAGGAAAAATCACAATAGTTCTGCACTGGTTGTGCATCTCAGTATGCGACACGTAACTTTCCTTCTGCATCTAGCATATTTCGCTTGATATAGTCGGGAACTCTACCAGACTCCCTCCGCTGTTACTGTATACAGGGAATTGACAATGGTGGAAAATAGCTGAAACAAGCAGTGTATCAACAACAACAGCGATAATGTATATATTGTACGATCAACGAACTTCTTTAAATAATGGTTACCGACAGTATCTTCTTATTCGAAGGTCAATGACTCCTGCCACTCGCAGGCGCATATTTTTTTCTGCTTCATTTATTTTACGTCAATACTAAGCACTGTTCTCCGCGGTCTCAAACCAATGCACTATATTAGTGTTCGTTTAGCATCTCTCCGCTATTAGAGACACCTAGATGTTTTCTGATTATCAGCATGTCAACAGAAATACAGATTATTCCATTCTATTTATTTGACAGTACAACGAAAATATATCTCTCAAGTTACAGACATTTCCCGTATTCATTTATGACATTATTATAACCTGTATTAGTATCTTTAAAACTGTACAGGATGTTTTAAGCACTTGAAGTGTTTCTCGTGGAGCCAGGAGACTCTACTCCCACTCCTCCTACGTGCGTTTTTTTGTTAATAAGTTATCGCGTCAACAAGTAAACACTTGTTTCACTTGTGTGTTCCTATTGTTCTCATTTATCGCTTTATGTAGCTTTTCAAGAGAAGCTATTATTATTAAAAAAAAAGTCACTTTCTTTGTTTGTGGAATGACAACGCCACCCTGTTATGAAAATTTTGTGGGTATTCGCCTAACGTCTTTTGCTTTGTTGCAGCAATATCGTCTTCTTCTTCTTGCTGCTTTGTAGTATATTAATTGCAGCGTGTGCGTACCTATGATTTTAAATCAGTTTCTGATTTTTTATTCTGTATACTTCTGAATAGAAATTAGTTTTTATTGTTACGGACTGTTCTGGACATTTGTCGATACTATCCGTTTTCCTACCTCCTGTTTCGGTACGCTAGTCTCTTATGATCTGTGCTGGAGCTGTTCACTGAATTTTCACTCTTATTCAACAACACTAATCAAATTATAAGCAATAGTTTTATGTAACATGATCGTCTACCAGTTATCACTGCATTACGAGGGTAAGCAACACGTAAATTGTTTAATGAGGAAGTTTCAATGTTTGCGGAGTTGCAATTCTTCATGACTTTTACTAGTGTCTTTTAAGTTCATTTTTGCATTTCGTAGACATTTCTTTTTCATGTTTAATGAAGTATTTCCTAATGAAGGAGACTCATGTAGCGCTCATTACCGGATGACATAAATATTTGGTTACCCTGGTAGCCTACACAAATATTTATCAACCTAATACAACATCGGCGATACCGAACGAGCTTTCGGGTGCGTAGTGTCTTGGAATCAGAGAAACAAGTAATATTAAAAGGGTGTGACGATTTTCATATGTCTCTACTCCTCACAATTATACAGTATGAAAAGACAGATTGAGTGGCAGAGCTATAAAACCCTCGATTACCTCTAGACAGGCGGGGAACATAACTTTTAAGTATTTCTCTGTAGAGAGTAAGGTTAACGACACCAAACTGGAATTGTGGTTTTCTGCAGATTCGTTGACAAAGTATTAATTTGTTCCTCAAAATCTGCTCTGAAAAATAAATAAAATATATAGGACTACGTAACAATAGATTCTGTCTAGTAAATACAACAGAAAAAGCAAAAAGACTGTGTATGAAACGCGTGGTCTTCAACAACAGCAATACAAAACATTCAAGGATAATTTTAAAAATCCACCGAATAATTTTGCAAGTCATTTCGCATTTAGGATATGATGCAAGATATTTTTAGGTTATAGCGCAGTGTATAACAGTTAGACACAAGTGAAAGTATCTGATTCGAGGGTCGGTACTGCATGCAGAGAGGCATCTTTCGTCAACAGCCACTGGATAAGCACTGCTGAACGAAGGATTCCTCTATACTGCTCCAGACATATTACTGCGGCATGTTTTATTCTGTCATCCAAACTCGCTTTGATTAGATCGATGCCTCAGTATTGTCTCTAGGAATACAGCAAATGCTTTGCTTGCTTAAAATGTAATGTTTATTTTTTTTTTTTTTGCACTTTGTATTAGAGTAAGAATAATTTCTCTGCGCGCTTCACATTTGAATACGCGTAAGAACAGTGCGTCATCGCCTGAAGATCGTCTTTGGCCCGTAACTGTTCATTCAGCGTAACTATGCCGGTGTCATCTTCTTCTGGTTGTGTTTCTAAACAATCTTAGCGTTATTTTCGTCGTGATCGACGTCGCCCATGCGAGAGTCTGTTGAGAGGGGAGCTGGATCTGGGGGTATGGAGCATTTTCAGTATTTTGGAAGATGAACGGCGACTTCTAAGTAGCCATAAAAAGAGTTTAGGTTCCGATCCTATTGAAAGCGTCGGCCGCAGTGGCCGAGCGGTTCTAGGCGCTTCAGTCTGGAACCGCGCGACCGCTACAGTCGCAGGTTCGAATGCTGCCTCGGGCATGGATGTGTGTGATGTCCTTAGGTTAGTTAGGTTTAAGTAGTTCTAAGTTTAGGGGACTGATGACCTCAGTTGTTAAGTCCCATAGTGCTTGGAGCCATTTGAACCATTTTTCTGTGAAAAGCTTTGTCCTCTTACTAAAACACTGGGCATAGATACTCATACTCAATAAAAAGAATATACATTATTGAAAGAAAAACACCATCCTTTCTCTGAGGGATAAGGGGGAGGAGTGGCGACCCACCCTTTGCCCTTGGCTATGGGAACCATTGATTGTGATGGATAGGAAATCTGTTTACATGTAAACCATTCTTGTGTGACTGGAGAAGAAAGCGTGCTATTTGCAAAAGTATGCTACTAAGGGAGGACTATTTGTAAAAAATATGCTATTAAAACAAAGTCTTGAGAATTATTTGCTTAATTTATTTTGATCTTTACGCATACTTCCAATGATGGGAAATATTATTGACCACAGAGGATCCTTGACATGGCGTCCGCTTAACTCAGCTTCTGTGTAATACATTTTGTGTGCTGTGTGCGTCTTCCAGACATTAGATTCCGAGTATTCGGTTCAGACAAAACATAAAAATAAATGTTTTAAAATACTAGAGTTCAGAGAAAATATCTTTAAATCAAAAACATATTTCACGGTCTTTCGGAAATAACTGCTCAACAGATGACGCACGCTAAAGTCGTTTTATATTATACATTCTGCGCATTGTACGCGTAATTCCGATATTCGTTTGCCGGTATTTGGCTCAGAGACATTCGTGAAATAAGTGAGTTTTAAAACACTCAAATTCTGAGAAAAAATTCTTAAATAAAAAGTATAGCTCACGGCCTCTTGGAAATAATTCCTGGATAAATCATACAAGCCAAAGCCGTACTATTGCTTTCTTTGGAACTCATTTACACCATAGGTGTTTAGTAAGATTTAATCGGTTTTGTGAAATACAACTACTTGCGTTACAGCTGTAGTGTTGGTATGTTTTACTATTATTTACATTTGAGCCTTTTTCGAATCTTTTTGAATTCCTACTGGTTATAAGCAACGTAGAGATTAGTTAACATACTAGAATTTTCAGAGTTGGATAGTAAAATGACGCAATGGTTAAGACTTTGGACTCGCATAATTGACGATCAGGATTCATATTATCGTCAGGACATTCAGATTTTGATTTTCCACAGCGTTTCCCCGGAACCATTCACGGCGAATTCCCGTGTGGTTGCTGTAAAAAGACAAGTATCAATTTCTTTCAGCTTCTTCGTCCAGTCCGAACTTGAGAAGCATTTCTACTGAGCTAGTCGCCATCTGGATGTTAAATCTCACTCTTCTTTCGTCCTAATATTTCCTTCCTAGTCTACCGTAAGCACTGTTACAGACAGAGTTTGAATATCGTTACCGTATCAGGATCCCAGTTCAGAAGCGACAAGTAGTGCTCTCTGCTAATGGCTGCCAGTTATGATTCTTTGAATATCGATAGTTTTATCAAGTAGGAAACTATTACTGCGTGTAGTGAAATAATAGAAATTTGATTCTGAGAAATCGTAGCGATTACTTTCTCACAGATGACGTGTGTTGCTGGAGGAGTATTTTTAACTACCACGAATTGTGAGAACTTGTGGAAATTGCCTCTGCATTATTCTTCGCAATAAAAGACGCGGGTGTGTAACGTTGACATTGTTTGAAATTCAGAGTTCCCTTTCTCCTTCGTGCGATTACATCTCTATGTGAGACAGCGAACAGCAGATTATGTGAAGGATGAATCATAATGCAGTGCCAGTGATGGCAGTTTCCACGCGACTTTTCCGACGTCCTGCCAGGTCATTCCCTCCGTTAAGGGCGCCAGACAAAGAGAAAGACGGATGACCCTCGAGGTAATGCGCTGGCCGCTGGGAAAAGCACACAGAGCGGCCGCTCGCCGGCCTCAACGTGGGCGTCGGCGAATGCGCTCCCGGCAGAGCAGCGGGGTTGCGCACGCCCAGGCGCTACTGCCGGCTTCCAGGTGAGCTGCACCGGGCCCAGAAGAGCAGCAGCGGGGTACTGGCTGTACACAGGTGGACACCGAAGATGCTCCTGTTCGAGGTATCGAAACACCTACATCCCGCAAGTTCGCCTGCTGTGGTCAGCGTGTCTGATTGCTTATTTGCAGCAACTGGTCCGATCCTGTTACTATTAGGCATTATCCCTTCGTTGGAGGACTGGAACGGGATGCACTCAGCCTCGTTGCAGAATAGGAGATACACAGAAAGGAAAACAAATGGCGGCTCCTTTGATTTGTATCAAGTCAAGCGTTGCACTCGACGCCATATTGACACCATGCAAACGCGAAGCGACAGCTCTTTGCTACTAAGGCTCGAATTGGACATTCTTACGACCAGGAACTACTCTGAGCAATTAAACGCAAAAGAATATGAAAAGAAACGCCAATGACACAAGTTATGACATGAACTTACCACGTAGCTTTTAAGTTGATTACTGTTCACATTTGCAATCTGTCAACTCCCACCGCTTTTAGCTTCATAGGACAATGAAGCTACTTTACTTTGTAAATCTCGGTTTCTTTCTTGCAGCAATTTTATTTTACGTCTTACTTTCCTTTCCTGGGACTTTGTGCAAATACATGAACTTAACTTCCAACAGAGACAGCTGCTTTGGGACACAGTGCAAGATTTACACTGTTTGTATCGGTGCTCCAGTTTTCATTCAAGTTTTCAACCTGAAAGTAACTCATGGGTATTATTTACTTGCTTGCCTGGGTGAGTCGCCATTAATGAAGTTCGACGGTTGTCCGAAAATAGTTCGATATACATCGGCCTGCACGGATAGCGAAGTGGTTAAGAGGACAGCTCACGATATGTGGGAAACCCCTGTTCGATGCCCGATCGGGCGTGAATTTTCAAGTGTCACTAATATGTAGTATATCCATACCTAACACAGCTGATGCCAAGATATTCATAATCTGCGAATTTATTTCGAACTATCATAGATATTACTTTAAATGAATACAGTAGGCTGCATTAAAATTTAATTTATACAAATGTTTTAAATTAGGCCCAGACCTATAAGTTCACTATAACATATTGTGTTTTACGAATCATATTCGTTACTAAATGACGATTGATAGATGTAGCACAGAAACTTCTGTCAAGCTTTGTTCTAAAAATTTGTTTCAGCTTTCCCATTATGTACCTGTTTTTGTCGAATGCCTACTTCTTTATAATTTTCTTCCAGCAGTAAGTAAAACAATCAATCGCGATCACTGATTTGAGAAACGCGTCTTCACTTGCAAAAATGGTTCAAATAGCTCTGAGCACTATGGGACTTAACATCTGTGGTCATCAGTCCCCTAGGACTTAGAACTACTTAAACCTAACTAACCTAAGGACATCACACACATCCATGCCCGAGGCAGGATTCGAACCTGCGACCGTAGCAGTCGCGCGGGTCCGGACTGAGCGCCTAGGGCCGCTAGACCACCGCGGCCGGCTCTTCACTTGCACGAACAGATGACGAAAGAGCTGCAGCGCTCACAGATGAAATACTTTAACTCATATTTTCTCAGTACTTTAGTCAGATGTTGCTTTCCTACCAACTATAAAAGCAATATCGCCATTTGATCTACATTTAGTACACAGCAGCGTATAACCTAAAATGAGCCAAATAAAGTAGCCAGCGACCACATTTTTCACTGAAAACCCTTCACGTTTTATGCTGCAGAGTAATAAGAAATTAACTGGCACAGTAACTGTGACCAATACCGAAAAAATAGACAGTTCGTCATCGAGCTAAGTGTAAGAGACGAAAGAAATCAAATTTGTGCCCCATTTAGCTTCCCCAGAATCAAATGATAGAGCTTGTATACAGTAAAGAAGAAAATGCTCAATTGCGAAGCAAGTTCGTTTTAATGTTTTAAAGGCAAAAAAGAACCTTTGGCAAAGCGGGATGGGTTGATGAAGCTTTGCTTCATTTACAGTTTAGAGCACTTTTATTGTTTCCAGGGAGAAAATCGGAAAACTTATTTTTCTCGTGTACTCCTGCTATCAGCTTTATAGTTATGTTCACTGGTTTTATAAGGCCATTTTGCCTGATAATGAACATACACCTCGAAACATTTTGTATTATTAAATAATTTATGCAAGTGAACAAATGTGCTGAAAAACCAGTTCACCAGCGTTACTCATTTCTCGGATGTACGTAGCAAATAGTAATAGAAAGTATGTTTCGTAACAGACATGTCGACAGGCGACTAACGTGTGAAAATACGACCTTTCACCAGCTGTTAACTTCTGGCACCTTGAACTGGCGCTATAGCAACACGCTAGCGCTGCTAGTTAGCACGGACGGCGTTTCGACTTGCCCTTGCAGGTTATTATCAGTTCTCTGTAATGCGATCATTGTGCGAGGCTTTCTTCGTAGCTGCTCCCGGACGCGGGACTGTTTTCGTTTCCAAAGGAAATAGGTGTTTTGAATTTAGTATGGTGACAAGAAATTAAACGTGATGACGGGTTATTCTTTGCAGCGAAAGACAGTGTGTTTCAAGACTGAATTCTATCGTCGCTCAGAGATCGTGCGAAGTAAAAGGTATTTCTTATTCGAGAACAATAAGAAAATAACAATAAAAAGACAATAAAAGGTGGTCTTAAGAGCGGTTCTAATGGTGCCAGTGAAATAAAATATAGTAATTGTTTTCAAATTAAACACTATCTCTTCCAGAAGGGATCTGCTATATTTTTCTCTCATATAATGGCTCTTACCTGTCCGCCATATTGAGGCTCACAAAAACCATTGCATGTACACGCTGCTGATGCAGTTCGTGATGCAACACATTAAGTGATCCACAATCTGATGATGGTATGACCATCGAAAAGCCAATAAAAGTGTATCTGAAGTAGAATACCTTTGCGCAGTGACTAAAGCGACGGTGAAGAACCATTGAAGAAGTGCAAAAACATGATGAGCTGAAACTGAAGAAATGAATTCAATTCTGCTGAAGAGGAAGTAGTCTTACTTAGCTTCGGCGAAACAGGTAACATACGAGTACAAACTGAATATTGGTAAGCGAAGGAAAGTGTTCTTCGACAGTGGAAATCATAGTATATTAAGCGAGTGCGTGAAACTGAGGAGCGATTAATTTGGCAGCGGTAGAAAGAAACAATAACCGGAAGCCACAGAGACTAATACGTCATGTAGATTACAGATAAAATTAGATGTATATAAAGAAAAGGAAATCTATGCGGTGTATGCTCGATTCAGTAACGTCGTGACTTAGCAGGTCGGCTGAGTAAGTCTTCAGATAGATGTAAATCACCAAACGAAAATGAAAACTAAGTCACAGAGGATTTTTGCGCTTACTAAGAGCGAAAGAAGCTGAGACCTCTTTTTCTGACAACTTCGATATTTGTACATCTGATCAACAAAATTCCAAATCTGAATACCAGACGCACAATTAGTGTACCCCAGTCTGTTTACAACTATCTCAAACACACACACATGGCTCTGAGCACTATGCGACTTAACTGCTGAGGTCATCAGTCGCCTAGAACTTAAAACTAATTAAACCTAACTAACCTAAGGACATCACACACATCCACGCCCGAGGCAGGATTCGAACCTGCGACCGTAGCGGTCACGCGGTTCCAGACTGAAGCGCCTTTAACCGCACGGGCACACCGGCCGGCTATCTCAAACAAATGTAATGTCAGTAGACTGATGATACCTGCTTGTCAAACGTCAAATCCTCTTGCAATAAATGATAACAGACTGTGGGGTTTTCTGAATCAGAAGTCAATACGATTTTATCTTTGTTTGGTCGCTGTCTCCTCGTTCCATTATGAGGATGGCATACACTTCTCTACTGATCAGACTCATGGCAGCAGCTTACCTGTTAAGAGGGCGTAATAATCTCATTACATAATTACACGCTTCCTTCAAGCGCCTTGTAACACCACAACGCATATAAATAGCTCAGGAACCAATTTGTAGTTAATGGATAACTAACTCCAGTACGTGAGCTTATGCTTATGTATAATCAACGCAGTTTAAATATTACCGTCTGCCGGCTTACTTTAAAATTATGGGTGCACGTTATGTTTCCGGTTGCCGTACATATTCAGAGAAGAGGTAAAGAGAAAGTGGTCGCAGTTTACAAAGAAAACCGGATTGTATATTAAACAGCGTTAAATCAGAAGACGAGGAGATGTGCTTGAAATGGACTTTGCTGCCGTCGGTGCAGTTTTCATATTGTGTTATGTGTTTTTCGTATCGTTAAGATCAATACAATATAGAAACGACTACGTGGTCATCAATGTTTTGCCTTTGGGTAACTGGATGGAGAGGGATATTCAAAGTCTTAAATATTTAAGACACAGCTGATAAACAAACAGCGTAATGGAAGTGACACGTTTTCGTAGGATGTAAGATGTTTGTTTCAGACTGAATGAGATGCTCACTTGAATAAATTTCATGGAAACACCGTACACATGGATGATCTAAGACACATAGTGTGAGATTCTTTGACGGATTCTACGTCAAACCTTCTCTTTAAAGAACACATTTTCAATATTGGACGACCTAGAAGTTGATAGAAACACTAAAATAGAACGGGTTGATCTGCACCTACGGATAAGAGAAGTCCTTTGTCTTTGGTGGCAAATGGAACTTCAAATATATCCTTCATTAGTAGATATATCGTACACTTCTCGAGGAGATAATACTCAAGAATTACTGTTTACTACTCGTCAAGTACTTCCATACACAAAGTTTCCGCCGCGAGGGATTAGCCGAGTGGTCTCAGGCGCTGCAGTAATGGGCTGTGCAGCTGGTCCCGGCGGAGGTTCGAGTCCTCCCTCGGGCATGGGTGCGTGTGTTTGTCCATAGTATAATTTAGGTTAAGTAGTGTGTAAGCTTAGGGACTGATGACCTTAGCAGTTAAGTCCCATAAGATTTCACACACATTTGAACATTTGAACAAAGTTTCCTTTTCATTCCTGTTCATTGGTTGTGTAAGTTGTCTGAATCACGTTGTAAACTTACAGGAGAAATAACGTAGACTTTCGGTATTAACCTTAATTCCTTACTTCATCAGAGTAAAGAAACACATGACCCACTACTTTTTTCCAGAGTAAGAGTACAATTTATAGAAACGCAGCTGCATGTAGAAATTTTATCGGCTACTTTGCACGCCACTTTGAGATCTCTTAACTACTTGTATCAACCTTTTTGGGAGAAAAACAGTGCAATCGCGGAAATACGCTGTAAACACTGTAACAGTATCTATGACATGTACTTTCATACAAACATATGAACTTTAGTTTATTTAGACTTCAGTAATCGAAATATTAAGAATAAATAAAAGACCAAAGAGGATGAACCGTAAAAAATCGGAGAAGAGTGCTTGCGTTTCACCGAGAGGTTGTACGTATTAGTCATCAGGCGTTCGCTAAGACTCCTGGAAGCCATTTACTTGTTTGGTGATGATCTGTATGTTGATTTCTAGCCATAAAGGTACTAGAAGTAATAAAAAACGATTCTCAAGAAGTTTCACAAGAATGTTGTAAGATATTCAGTGTTAAGATCCATGTATATAACACAAGCTTATTTCAAGGAAGTAAGTTAAAAAGAAGAATTAAGTTTTGTTTATATAAATGTGATGAGATGTGTATTCAAGTCACTTATGATTCATCTCAGGTTGGGCTGCAACCCACTATGTCCTGGTTAGTGCTGGTACTTTCAATATGGATAACGCGTGAGGATTATAATACGGTAAATTCCATGGAAGTAGTGAGACAGTATTTTAAACACGTAGTGCTCCTGATAGTCCATGATTGGCCGGCCGGTGTGGCCGTGCGGTTCTAGGCGCTTCAGTCTGGAACCGCGTGACCGCTACGGTCGCAGGTTCGAATCCTGCCTCGGGCATGGATGTGTGTGATGTCCTTAGGTTGGTTAGGTTTAATTAGTTTTAAATTCTAGGCGACTGATGACCTCAGAAGTTAAGTCGCATAGTGCTCAGAGCCATTTGAGTCCTTGTTTGGTAGTGAAACCGCGCTACAGAGAAGCGAAACACTTAAAATGCGGCACTTCCAGAGAAATTTTAAAAATTAAGCGGCAATATTATGATTGAAATGAAGAGATAATGGATAGCGCGAAAGGGAAAGGGAGCTGGGAGGAATCTGTGAAAAACTCTATCGAGTTGAAAGCCAGGATGCAGTGCGATGGGGTTGTGTACTAAACTACCGAGACTGCATTTTGTTTTACAAATTGTTCTTCACTACTTTGTTATGTTCCAGGGGCTCAGCTTAAAAGACACAGAAATTACTATTATTATGTTGCTGCATATCTCATTTACAGCTTCTGATTGTGTTCTGGCCGCAAATTGGTCACAAGATCGGGAATAGCTGTGGAACAAATAATTACATTTCTGTAGCAGATTTGGTAGATTCTAAGAAGTATTTGACGAAGATGCCATTAAATGTGGAGAACAGACTTGGACTGAGGAAGATTTCTGTGCGCTCTTTCGAAGGAACCACCAAGGCATACGACATAATCGATTTAGGGGAACAACGCCAAACCGAACCTTTATAATAAGACAGAGTTTTTAATCGCCATTCTCCCAGATAACATCGGATAAAGGCAACAGCGTACCTCGTCGAAATGAACCATGCCTAGTAAAGCAATGTGGTGTTCAAACTAACTTTCGTCTTGTCTTTTGGAAAAAAAGGAGAGACAGAGAGAGAGAGAGAGAGAGAGAGAGAGAGAGAGAGAGAGAGAGAGAGAGAGACTTAATTCATGGAGTAGTAAATTGGTCGACCAACATTTTGTTTGTACGGGGCAACTGTTTAGAATAATATTTTGCGTACTAGTTTTTTTTAATTTTTATTTATTTTGGTTTTGGCCAACAAAGATCGTACAGCCAACAGTAGTTGCACCAGTGCAATTTTCGCAGTAAAATAATGACAGGAGTGTGAAGTACAAAAATGAGTTAGTTATATACACTAAAAAACACAAAATTACGGCGCTGGGTTCGATTTGAAGCGCGTTTGAGACATTATGCTTGCTGGTTGTTGTGGCGATTTGTTGCAAGTGTGCGCTCCCATTTCCACCAAAGTACGACTCTAGCGCGACTCTGAAAGTCGTGAAACGGAAATTGTGAGGAAAAAGGTATATTGTTAATACGGGAGTTCGAATCATTTTTCCTGCTGGAAGTAATTAATAAGTGGCCAAGTCGTGTGACATTACGGCTTGTGGGGTATCCGTGGCACGGTAGAATCCGCCCTCGGATCGGGGGTGAGTTGTGTTGCGCGGCCGGTGTTTTTGTCATACAGGAGGGTATTTTGGACAGAACTGTAATTGGATTTGCGCGGCCGCGGCAGGATCTGACACCGGGGCCCGGCCGGAGGCGCGCCCGACGTGTTGCAGTGGCCGGCGAGCGCCGCGGCCGCGGGGTTCGCAACTCAATTATTGATCAAATACAGCCCCGGGCGGCGGCGGCGGCGGCGGCGGCGGCGGCGGCGGCTGGGCCAGGCTCGCGCTGTCTGGCACAGGGCAGAGGCGGCCCCAGGGGCCGCACAGCTGCCAGGCGAAACAGCCGCCGCCGCGGGGTGCGTGCAGTCCCGAGTGACAGGCCACGTTACAACTGGGCGGAAGCGTCTAAACGGAAAAGATTTTTAGAAAAAATGCCGACTCGGCGATCTGGACCAGCCTACCGCGCCGTGACGACCCGTCGCTGCCCCCCCCCCCCCCCCCCACACTGCCGGCGGCGTTGCTGTATCGTGTGACGTTTCCTATCCTCAGAGTTTGCAGATATTCATTCAGCAGCCATTCAGTGATGCCACGAATCCAACAGATAAAAAAACCTGGCTGCACTCAATTCCAGGTTTCAGACCCCAAAGCTCACTTGTCCCATCATCTACATCTACAAGGTCTCTTCAGAATACTCCGGAACTTTGTCCGCAAAATTTTTCTGGGCTTACCCTTTACTTATTGTGCATCGTCTCCTTCGAAATACCCTTTTCCACAATTGATATGCCACTCCCAATGCCGTTTCCTCTTCCGGAAGGAGACTTGGTACGCCTCTTGTTGAACAGTGCGAAGCGCCGTCTGCGGATTTTCTTTTATCTCGTCTATCGTTTCTAAATCTGCGGCCTTTCAGCAGGGTTTTCGACTTTGGAAATAAGAAAAACATCCGCAGGGGTCAGTTCCGGGGAGTACGGAGGATGAGACAGCACAGTGATTTCGTTATTTGTGCAATAGTCACGCACTAACAAGGATGAATGTGCGCATGCGTTATAGTGATGGAAGAGCCATGAACTGTCTCGCCACATTTGAGGCCGTTTCCTTCTCACATTTTCTCGCAAGCGTCACACCATGTCCGATACTACCATAGATCAACTGCTTGTCCTTGTGGCACGAATTCCTGATGAACTAATCCTTCAAAGAACACTATTAGGATGGCTTTGACATTTGACCTGACCTAACGAGCTTCTTTTGGTCTTCGAGAACCTTTCCCGATCCATTGTGGAGACTGACCTTTGTCTCGGCTCATCACCGCGGGCTTCCTGCATAATTTCGTGTGTCTCTGTAAAGGTTTTCTTGAGTTTCAAGCAAATTTTAATGCAGACGCGTTGCTCCTCTAACTCTACCATCTCCAAATTCGAAAACTGTGCCACACGACGTTCAACTCAATACACCACTGAACAATAACTAACAGACATGAAATAATGAAAGTCCCAGCAGTTACACATTAAACACAGGCGTGTGCAGGGATGGTTATCGTTCTTCGCGTTCCAACGCACCGTTGGCGCGAAAATACGAATGTTCCGGAATTTTTTGAACACACCTTGTACATCATACACCGCAGGCGACCCAATGCTGTGTGGTGGAGGGTAATTCTGGCACCGCTAACTCGTTACCCTATCCTGTTCCACAATGACTGTAAGTGTCTGTATTGAGTCTAATTTCTCGAATTTTCTCCTCGTTTGCATTGCGCGAGATGTGTGTAGAAGGAAGTAATATGTTGTCAGACTCTTCCCGCAAAGTGCTCTCTCGAAATTTCAATTGTAAACCTCTCCCTGATTCACAACGCCTCTCTCGTAACGTCTGCCACAGGAGTTTGTTGGACATCTCGCGTCGACTAAACTATCTCGTGACAAAACTCGCGGCTCTTCTTTGGATCTTCTCTATTTCTATCAGTCCAACTTAATATGAATTCCGTATCGATGAACAGTACTCAAGAATCGGTCGAACAAGCGTCCTATCCCGGGTTCCCGGGTTCGATTCCCGGCGGGGTCAGGGGTTTTCTCTGCCTCGTGATGACTGGGTGTTGTGTGATGTCCTTAGGTTAGTTAGGTTTAAGTAGTTCTAAGTTCTAGGGGACTGATGACCGTAGCTGTTAAGTCCCATAGTGCTCAGAGCCATTTGAAAAGCGTCCTATAAGCCACTTCCTTCGTGGATGGGATACATTTCCTGAAGAATTTTTCTGTGAATCTCTGTCTAACATTCGTTTGATTATTTGTTTTATGTGGTCATTCCACTTAAGGTCCCTCTGCATAGTTTCTCCTATATACTTTAAGGTAGTTACTGTTTCCAGCAGTTTCTCATCAGTAGTGTGGTTGTACAGTAGTGGCATTCTTTTCCTACCTATCTCCAACGTGTTACATCTACTGACGTTCAGGGTCAACTGCCAGAGCCTACATCGTTTACCAACACTCCGTAGGGTATCCTGTAAATCGATACTGTCCTCTCGCGTTGCTACTTTGTTACAGACAATCGCATCATCCTTAAAGAGCATCCTTAAAGAGCATCCGACGCTTTCTACTAGATCACTTACATACATTGTAATCAGTGACGACCCTGTCACACCTCCTCGGAGTACTCAGGAAATTACCTTCACATCTGTCGATTTTATTCATTTAAGAGCGACTTGTTGAATTCTGTCTGCAAGGAAATCTTGAGTCCAGTCGCAAATTAGGTCTGATGTTCGATCACCTCGTCTTGCTTTCACAAAATGGCAGCGCGTGGCGGTGTCAAATGCCTTCCTGACGTCAAGGAATACGGAATCAAAGCTAGCGCCGTCGTCTACGGCGCTGTGGATCTCATGGAGGGACAGAGCGAGCTGATTTTCAAAGATCACTGTTCGAGTAGTTCATGCTGATTTTTATAGAAGAAATTTTCGTTCTCCAAAAACGTCATAATTATTTAGCATAAGCAATGTTCTGTAATTCTACAACAGATTGACGTTAGCGGTATAGACCTACAACTACCTGCATCCGTGCTACGACAGTTCTTGAAAACGGGAATGATGTGCATATTTTTGCCAGCCGCTAGGTACCCTTCGCTGCACGAACGATGTACGATAAACTGCTACTACTACGGCAGCGAGTAGTTCGCGTAACCTTCGTAGATTCTTATAGGTATTTCATGTGGTCCTGAAGCCTTCCCACTACTTCAAAAAAGGGTTCAAATACCTCTAAGCGCTATGGGACTTAACAGCTGAGGTCATCAGTCCCATAGACTTAGAGCTACTTAAACCTAACTAACCTAAGGGCTTCACACACATCCATGCCCAAGGCAGGATTCGAACCTGCGACCGGAGCAGCAGCGCGGTTCCTAACTGAAGCGCCTAGAACCGCTCGACCACAGCGGCCGGCTCCCACCACTAAGCGACTGCAGTTGCTTTTCTGTTCTGCGATGTGTTAACTCAGTATCTGGCCATTTCGAACTTCTATCAGGTATTTCATTGGGCTCAGTAAATAATAACTAATCAAACCATCTCTTCATAGCACAATATCTATTTCGTAAACGCAGTAAACGAAAGTTTCAGTGACATGTTTTCGCAATGTTGTCAACAAAAATTTTGCTGACGTTCAGTTTTGTTGACAAAAGTATTGGCGCACTACGCTACCTACCAGAACATAATTTTATTCTTAAACTCTGTTTAAAGACCACGCTCCCGCCACCAGTTTAAGGGATCTGAGGCCACAAAAGCAACGTAAGAAACTATATCCAATAACT
Organism: Schistocerca piceifrons; assembly: GCF_021461385.2. Taxonomy (NCBI): domain Eukaryota; kingdom Metazoa; phylum Arthropoda; class Insecta; order Orthoptera; family Acrididae; genus Schistocerca; species Schistocerca piceifrons. The sequence goes on along the minus strand of NC_060144.1, from coordinate 531,619,213 downwards.
GAATCAAGCTGTCTGAAGACCAGCGCTATTTTAATTTAAAAGAATTTTCCCTTTTATACATTAAAGTGGTAAAGTGGTATATTAATGTGGTAGCAACTGCATTTGACTGCACTATTATCTCCTCAGCCCTTTCCATCATCTTAGCAGAATAAAATAAATGTAACTTTTACGAAATTTAAAATGACAGCGAATTGATAAGTAATATATCATATCTTGAAGAAAATGTTGTGCTGATTACAGAATTGGTATTACATATTGCGAGCCAGTAAAATCTCCGAAGCTAGGGAGACTTTAATGTTATAGTTTATGTTTTCGTGATATTCATTCAGCTGATGCGTTTGGCCTACAGCTGTGTGTGTCAGGCTTGCTCTTTCCTCCTGTAGTGGCCGCGCGGTCTAGGGCGCCTTGTCACGGTTCGCGCGGCTTCCCCCGTCGGTGGTTCGTGTCATCCCTTGGGCATGTGTGTGTGTTGTCCATAACGTAAGTCAGTTTAAGTTAGATTAAGTATTGTGTAAGCTTAGAGACCGATGACGTAAGCAGTTTGGACCCATAAGATCTTACCACAAATTTACAATTTTCTTTTTCCTCCTGTGGCATTAGTTGAATAAACATCACTTTTTTTTTCAAAATAGTCGTTTAATTGAATTTTAATATTGCATCACAGCTTTCTGTGTTAGTACCTAATACAATTTTGGAATTAGCCAAATGAGTAAGGACCCCATGACATCTATTATGGTATTATGGTCTTTGATTTACGGGTCGGCCGGTGTGGTCGAGCGGTTCTAGGCGCTTCAGTCTGGAGCCGCGCGATAGCTACGGTCGCAGGTTCGAATCCTGCCTCGGGCATGGATGTGTGTGATGTTCTTAGGTTAGTTAGGTTTAAGTAGCTCTAAGCTCTAGGGGACTAATGACCTCAGATGTTAAGTCCCATAGTCCTCAGAGCCATTTGAACAATTTTTTTTTAATTTTACAGAGCCTCAATCCATGGTAGCAAAATGTGGGGCAATGAATTAAAATATTTTCAACAATCGAAGTGTGGATGTCTTACAGTCATCATAAAATACAATTTCAGAGGCCATATGGTATCTAAGGAATCAACAAGCAATGTTTCGCTGTTCTTATAAATACGCATTATGTACAAGAAACTGGAATATACTTTACGTAAATTTAGATTGAGATCAGAGAGTTTGTCGCTAGATGTAGCGATTTTTAAAAAATGGTGTAAACTGTTGAAGCATCTGGAGGTGAGTGCTCAACATTCTAAATGTATTGTGCATTGAAAATAAAACGCACGATTTGTAACTGAAGGTGGTTTGACTTGAGTAATAAGTTCACAAAAATAACACAAACAGCAATGAACAAAATTAAGAGCATACATAGTTACAGATAGACCAGTACAGTATAGTCACTGTAAATTCAGATGTTATAGAAAACTTTAGTGATGTTTATTGTCTGTAATACGTTGATGTAAGATGCAGATACCAGCGGGAACAGCGAATCTGTAGCTCGTGTTGAAAAGTCTGTCAAATGGCTCTGAGCACTATGGGACTCAACTTCTCAGGCCATTAGTCCCCTAGAACTTAGAACTAGTTAAACCTAACTAACCTAAGGGCATCACACACATCCATGCCCGAAGCAGGATTCGAACCTGCGACCGTAGCGGTCTCGCGGTTCCAGACTGCAGCGCCTAGAACCACACGGCCACTTCGGCCGGCTGAAAAGTCTGTCATCCTGTGTTGCTAAAAGTGCACTTTGGCAATGGATGACCAAGCTTCGTAAGTCCATGAAAGAGGATTGTAGTGCTCCCTGGCAGTCAGAGGCACCCAAAGCAAAGGCTGTCTTTGTCCTCTTCCGCCGCGCGAGATTAGCCGAGCGGTCTGGGCGCTGCAGTCATGGACTGTGCGGCTGGTCCCGGCGGAGGTTCGAGTCCTCCCTCGGGCATGGGTGTGTGTGTTTGTCCTTAGGATAATTTAGGGTAAGTAGTGTGTAAGCTTAGGGACTGATGACCTTAGCAGTTAAGTCCCATAAGATTTCACACGCATTTGAACTTTTTTTTTGTCCTCTTCCTCTCCACAAGAGGAATATCTACGATGTTCAGCCTGTGAAGATGTTAACGCAAACATCCGTGGCTAAATTTGAGTTTGACTATTAGAGAGGTGCGGAGCCTAGATACTGACAGTCTAGGGATTCCTAGAATAGAGAGCTGACGAGTGAATTTTTGCGTACTTGGGTGCCTCTGTGCTGTAAACGTCGGCAGTCCGTACGTTGAATTGGAGTCCAGGTAGTGTTCCTGTGACAGCAACTTTTTTGGCTAAGCAATCAGTAGTTTAATTGCAATACGGCCTTCTTCGCGCACAATTCCTGCACATAATTAATGGCGTAAACAATGGGGTTTTCCGTCAAACGGGTGCTAATATTTGTAAGCGCTCTTGGAACGAATAATGAGTCACTTGGAAAGAACTTTAGAACTGCTGTCGTTTGCGAGTAGAAGTGTAGACTTCCAGTCACATGCAGTATTTACAGAGCCAAATTTCCCAAAATAAACGTTACTGTGTTGTCGTGCTTTCTATCCTTTCCCTCTGTCGAACTGCAAGTGGGGATTTTCATTTGAGTCACTAAAACACTACGGATCTACTCTGGGTAATGTGACCATTGTGCCTTTCTCACTGGATTATTGCACTGTGCATGAACCGAAAGTGATGTAGCATGGTCGACATTTTGCCTCTGTGGAAAGTGAATGTTGCTCCATTCAGCTATGCTTTAATCACTTCACTGAATACCCGCATTTGCAGTTCGATGACGAATATGAGAAGAACGTACGACAACAAACTTACTCGCGTTCAGGGAAACGCGACTCAGTAATCATAGAATGTGTCTTGTAATGCATTTTCGTCAAATAATACGTCGCGACTCTTGTGATTCTGCTGCTCATCGCTGTCTGTCACATAGTATTGCTTCTTCAGCCCATTACGCATATAGAGACCTTGTATTCGTTAACCTTCAAACACTGACTTTATACAAACGCTTAGTATTACAAACAAAAGATCTTGATGGGTGGTAGAACGAACACATCTCTGTATTTTAAAATCATATTATCGATTTTTAGTTATTCCAGTTATTGTATTTCCTTTTTTACTTTTTTTTAGTATGTCTATTGGCTATACATCCATTTAGCTGTCTCAACGAGTTAGTTACATGTTCCATAGATCATTTGAACGATTCTTCTATCGAAATGATGTGCACACCGTCAGTTTACACGATATGTGAACCTGATCAGTGGTTGCTTGTTTGCATGATTAAAGGGACCAAACTGCTAGGTCGTCAGTCCCAGCTTTCTCGAAAAGACCGGTCTACATGATCGTAGAACAGAGAAAGCCTGCCTCACAAAACCCAGGGGAAGAAAACACCAAGGTCTACGAAAGGTCAACGAAGGCAAGATAGGGGACTAAAAGAAGAAAGGGAAACAGAGGAAGGAAGGCTGGCAAGGTGACCCATCTAGGAAGCAGCCGGAAGGCCCTGAAAGCAGCTACTCATGTAATTCTTCTGAAAAACGAGCTATTTTTTTATTGGTCATCAGTGTTTAAGGGGAAATTTGTCACTGGTATAGAAAGAGTTGTCCAGGAGAAATGATTTTAAGTGATATACAAAACTTGCTTTGCTACCTGTCAGAAATGTTATTTTATTGGGCAAATAATTAAATTTTTTTGTTGCTGCATATTGAACCCCTTTCTGAGTCACAGAGAGTTTTAGTAGTGGGTAATGGCGAGCATTTTTCCCTCTAGCTTTGTAGGCATTGACATCACTGTTCTTGTAAAATAATGATGTGTTATTTATGAGCAATGTTATTAACGAATATATGCCTTGTGATAGCACAGTTAAAGTGCTTGCCTCTTGAAGAGGTACCTACAAGACGTTCGCGGGTGAAAATCGCACATTATTCTTACTGAAACTTCCTGGCAGATTAAAACTGTGTGCCGGACCGAGACTCGAATTCGGGACCTTTGCCTTTCGCGGGCATGTGCTCTACCAACTGAGCTACACAAGCTCTTCAGAGCTTTAATTCCGCCAGTACCTCGTCTGCTTACTGCTCGCTTTTGCGCAATCAGTATTTTCTTTCTGAGTGATGAGTCACCCCAGAAAAATGATCAATAAGTCACTGCTGAGTGGAAATACCCAAAATATTTTAGGAGGTTTATTCGTTTGATTCCCAGATTAGCAAACTAGGAGTAAAATAAGCTGAACTTCACTGTTCGAGAAGCTCGGTATTGCACTTCTTCCATTTCAAGTTTTCATTAATTTGTACACCCAAAAATCTGGAACATACTACCCTACTTACGGAACCCTGACAATGTGCTACATCAATTGTTGTTACGATTCTTTTTGTTGTGCAGAACTGAATACAGTGTTTTTTCAGAATTTAGAGAGAGTCCATTTTCTGAGAACCATTTTATAATTCCTATATTCTTCTTTCTGAGAACCTCTTTATAGTTCTTTTGAAGACACGTTCGTTATTTATAATATTGTCATATGCACATGTATGGTTGTCGCTTTCCTATTTGCAGCTAATAACGGGTACAAACACGTAAGGACAGCAGATTTAAAATAAAAATGCATGGGCAGAACTGGACTCGAATCGATGACATATTGCTCTTCCAGGCAGCGAAGCCAGGCCGAGTGGCCGAAGAATTGGACTCGCATTCGGGAGGACGGCGATTCAATCCCCTTCGAGCCATCCAGATTTAGGTTTTCCATGGTTTCGCTAAATCGATTAAGTCGAATGTTGAGATCTTCCTGTGCAAAGAGCACGGCCAGCTCTCTCCCCTACCCTCTCCCACGAGAGATGTGCTCCGTCACTAATGACACCGTCGTCGGCGGGACGTTAAATCTCGATTTTCCTTTTCTTTCCTTCTACGCTAACGTGGCACAATGGAGCCTGTCTGGCTTCGCAGCAGTACCCGCCATTTATTTTTCGAGTACCTGTTTGTTGTCTCAACGAGCATGGTATTTCAGTCACCAAGTAAACATATTATTTACAACGCTGGGTATCGATCTCGGGACTGTTGTATGGTAACGAATTGTATTGTTTATCGTTCTGTAAACTAGCTCATGAGAAATTTTAGGTTAAAAGGATAAACAGAAAAACGATAGTTTTCCTCACTGAACTTTCTTTACATTTATTAATGGCTTGTGGACACTGCCCATATAGCAGCCTCAGAATCATTTTTTAGCATTTCAATGTACAAAAGCCTGAAACCACTGAAAATAACCGTTATCAAATACAGTAACTTAAGCTGAAATTAAGTCTGTAATTAAGAAACTTAAAATACATTTATTAACATGAAAGGGGGGTTGATGAGGCGAGTCAAACTTACTCATTTGGCTGTTGAAGACCCAGAATCTGTAAATGAGTGCGTGATCACGTTATGGCACTTTATTTGTAAAGGTCAGTCTTAATCACATAAGTTGTAGAATTCGCAATTAATGGTTTCGGCCATTGCCAACTTCAGATGGGTTACAAATAGAGAAACCGTGGCGTGATAACCTATGTTCAATTAGCCAAAGCTAAATCTACAAAAGATGTTTAACAATTTTAAGGTGATGAAATGCGAACCACTTAAATGCCAGACATGGTGATAACTAGAACCTGATGTATATTTACGCCATGTAACCTGAAATATACACCTTGTTTGCCGAGTCATGGGGCGGCGTAGCGCTGCGATCAGAATAAGGAACACGTGGAACTGTCTGAGGAACCGAGGTTCACGATCCACTGCAGATACGTTAAGTACATAATTTTAGACAATTTTCGATCGGGTTGTTTCAACACAACTTCTTTTCAGAATCACGCCCTGCTTAAATAATATACGTATAATTCTCGCCATCTCCGGAATGCTGAACTCCTAAAGGCACAGAAATGTGAACTATTGACATACTATGCCGTTAACAATAAATTTTAATTTATAATGAGTATCTTCATGAAACTGCTACCCGATTAAACACTCAACATTCCGAATGTAATGCAGCAGAATGTAAAATTATTGTATTGTAACCGATTTTAACAAAAACCCAACCATTTTCAGAGTACAAAGTAATTATAGTATTTGATAATTATTAATACTTACGCTACCTTAATTAACAAAACATTAAATTTGCAATAGTCATTTTTGTGTAGTACCCAAAATTAGATCATTTAAAATTGTATGCACAAAGCAAAAATAACTGTATGGTGAATATCAAACAATTTTCTTATTATTAAGTTTGATATAGCACTGTACGTTACATTATTCGGACAAAGAAAGGCTGCGGAACGTGAAAACATATAATTATGAAAGCATCAGAACTATGGAAAACAGGACTGGTTCTATCATCATACTAACGATTTTCTCTTAGTTTCGACGAGAGTCATCTATGCGTACAGACTCCTCCGATTACCATTTTTAGAGTCATTATTTGTTCTTCGCTTTCGGTATGATTATATTCTAGCTTTGCGTCACCGTTGAATTGCGGTTGAATGTGGCGCAGTGAAACTAGCAGATACTGTAGAATAACTGTGTTTGAAGCGACTACATTACTTTCGCTCCAACAACTGAGGATGAATCTGAGTAATGTTTTCGTGAGAGGTACGAATTTTACTTTGAACTGACACCAAAAAGTGACTAATTTTGTTCAGATGATCACACAAGCACTGATTTAGCTGTGTTATCCTTAAAGTAAAGATCTGCAACTCTAAACTCTATCCCGAGTTCCAACAGCCGTCTGCTTCTGTAGCTATTCGGTCAAGCGAAATTTACGTAGCTGCTATTGTTTTTAGCAAAATTCTTTCACGTTGTCAACCCATTTCGAAGCTTAAAGCACATTCATGTACCAAAAATACAGCATGGATTATTTTTAACTACAACATAGATGTAAATCAATTTTACGTTCTTTTGCAAAAATAATTATTGTTATGCAGATGTGGTACCCATATTTTCTCAGAAAATGTGGAGAAGTAGCAACATCAACTCTTCCGCTTATGAATTCTGTTCATCAAATATTTTGTGGCGAATTGATTTTTAGCGATTCGGCTTTAGTATAGTGGCACTTTTTTGTTTGTAATTGTATCGAAATTCTGTTATTGTCAACTTCTGTACTGAATGGCTTCGGTATGTTCTTGCATGCGCTTTGAGAGGGGATCATTAGTCTTAGAGACAAAAAGTTTTAGTTATGTATTCCACTAAAGCGGTTCCTCTTTCCAGTGTTCAGTGTCTCTTTGTTTTAAGCTTCGAATAATGACACGCTTCCCTATGGTATCATCATTTAAGAAAAGGAATCTCCTTGCCATCTGATTAACTCCTACTCTTCAGTGCCAGTATAGATTCGATACCCACAGTGTAGAGGCAACGTCGGAAAAATTTCAGCTTACACCATACTATAATTGTTGATAAAAATTTAGCGCAACAGATTTATAATATGCACTGTTTACTCTATGATCTATGTTTTAACTATAAGAAAGATAAACAGGCGAAGTTGAAAAGACTTGTAGCAGTACGTACAACACTTTAGGAACAGACTGAAGGGGCATCTAAACTGGTTGACAAAAGAGAATAGCCGTATTTACTAATACGATGTAATGAACGAAAGAAGTGCTGAAGGGTCTCGAAGTAGTTGAAATGGTTGAATGATATAGTAGAAGCGTAAATTACTTGGAGAATTGTCATAGGAGGCGTGAGTAAATGTTGGTTCAAATGGTTCAAATGGCTCTGAGCACTATGGGACTCAACTGCTGTGGTCATCAGTCCCCTAGAACTTAGAACTACTTAAACCTAACTAACCTAAGGACATCACACACATGAATGCCCGAGGCAGGATTCGAACCTGCGACCGTAGCAGTCGCACGGTTCCGGACTGCGCCCCTAGAACCGCGAGAACACCGCGGCCGGCGAGTAAATGTTGTTACACTCCTAAGTTGTATGCTGTATCATTGCTGTTTGGATACACTTGGTGTCTAAAATGTGAAATCGTGGCGTGGTTACATGCCTGCGTGGACTCTAACCTACTACCAAAACTGTGCAGTACTGAAAACAATCTTAATCCATCCCATCATAACCAGAGGGGCAGAATCATTCAGCCAAAAAGCGAAATGTAATAAATGAAGTAAAAGGTCTGATAATTTGTCCGGAAAGTTTCGAGGGCCCTTTCAACCCTACGGCACTAAAGAGGGAATTATTACATTGCTACTAAACCATCGTAAATTGTAGTGCCCAAAATTTATTCATAGGAAATCATAATTTGTAGGTTGTGCATTAGTTAATTAGAATTATTAGATGTCCAGTGGTATGTTACATGCCAGATTAAGTACAAAATATTCTGCTTCATACCCTACGGCAATCTAGGGTTCAGTTATCTAGAGGTAAGAACGACGTCCTTTACTTCCTCCTCCGATGGGTTTCATATAATTTTGACTTGGCTTTTTGCGTGTCGCTGAACAAGCCCCGATGTCTACGGTTCCTACCGTCGTGTGTAAAGGAATACCACGTACAGCGGCCAATCTCAGTGTCAATGACATTGCTACGCCGGGTGAGATGGCCCCCGTATTGACGGGGGAGGGGGTGACCTCGTCGCTTCCCACTAGGCGTCACCGAGTGACATCACGACGCCAGGGCGACAACAAGCTTTGCTTGCAGCGGTGACGTGTGTGCTCGCAGCCAATTAACTTGATAGCGAGCGATTCTTGACCGCTCAATACCGAGGCGCAGAGTGCAAGAGTGCGTGCGGCACGGGACGCGCCGCCGGAGTGGAGTGTTTGTGCAGGAAGCGACAGCACAATGTTATCGGCTGCCTTGTTATTGTAACGAGCCGGCACCTGTCAAGCAAAAGTCAGCAAACGGGGCTACGTGCCGGCCGTCGGATATTGCGATCGCGCTCGTTCCAGGAAATCGAAGACCCTCCGCTGTCAGCTGTGGGGCCCGTGTTTTGATACCAGCCGAGATACACACGCTTATCGACAGGTGCGCAAAGAGTGCGCGCACGCGCGTCACGTTGTTTAATCCCGTCCATCTCCTCTCGAGAAACTCTGTTAATGAAGGCTCCGGTACGAAGCTAATGGGCCCGATATTTGTCGTCACCTATTATACTCGACAGTATACATAATAAGGGCCTATAACGATATATTAGTGTCACTCCAGATTATAAGACATTGAAGAATAACGACCAACGACTAAATTCTGACTATAAAACTGAATTCCGTGACCAGGCGATTGGCCTAGAGTACAGGCTTTTGTCGGCTCTATACTAGGAGGAGTACGGGGCGCGCACGTTGGCCTGACCGTCTTTTACGCCCAGGAAACACCCGCGGTACTCACTTTGTAGGAGGGTTAGTAAACTTGGGGCTGTCCTGGAGGGACTGGCAAGAGGAAAAACCCCTGTCCGAGTTTGAAACCAGGACCTACCGGGCAGGATTCTAGTGCTTTAAAGGCTCTAACTCCACATCCACCACAAACTGAGAACATATGAGAATAATTTTATTTTTATAATCAACATGGACGGTCCATCTTCAGCCGGTTAGAGTTAATTTTTGAGATACATTGAATATAGGGATTTTTGTAGTGTTGTTGAGGCGTTTTGAATGGTCCTGCACCCGCGAGTTTACTCTCTCATTAATTTATTAATGATGATGGTGGCTGTGCTCAGTTGCCATGGATTAAATTACTTGACGAGGTACAGCAACCAGCCACTTTTTATATAATAAAATCAAGTGTCTAGTTCTCACGTGGCTTCAAGTAGGAACTAAAATGTAGTATTAACAAAATAAAAATTTACGTCTATTACGCCTGTAGAAGACAAGTGAAAAACCACAAATGCGTCTTAGCGTAAAAAAATGCAACGAGAGATGTTATGAAAGGCGGACCTACATTTATAGAAGGAGACAGTGAGCGTACTATTCTCAATAGAGGAGCAGTAACATCAGAATGAGGCATTCGGGAGGACCAGTTATCTCGAACGTGAGTAGTCACTGGATGTCATCTGAGAATCAACCACCGAGCGAGGTGGCGCAGTGGTTAGCACACTCGACTCGCATCTGGGCTAGCGACGGTTGAAACCTCGCGTCCGGGCATCCTCATTTCCACTTTCCGTGATTTCCCTAAATCACTTCAGGCGAATGCCGGGATGGTCCCTTTGAAAGGAGCACGGCCGACTTCCTTCCCCATCTTTCCCTAATCCGACGGGACCTATGTGCTCGCTGTTGGGTCTCCTACCCCCCCCCCCCCCGCCCCTCCCCTCCCCAAATCAGCCACTCAGTCAGGAACCACCTCTACAAAGCTGCCCAAGACGACTGTTGATGATGCGACTGTGAAGGGAAAACGCCAAGGAACACCCAGCTAAACGTAGAGCAGGCAGTCCTCACGTGCTGACGCACAGCGACTTTCAAGCGTTAAGAAGGGTGGATCTGAAACATCGCACGAAATCAGCGGAAGAGATCAATCGTCATTTCCAAAGTTGTACCAGCAGTCCAACTAACAGAATTACTGTGCGTAGGGAGTTAATGGGGGTACACCGCTCTAGCAGCTTCTCATAAACCACGAATTTCTGTAGCCGATGGCAAGGTTGTGGTGGTGTAATAAGGAGCGGCGCCACTGGTCAGTGGATGACTGGGAACGGATGATTTGGAGTGATACTGCGAGACAACCGGATGGAAGTGTTTGGATTTGGTGAATACCAGGAGAACGTTACCTGCAACCATTGCCGACACGAAGTACGCAGAAGGAGGTGTTACAGTATTTGGGCGGGGGGGGGGGGGGGGAGGAGGCAGGAATGGGCTCTTGATTAGGATGTGATCCCATATCACGCTTAACGAAACGCTATATCTGGAAGGATATGAACTCATTTTGCAGCATTGTGTACTGTGTACGGCTGAAGAACAGTTTGGAGACCATACTGTTGATACCAGTATGACAGTGTACCCTGTCACAAAGCAGCATCGGTCAGGTAATGGTCTGTCGACAATAATGTACTTAAAATGGAGTGAGATTCCCAGAGTCCCGATCCGAATCCAATGGAACGCCTTTGCGATGGGTTAACGTCGACTTCGTTCTACACCTGAACGCACATCACTCCCTTCTCTGGTTTCGGCTCTTGAGGATGATTGAGGATACACACACCGCATATTAATGTCGACTTATAGGCGCGTAGGTACCTAACTTTGATCAGACATGGTATGCAGGATCCACGGCATCGAACAGGTAGCAACAAGAGCACAAAAATCCCAAAATTCAATCTCTTTTTGCCCCGTAATCTCTTGTTAGATCTACAAAGGAGTTCTGTCACTGAAGTTTTCTTATACGAGTCTCCCAACGTTAGGCCTCCCTTTCCTAGCGATTTTCCCGTACAGGCTGCACTTCCATGACAGTCAACAGTTGATCTAACGGAGGGAAGTCGTGGTCGTCATCTGTCTGCGAATCGTGGAAACTTTGTTCTGAGTGTCATCGTATTTTAACTGTTTGCGTACTATGTTCTCAGACACTTTAATTGGGGCCAGTCCAGCATTTCACTGAACTGGCGTGGAAAACTGCCTAATAACGACTCTCAAGCTGGCCGATGTGTCAGGCCAGTGGTCGCGCATTCCACCCGGGTGTGTGTCACAAGCCTCTCTCGCAGGCTAGCGCAATGCGCTTTAAGCTGTACGAGCAGGTGCAAAAAATACCGCAATCCTATTTTAAAGATGTTATCATTCACTGTATGTGTTAGAATATGTCATTCAAGTGATTTTAGGTACATAAAAAAATAGAGCTTTTCAAACCAAACAGCCTTTATTTGAGCTATTTTTTTTCTCTGGTTAGAATTAAAATTTGGTAATTCTCCTATTTTTGTGAGTCCCAGTCACGTACTCTTGTTTAAGACACATAGGAAAGTCCATTTTTTTTAAACTATTTTCAGTTGAACTTATATTTGTAGCAATTTTAATATCGATTAAACTACATCCTTTGTAAGTGAGAAGGTAGGGCCTACGTGAATACAATAAAGGAACCTAAACGTTAGCTAAAACTTGTACAGGAGCGAGACTACAGCTGTAATAGTGGAATGATTTGGCAGGAAAACGGTAGCTGAGAAGTGAACGAGACCATTCCCCGATTTTATTCAATCTGCACATTGATGAAACAATAAATGAGTAGTTTGGAAAAGGAACTACTATTCAGGGAGAAGAAACTGTCGAATACATTGTAACTCATTCAGAGGACTTCGAAGATCAATTAAGTCAGACTGACGAAATCATATGAGGAAATCATAAGCACAAGATAAGCATCTAAGCTTTGCTATTTGGGCAGCAATATAACTGACGGTGACCAAGGTGGAGAAGATGTAAAAGGAAGACTGGTAATAACAAGGAAAGAATTTCTGAAAAAGGGCAATCTGTTAGTACAGAGTACGTGTATAAACTGTAGGAATTTTTTTTCAGAAGATACCTGTCTGGAGTATAGCCTTCTAAACTTACTGAAGCGAAACATGGATGATAACCAGTTCGAAAGTGGTGCTGCGGGCGAATGTTGAAGGTTATAGGGGGTAGCTCGGATAACCGATGTAGAAGTATGTAATCGAAGAGGAGAGGAAATAAATTTCTCACTGTTTGAAAGAAGGAACTGGTCCACAGAACACAGCATTCTCGTAATGGAGGCAAGTATGGGCATAAAAGCGGTACATTGTGAGCAAGGCTTAACTGCAGTAAGTAGGTTCAGGCGGATGTACATCACATTAGCTATGCAGAGATGAAGAGATAAACACAGGGTAGAACAGTGTGAGGAGGTGTAGCAGTGCAGTCTTCGGGCTGCAGACGACAAGAAGAACAGCCACTGCCAAGTGGTAGTAATGAACGGCTTGGAAATGGCTACAGAACCGAAAGTGCAACAGTCCTAAAGGTCAACAGGCAGGAATGTTATTTAGTAAAAGGTAACATTGATGGAACAGTTCAGATTTTCATGGTGTACAAGAGCTCAATATTTCGGCGACCAAACATACCCCCATCGACTGGTACCCATCTGTCGACCGCGATATGTCGTAACGCCGAAGTATTGTGCCCGATGAATACCATGGACCGTCAGTACACCCGTGGACTGTTTGATTAACTACTAAGCCGGGCAAAAGTGGAGTACCGCAATCATTCTTTCTGGAGATACATAGATTCTGAAACAAAATTCTCGAGTACGGGAGACCTGAAAGAAGTAATTTATGCAGAAAAGTGAGATCATCTGGCAACACACAAATTCACTATATACGTTGCTGAGCTACGATAGCGAGGTGGAGAAGGTGGAGAGTACAACGAGGCAGTGCGGGTGGAGTGCAGTCGGAATTCACGGAGGTTCCCATCCAGCCACCCTGCCTTAGCGCTCCCCTTTCTTGACGCTGTCCAGGGCCGGCCGCGCCCGCAGTCACTGGCGCCACCCCGGGGAGTCGAAGCCGGGTTGTTATTTTTACAGCCCCAGGCGCGGGAACACAGCGGCGGCGGAAGACGAGGCGCATCTTGCACTGCAGAGGTCGCCGACCCGCGCTGCATCTGCCACAGCGAGGCGTGCTATCCGCGGGAACGCTGCTCTGTCAGCATACAAAAACCTTACGGTCTCCCATCCCCCCCCTACCCCCCTTCCAGCCACGCGGCACTGTACTTCTTGCCAGTCGTAATTGCCGCGGGGTGAGTTCGTAAGGTCATGCAGTTAGTGTGCATTCCTTCTCGCATATATTTCAACACTCCAGCGGCCACAGGTATCCCCCTGCACATGTTCGTAGCGTGCAATGTCCTGCCCGAGTACCGACGGCATTAACCAAAGATAAAACAGTCCGCTCCTGGAGTTGTCTATGGCAATTGTCATCAACACCAGTGAATAAGAGATGCTAAACTTGACACCACTTTTGGGGATTGCTACAATCGAGACAAAACATGGAATTCATATGCCCTTGTGTACGTCTCGCACGTTTTGGCCACTATTTTAAAAATACCGTTTTCCCAGGAGTAATGGTCAACATTCAGGGATGTGACAGAAGCGACCATTCGAAGCTTTGGGTCTAGTAAACAAGAGTTTTGTAACATACACCTTAACAGCTATGAGCACTTCTTCATAGTCGATAATGTGAAACAAATCTCTACTCTTGCAACCCCTTTGCTTTGCATATTTTAGAAGGAGGTAATATGGACCGAAATGAGACAAGACTGTCTAGAAAATATGGTGCATAAAAGGCGTACGTTAAAAGTTGTGGGGACTTGTTCAGTGGCATACATGAAGAACTGCACACGGCTCTAAAGGTATGCATTTTAGAGCCCATGTTTAGTCGACTATTCTGCTTCGAATGATCGTTCGTGTAATATTCCTGACTACTTACCTTTCCTCCTGGGACACCCTGTATAATGATTATAGTGTCGGGAATAACACAAAGCACAGATCGAGGAAGACATAGAATTTTTCTGTGGATGCACAAAAGCAATATTGTTTGTCTGGGATATTACTCCAGACCGCACCCGTAGTCAAATGATTAATGCCGCTGCTTTGAGTAGACCAACTGGTGGACGGGCGTGTCAGCACCACCAACTGTGACGGCCAGTCGCGCAGCGAGACGTTTGATTGTGGTCTGTCGATCACCTGGAATGAGAGCGTCCGAACGTTCCAACATTGCAGGGGTGACAGCTGTGTGCTGTCTGACGGCACGAGGGATATCGGACAGGTTTGCGCGATCTTGTGGCGATGATGACAGACGCCTCGCCCAACGACTCACCGTGCTTTTGTTCACTGCCAGGTCTCCGTAGACATTCTGCATGCGCTTATGAACATCCGCGAAGTTCTGGTTTCTCTCCGAAAGAAACTCAGTGACAGCATCTGGTTGGACCGCACCTCCGTTACAGATTCCATTTTGAAGTATATGGAAAGCGCTGAACTTCATGAAACTATAAGTGCCGAAGCGGGAATATTTAACGGCAACCCACAATACTTATTGAACGCCTCTGTAGTACCTTACCAATATATTCGGGAATCGTCGCTTGTTTGTAAGGCAAATGCTGAAACTAGAAATCCCCTCCCTGATGAACTGACATGGGAGTCCCTCTTGCCCACTCCCTCCCGGTAATTGACTGAAAAGAATCACAACGCTATAATGTCCTGAATATAAAACTTGGGTTAGACAATCGAACGTAAAGAAAAGGTATTCATATCTTCCAATTACAAGACATTCGGGCTATCCTGGCGAGTAGCGTGCTGCTCCTTCGTGTGCTTATCACGTGATGCGATTCTTCCCTTTCCCGATCACGTGGAATGCGGATGTGTCACTCATCGTACGTTTTCCTGCGAATATTCGGTGGCAAATCGCACGACTACTCAGCAAGCCGTATTCCAAGAGCGCTGCAGGATGGGCATCAGTGAGTGCTGTCAGAGGCGAGCACCGTAAGCCGTGGACAAGTTCCCGAACGGCCAAGCGCATTACCATCTCACCATCCACTCGTCGGCAATGCAGTGTCTGTAGACAGGACGCTAAACTTAAATAAAACAGAGAGCGCTCAGCACGAAGCAGGTCCGCAGCTGGGTAGCGTGAAGTTACTGCTGAATGTTTCCCATGGAACAGTAGCTGCTGCGAATGGTTAGTCCTCTGCTGCGTCTCGTGGTACGTAATTCACTGAAATGTTGGCAGAACTCGGTCGCAGTGGTCGCGACGGGTCCGGAGCAGTTTGGTGCGTGTTTATCGTCCGTGATTCGCCGGCCATCAGGTATGCAGATGTGCCGCGGCCGCACGATCTGAATACCCACAAGGACACGGTGCGGGTAATGACGGCCTGTCAGCCGCGTCACAGCGCGCTCGCTAATGGCCGCCGCCGGAGTCCACGACGCCGCAGACACTACAGTCAGTCGGTGGACACGGCGCTCCATCACTCAGGCTGCGCTCCCGCCTCTGTCGTGTGCTGCGTTCCGGAATTTCGTGACCAAGTCCATTCTCATCTCCTCCATTCTACTCGGCATTAACACCGCCACGAGTACTCTCTACTACAGTATTTACCACTGTGACCAACTCTGCTACCAGAAGTACTACCACCATCACCCCCAGTAGTACGACCAAGACCATCACCAATTTCACGACTACCTCGCTCACAATCGTCTTCTTCTTTGCGTTTGCCGTTTCTTCCACGGGATCGGAATTCTTATAACGATTGACGCAATGGGCAATTTTAGCGGCAGCTGATGACCCTTCCTAACACCCTCTTCCACCTTTACATCGTGACGGAATTTGGCACCCCATCTCTCTGCGTCCAGAGTAAATCTATGTTCGAGTGCGAGAACGTGTATTTGAGGCAGGTCGTGTGTACAACCCCGCTATTCACCTAGCTGAATGTTGGAATACACACAAAAGCCGCATTCAGGTGTACTCTTTCACCAGCCCGCGAGGTGGATTCGATACGGGGCAGGCTTGCCTCCCCATATTCCGGAAGCGGCGCCTTAACGCTTTCGGCTATCTTCGCGGGTTGATCTCGCTGACAGTCACTGTAATTATCACAATTAAAAACAGCAGTGCAGGCATTGCCTGCAGGCGACACTGCGACTGTTAAAATTAAGCTTTCAGACAGCCAAAATCCGTACTCACTATTTTTTTACTGGCCTGTTGCCCTCAGTTTAACAAGAGCATCGTAATTACCAGCAAAGAGTTTTCGTGGCGGATGCGTGGGATAGCGTCGGATTACAACTCCAACTCGCCGATGTCTTTGTAATTCTGTCTGAGACGGCATAGAACTTGGAACAGCGGTTGAAATAAATCGGTAGTGCTCTGACATGAGGCTATAAGATGAATATCAACGAAAGTAAAACAAGGATAATGGTGACGGAATTACATTACAAAATAACACACTAAAAGTCCCACACGTTTTGGAATCCGAATTTTCAGGTACTCAAAGCAAAAATTACAGCGAAAATGATGAGAAACGCCAGACAGAAAGCTATGATTGTGCAGAGTCAGAGGTCAGAAGTTTGTTGGCGCCACTGTCCACGCTACAGTATTCTGTGCAGGCCTCTGGGGAACTACTGCATTCTACATGTATTTGCCACTGTTTACTGTTTTCAACACAAGGTCCTCGTCGGCAATTATTAACCGCAACCCTATCCTCCATACCCAAACTCCCATGCCTCAGGATTTGCCCTTTCAGCCGACTCCGGTTAATTCAGATGTGATAACAAATTTCTTTTCTCCCGATATCGATTCACTACTTTAGCATTCATTGTAGGACCCCTGAATTGAACCTTCATCACCACTGTTCTCAAGCATTTCTTCTCCAGTGTAATCATATAGCGTAGTGTTTGAAAAGCTTTTATTTTCTTCTTGTCTTTACTGTTTACTATCCACGTCTCACTTTCGTACAAGGCTACATTTCTGAGAAATACCTTCAAAAACCTTCCTAACATTGAGATTTTTATGAGTTTAAAATTTTTTTCAGGAATGGTTTTCTTGCTATTTCCAATCTCCATTTCTATCTTCTGTTGACAGCACGTACTTGGCTGAGGTCGTTTCGCATCCAGTTCAGCTGGCCGTGCTTAGCTCGTAAATCACATCGAACTTCATCTCAACGACTGGTTTAATTGTAGTGCTTTCATAGTCAGTCGTAACTCTAAGCAATTGCCTGCAATTAGTGTTCCAAAATTCCTAGACAAGGCTACTTAATGCATGACATTACCATCTTAGTTATACCCTTTAAAGGGCTACGACATTACTATAACTGCCTTACTGGCTACTGCAAGTTTATGTATCAAGTAAATTAATATCAACAGCTGAACACGTATTATGCTCCGGTAAAAAGTTTTGATTTTTATAGCCCGCCATTAATTACATTCAGACAGAACAACACTGTGTTCGATCAATTTGTAGGTGGTTGTACTACAACTTCAGGCACTGTTCGTGATTTTAACAATTGTCAACACTTTGTGTGCGTTCCAAGTCGAACCAAATGCCATTCCTTACACACACACACACACACACACACACACACACACACACACACACACACACACTTGATGATGGGTCACATGTTCAAACAAATCGCCAGTAACTTCAATTTTGCATCTTATTCTGGTCCAGTGTGTTTTTACAGAGCCTATTCTTGTGCAACACGTTGCGTTCAAAAATATTTTGAACGAGAAGTTGGGTCTAAAAGTTATGTTCTGTAAACTTACTCGTCGTACTTTCTACTTCTCTTATTATGTTTATGCCTTTGTTTTATTACTTCTAGAGTTCTTTTTTTTTTCTCTATCGCCCTCAGCGAGTCATTCGTTTCTAATTCAGACCATAGACATCTAACAGAGAACGAAATGAACGAGTGAAGGACTAGGAAGGTTACTAAATTGTATGAGATTCGCTGATACCGTAACGTCTGATCTCATACTAAACTACATTATTTTCCATATTACTTTAAGAGGCTTCTAAATGTTTTCGGAAATCGGTGCTTTGACGCAATAGCTGTATGTCACTTTACTGAAACAGTCAGTTTCGTCAAACAACACACCATCCTCAGATATAAAAAAAAAATCGACGTTAATTGGAAGACATGCATTCAATTACGATACTTTGTATTTTAGTCAGGCCATGTGCTTCTCCTGTCAACGTATTTTCTTATGTCTGCATCATTTGTTGTTCTGCATTCTGTAATTTTGATGCAGATAATTGAGTAATTAATGTATAATACTGATCGCAGATGCTCGTACAAATACAAATGATCGTGACTGGACGCTCGTTGTGGAGTTAACACCTTTTTTTAGTGGGTTGTTTCACTGAAACTAGTTGTTAACGAAGTAGCTCACAGCTATTGCGACAAAAATTGATTTTTCAAAAATTAATTTTGTCTGCGTTCGATCTGTGGGGGAAATGCTGCAAGGAAACAAGGTTTAGACTCGAGTTGTGAAGTGAGTACTCAGAAAGGTGGGTGGGGGACCAGGGGAGGCACAATAGGGAAGAGTGAAGGAGTCGTGCTCGTTTGTCTCGCCAGCACAGAGGACTGACCGCGACGAAAAAGGATCACCGCAGAAAAGGAGTCGTGCTCGTTGTTGTCAACAATGACAATTGACCGCAGGAACAATGAGGCTCTCAGCAAAGTGAGGCGGGTTTTTGTTGCAGCAGCGAATGAGTGGCGACAGTTGTCCCGGCGGAGGGGCAAGGGGAAAAAAGCGGAAAAGCGCAGCTGGTGCCGTTAGGTGTGGCTCGGTTAGCGTGTCCCCTGTCCGGCGGTCCGCTGAGGCTGCAGCTGTAGAAGGAGCGCCGGATCGCGCTGAGTGTCTGTGAGGGAACGGACGGCAGGGGCCGAGTATTCGCTGGTGGCCGGCGCCAGTGGATCATCGCGTGGCTTGCTGCAGGCGGTGCTCACGCAAAATTCGCACAGGGCGAGAAAGAGCAGCTACCAGGGACGTGTAGATGTGCCTCCCTCCGCCACATACCATCCTTTCGACCTCACGCTATGTTTATACAGAGCAGCTAGGTGGTCCTAAATACGGAAACAGTTATCACCTGGCATTGTCAAGAGGGAGAGAAGTGACCTCAAATACACGTTCACATAAATTTTGTTCAAAAAGTATTTAAAAAATTTTAATTATCCAGACCAGAATCAACTAACAGTAAATAAATAACTAGTTTCGGCTGAAAAAAAGTCAACCATCTACAGATTCAGTTTTCTTGAGAAATTAGTGTACCCTTACGTGGAACGGATGAAATACAGCATCTGAATAGCAGCAAGCGTTCCAATAAAAAATAAGTGAATGAACATCTGTGTACCACAGCGGAATCTCATGAAATAACATTTGTTCTTCTGTTGATATGGTCTTTTTTTATCCTAGAGAACCCATGTCTACAAGACACTAGTAGGAGTCGGACGGAAAATTTTCTTGTGGCTCTCTAACACGGTTTTGAGTATAGGGGCCGTGTCATCTCAGCTCACTTGCAGTAGCTCCAAAGGCAGTTCTAGTAATGTCGTAGCCCTTTACAAGTCAGGATTACGGTATAACTAAGATGGTAATGTCATGCATTAAGCAGTCTTGTCTAGGAATATAGGAACACTAATTGGAGGGAATTGCTTGCAATTACGACTGACTATGAAAACAGTACAATGAAACCAGTCGTCAAGATGAAGTTCGATGTGATTTTTGAGCTAAGCACGGCCAGCTGAACTGGATGCGAAACGACCTCAGCTTCGTACGTGCTGTCAACAGAAGATAGAAATGGAGATTGAAAATAGCAAGAAAACCTTAGAGGAAAATCATATCCGCCGTATCAGTTGTGGAGTGGTACACGTCTATTGTCAACAAATGGTGGGGAAGAGAAAAGCAGTATAATGAACCAGTCGCACGTACAAACAGCACAACAACAGGAAATACAAAAGTGAAGTCTCTTGTGTAAATGCCGGCCGGAGTGGCCGTGCGGTTCTAGGCGCTATAGTCTGGAGCCGGGCGACTGCTACGGTCGCAGGTTCGAATCCTGCCTCGGGCATGGATGTGCGTGATGTCCTTAGGTTAGTCAGGTTTAATTAGTTCTAAGTTCTAGGCGACTGATGACCCCAGAAGTTAAGTTGCATAGTGCTCAGAGCCATTTGAACCATCTTGTGTAAATGGGTAAGACATCACGAAACATACCCAGAGTTGCGAATACTTTGGAGTACAGTAACACACGCTAACAACAATGAAATTACAGTAAAATATAAATCGATCCACATTCCAGACCGGAGATTATCTAATTCTAGGGAATAGCGTCTAACAGGAGTGCTGCTGTAGAGAAGTATGCAGAAAGACATCGAGACACACTGTAAGCCATATTGAAGGAACGCCAACACAACAACTGTGTTCATATCCACAACCAGACGTCTTTCAGTCCCATCTATGAACAAATGTTCGGGTCTCAGAAAGTAGACGTTTCCGAAGCCCTATCTGTTGGCATTTTTTTTTTCCTCAGAATATTAGTCAGTAATTTTTAATACCTTGTAGATCATCGGTGCATAGCCCAACGAAACTTGAAACGTGTTTAGTTGGCAGTGCCATAATAATTGGGGACAACTGTTATAGATATCATCTAATGAAGTCTGCATTACACGCCTTCGCAGCCGAGGTGGCTAACGCACGCCTCATAGGTAAGCCAGTTAGAGTCCCAGTGGTGGAAAATTTTTACTGCCAGTATTTGGCCGCCAAGGGAAGAACAGGTGGTGAAATGAAGTTCACATCACTTTGTGTGACATTCTCCCGGATTGAGTTCCTGAACTGTCCGTAGTGTCTCGTGAGGTGTAGGCATGTGATGCTGATGTTGGTACTTAGTCCGTCGGGTGGGGACGTTAAGCTCGACAACCCCCTCGATGCTACTGGAGAGGAGAAAGCTATGTGGTGGCACGGAGTTCTAATCTCTCCCTTTCCTTCACCCGTAATAACACGAACACAACACTGCCCTCTATAAATTCTTGACACAGTCATTCACACTTCACTCTTCACAATAGGTCGCAGAAAGCCAACCGGAAACCACCTCCACTGGGACCTTGCCCAGAACGACAATGGAGAATATCTGCATGTACTCCGCTACGCTCTTCCACCGAGTATGAGAGTACATTAAGTTTTGAAATTATGTGTTCGTTCTTGTTGCACCCTTGGTGTACGTCGACGATAGAGTCGTAACAAGTGACCATGCACAATTATACATACTGTGCCTTTACATGTACCGGCTATGAGCTCGTTAGGCAGTTCACGACCCGTAAACAGGAGTGATACCTGCAGACCTGCGATATTGCCCGGACGGACACATTATAACGGTGGAACCGGAACTGCCGGATCGTAAAGTGGCTGGACGATCTCTTTAGGGCCTGGGTGCGCCGCCGCCTTGAACCTCACATGTATGTCCTTGACCCGAACGTTCGCGTGCCCTGCTCTGGATGGCGGGGCCGTCTGCGCGGCTCTGGAGGACGAGTGGCTGCGACACGACGTCGCCAGCGATCAATCCGCACTGCCCGTGCCAGGGCGCGACAACGGGACATCCCCCCCCCCCCACCCCTCCTCTCTACCCACCTGACACTTGTTCCAGTGAAAAATCGTTGTCGGCGCGACTACAAAGGACGGCGCCCACGCCGCGCCGCGCCGCCCTTTACGTAGTCCTTGACACGACACGGTGCGGACCCGCCTCTGCAGTTGATGGAAGTGATTCCCTTGTCGCCCTTCCTGCCGCCTGTCTCACAGACTGTTTTCTGACGTATCGTAATATAGCATCAACACGCCACCATAAATTTAATCGTACTGAAGAAATAACAGGCTTTCGTTCAGTGCAGGACGTACCGGTGTAGTACACACCAGTAACCTGTTACCTCCGGTTCCTTAAACAATCCAACTCCGATGTATAAAACAAATTAAGACTCCTGATTACTTTACAACTGAGTTAATATGTTAAATGTTTGACGTTAAGCACGTAAACGGTTATCGGTTGGTGAACGGTTATTTGGAAGGTGATTTGCAAACAGGAACTGGGGGCAGTTAGTCAATGTCGAACTCTGCAGCCTAGCGTAAGTTCCGTGTGTCACAAAATTTTGCTGGGTTACCATCCATTTTAATTAAAATTGGGAAAGTCTAATATTTTTTTTTTTCAAATTTGGGATGTTGTCCCTATGGTCATCGCCAGATGTGTTGTAATTATGTTTTGAAACGATTTTAATGGAAAGTAATACTTTCTCTCTCCCTTTCTCTTTTTCAGAAACGCACACGCAGACAGATTTCCACGACCATCAGCATCCACATCCCACGAGCCACCTTATTTGTTCTACTATTACTTTGCCCCTCACCTGTTTCATTCACGAATGGTGCACGGGGAGATGATTGTCTGTAAACTTCTGGTGTAAACTCTACATACTCTTGCCTTTGTGATCCTTTCTCGAGATGTACGTGGCCAGTTCAAAACGTTCCGAGACTGAATTCGCAAAACTAGAGAGAAGTTAAGATGGTAGTTCCAGTCCTTCTACATCTACACCTGCATCTACACGATTATTCTGCAATTCACAATTAAGTGCCTTGCACAGGATTCACCGAACCACATTCAAGCTATTTCTCTACCGTTCCACTCTCCAACGGCGCGAGGGGGAAACGAGCACTTACATTTTTCTTTGTGAGTTCTGATTTCAATTATTTTATCGTGATGATCATTTCTCCTCATGTAGGTGGGCGCCAACAGAATGTTTTCACAATCGGAGGAGAAGGTTCGTGATCTAAGTGTCACTAGATGATACTGCCGCAACCAAAAACGCCTTTGTTTTGATGATTACCACTCCAATTCACGTATCATGTCCGTGGCACTCTCTGCCTTATTTCCTGATATTGCAGCACGAGTTGCCTTCTTTGAACTGTTTCTGTGTCCTCAGTCCCATCTTTTGCGGATCCCAAACCCCACAGCATTACTCCAGAAGAGGACGGGCAAGTATCGTGCAAGCAGTCTCTTTCGTAGGTGTAGCTAGATGTTCTACACAGTCTCCCACATACGACTACAACGCACAGAACGGTAATGTAACCATCTGAATCTGTCACAAAAGCCTTTCTTTGGGATGTTATTCTACTCGTGCGTCATATCTGCATCATCTTTGGCTTTGGCGAACCATCAGAGACCGTTTCTGCATTTGGTCGTTTTGTGTTAGGTGCGTATTGATAACACCAAGCCTCGTCACCCGTCATGATTTTTTCCGGAAAAGAACTGTCTGCGTTTTCCATTTCAATCAAATCGTGCCAAGGATCTACTCGTCGTTATTGTTCGGAAGTGAAGGTATGAGGGACCAACTTTACACACACGTTTCTCTTCTTCAGAACATATAGAAATCTTCAGTTCGTTCCTCAATTGCGACTTCTGACACAACGACGGTGACAATTATCGCCGTATGTCCACGACTGACTGGTCGAATACACGTCTGTTGTTTACAGTTGTTGCTTCAAGCTACCAAGGCAGGTTTTCCACGGACGGTGTATGTTAGCTTAGTATACATGGAACATACGTACTAGGACTTTTAATAGTAAACCTTTCCGTGACTCTCAGCGTCTCTCTTGTAATGTATGCCAATGGAGTTTTTTGAGCATCTCGAAAAGCTTCGAGTCCCAACACTACGAAACAAAAATTTAAATTTTTGACATAATTAACCTTTGGCGTCATGGTAAGCTACGAATACAAGGTGTTTGCACTTTAGAGTATAAACATAATTTTTTTTTTTACGAAATTAGTCTTTATTTTCGTAGTACGCAACGAATACGATATGAAATTCACAAACGGTAAACAGTTAGTTGTTTTAAGCAAGTGGTTTCGCTCTGGAACCCTTGGAATTTATACTTTTGAACCACGCATCATTTCGTGCGATATACTTGAAGGGAATTCGCATTTTTCCTAGACCAAATCCCACATCTAGAGACTTTTGTGAACTCGTAACTCCTAAAACGTATTATAGTTCTAAATAACAAGCAAAAATGGGCCTAAATTTAACAAATTTTGTACCACATCTACGTACTGTCCCAGTGATTTCAGTTTGAAACTACTCATAAAAGCAATAGTACAAACTCAAGTTGACGTTACGATTGCTTTACGTATATTTACTTTCACTGCTTTTACAGATCAACGGCCTTGCCACGTTAGTAGCTCCGGTTGCCACCCGATCACCGAAGTTAAACAACTTTCGACCCCGATAATACATAGATGGGTGACCGTCGAGGAAAGGTGCCGTTGGTTTTCGGGACACGCAAGTCGCCGAAGAGGCGTCCAATTAAAAGACCTATACCAGGCCGTTTTGCCACACGACTGCTTTCACTGTCAATGATTTCGTCATTAGGTACACTACAAAAAAGAAAACGCATGTCAGAGTGTCCTAGAATGACGTAGCACCATTTTGTGTCGATTGTAGGTTTGAACGCTACGAATGCTACAGTTAGCTGCATTCGTAGAAGTACCTCAGTGTGGCGAAAGAAATGTGTCCTGCTCTAGCATCGATGGTTTCACACGAAATGCATTGGCGTTTAGGTTAAAAATTATTGAAATGGTGGTTTAACACAGAAACCAATGAGGCTCAAATGGTTAAAGTACTCGTGACGAAACATGCAGCTCTTCTTTGGAGCTTCTCTGTTTCGTCTGATAAGGATCACAGAGTGACGACCAGAACAGAAGAATCTGCCGAACGAGAGTTTTTGAGCCACCTCTTTTGTATATCAATCACATTTCCTTGAGATTGTTCCAATGAAACACATCGTGACACCCGTTTTTCATAGAACGAGTTTTATGTGATCGTTCCACTACAGTTCGCTCCAGGCGGACGTACCTAGATACATTGCGGCTGTTACAGTTTCCACCGACTTATCGCCAACAGAGTAATGGGGCAGAAATCGGTCTTTCAGCCTATTTATGCGCAATATGCTACACACGCAGGATCACAGTTAGTGAGTCATATGAAATAAAATCGTCGTAAATTCGGAACGGTTTGCAGCAGGACGTTCAAACTGCACGGTTGGCCACGGGGGATGATGGGAATTAGTATGGTATGGTTTAGCGACGAAGCCCACTTTCATTTGGATGGGCTCGTCAATAAGCAAAACTGGCGCATTTGGAAGCTGAGAATCCGCATTTCGCGATCGGGAAGTCTGTGCACCCTCAACCGGTGACTGTGTGGTATGCAATGTCCAGTCACGGAGTAATCGGAGCGATATTCCTTGAAGGGTTTCCTCACGGGTCACTCCTTCTATTCTGTCGAGGAGTTCCTTGAGAAATGAAGCTGCTTCTCGTTGTATTGTTGATTGCGTTTACTTAAACTTATGGCTTGACTTTTTTCGGCTTCATAAACATTTTATTTTTATCTGTTATTACTTTTATGTTGTAGTTTCATGTACTGACACGTTCCATGACCTTGGAGATTTGCTCCTCAATTTGGACCTACGGAACTTGAAGTGCAAATAAAATAAAAATAAAACGACATCTAAATTCAAAGTGTCTTTTGAAGCACTATAAAAAGTCAAATGTTAGCTCTTAGGAGAGATTCTATGTAATAATAATTTGTGACGGTGAAGAGTTGTGTGTCTCGTGCGGGACGAAGCTGAACTCAATTGCCGTAACTTCACATTAAGCACATTTTATCTACCGATGTTAGGAGGCACATCACCTGTAGTGAGACCGTTGAAGGTTACGTTAAAGAACAGTGTACACCGTATGAATCAATAGACTGTAGGGGACGACACGTGAGGCAGCCGTAATAAAATGCACGACTGTTTCAAACGAAGCAATTTGGAATGACGACAGAGGAAACAGGAAATCTATTCCCGTCGCGGGTCGTATTTGAAATTCATTTACGAAGCCCCGGGCTTGTTAGGAGAAGATGCATCGTCAAACGGCGTATGCAAACAGCTACCGGTCTGGAATTACCGTCCGGACAGAGCTGAATAATTGTTTATAAATCAGGTGGGCCGGCCCTTGGGCCGAGGACCAGCGGCCATTATCTGTCCCCTTTAATGTGTGTGTCTGTGTGTGTGTCTGTGTGTGTGTGTGTGTGAGAGCGCCCCAGTTTCCGGGTCAGGCCGCTAGTGGCCGCTCTCCAGAGCCTTTTAGCGATAAGCCTCTCTGCCTGGCACGCTAATACCGACGGATTTACTCCAGCGCAGGCTGCCTCCGTGGGCGTCTCCTTAGTGTCGGCTGTGAGGCAAAACTTGGCCCCGAAAGATCAAACCTTTTTCACTACTGTCTGTACTTACATTACTGTCTTTTGCATGGTCGTCGCTTTCTTTTCGCCCACACCCATGATATTTAATAATTGTAACTACGTGGTACTAGCAAAAAATGAAAGAAAAACATCGTATTAGCCATTGACTGTAGAAATTATTTATTTTACAGCTGCAGTTTCGGCTTTGAGCCATTTTCAGGCGGTACTGCAAAAGATTTTACTTCACCACATGTGAGACTTTAAAGTTCTCCGACATATGTACATGTCATCGTCAGAAAAAGTGAACAGTCCTATTTTTCCTTCAGCATATGTCAGGCTTTAAAATTCTCCGACATGTATACATTTTACCGTGAAAAATAGGATGTTTTACTTTTTCTGGCGATGACTTATATATATGTCGGAAAACCTTAAATTCTGACATGTGTCGAAACAGTCACTTGGAGTGCCACTTGAAAATGGCCCAAAAAGCCAGCCGCTGTGGACGAGCGGTTCTAGGCGCCTCAGTCCGAAACCGCGCTGCCGCTGCGGTCGCAGGTTCGAATCCTGCCTCGGGCATGGATGTGTTTGATGTCCTTAGGTTAGTTAGGTTTAAGTAGTTCTAAGTCTAGGGGACTCATGACCTCAGAAGTTAAGTCCCATAGTGTTTAGAGCCATTTGAACCATTTTGGCCCAAAAGGCCGAAATTACAATTACGAAATAAATAATTTTTGCGATCAACGGCGAATATAATGTACTTTTAGATGACTATGAACACCGACCATGAGTGGTTAAAAATAACCCTTATTCTTCACCAACGGTACAAAACACTTAATATTACAAGGGAGAAAAATAAAAATTAAGAGAGTGTACTTTTTATCACTACCGTTAATCAGTTACCCAACTACTAGTTCTGTTGCCAGTACTATTATTTCTGTGACTACAATCGGTACACCTATTTCTGTTCTTTCATTACGGCCGCCCTTCCTTGCTGTATTACTGTGTGTAAACTACAGAGGGTTATTTCTGGATGCTGGATCAGCCCTTAGTCTAGGTCAACCGCTGTTGTCTGCTGGCTATTTGCACTAATGCAGCGGACAGTCTTGATGAATGTTTTCATTCACTGGTCGTCGAACTCAATTACCTTGTCTGCATCAGCACGAAATTTTGCCTTGTGATGATGGCAGCATGCTGGCGCATGACTGAATACCTCTTGAAGTCCTCCGTGGCTTGCACGGATACCGCGGGTGCAGTGCCAACCTAAACGCACCATATCGACTGGTTCCTCTGTGCTGCTTTGGGATCCGGTCTCCTGAATGCCGTACAGCCAATAGCCGCTGCATCTTCGTAAAGAGCACACTCCCACAACGTGTGCACAGACTAATTTTCTACAGATGCTTAGGATACGGGCCATGCCTGACCTAGTAACGTATCACACCGCTCGACGGGTGAATAAATGTCACTGTTAACCTGTCCCTGATGTTAGGGATAAATTCATATGTTCTGCTGCCTCTGTCCGAAGCCTCTCATTCATTATGCGAATGCTTAATGCGATAAGTGTCCTACTTTTTTTTTTACATATTTGCGCAGCTTCCACATATTCTTCGCGCTCCAGCTTGATGGCCTTCCTTTAAGTAATACGGGACCCCACCTCTTTACCTGATTTTCAAGCTCAACCGGAATATTCCTAGAATCCCTAAGAACTGTACCAGTAACAACAACTAGTCAGGTGAAAACGAAGGCTGTGTACACTAAGGCAACATTAGAGCTGAAAACTAAAGATGTGTGGACGTGCTTGTTGCAGGCCATCCGGTGCACCGTGCCCAGCTGCTCCTGCGAGTGCTTCAGCCCTGGGAAGAGTAACGTCAGATACTGCGACGGCTGTAACCACAGCTGGGTGCCGCATGGTGAGTCTCCCTGCGGTCTTCAACGGACTGCAGCCGCTGCATTCGCCCGGCACCTACTAAGCACTTCAGAAGAATTTGACAAACTGAATAACACATCGCGCTCCCATCTGCACCCGCTGCCTTTGCAGTAAATGTCGTCGGCCTTCCAGATTCCGTGTTTCTACAGCAAATATGTATTTTGAATTGTTTACGGACACTGGTGAAGTTTACCGTCCAAAAAAGTTCCATTTTACAACATGTTTGTCTAAAGTCCTTAAAAGGTTACACTTAATTCACTATAGAGCAATCTTCCCTCTGAGTCGCAAGTTCGGCCTCGTTCCTCACGAAGTGACCGCGACACGGCTCGCCTGCATCGGTAGCAGGCTGCAGTGGAAGATGTGGGCGAGATTGTCACTGATACGATACGCGAGTTGGGGTGGCAGTCACTGAAACAAAGGCGGCGAGATCTATTTACGAAATTTCAATCACCAACTTTCTCTTCCGAATGCGAAAAAATTTTGTTGACACCCACCTACGTAGGGAGAAACGATCTTCATAATAAAACAAGATAAATCAGAGCTCTAACGGAAAGATTTAGGTGTTCCTTTTTCCCACGCGCCATTCGAGAGTGGAATGGTAGGGAAGTGCTATGAAAATGGTTCGATGAACACTCTGCCAGGCACTTAAGTGTGAATTACAGAGTAACTATGTAGATGTAGATGTAGAGGATGGTAGGCATATGGGTATTCCTCCAGTACATGCTAAATTTTCCAAGAAGTTAGGATTATGAAATTTCCCGTTGCCGGAAGACAAAAGATTGTGTTTTCGCTAGTTGTGATTGAACTTAGGTGTTTAATGACCTGAACAGACTCAGAAAGGACAAATTCTCGGATGCACTTGTAATGTTTCAAGTCAAACACTATCCAAATGATAACGTTATAATACGTAGATTCATGCAAGAACGTAACTTTCTATATCTCGTGATTCAAGATGAACAGTTCCCAGGAGAGAAAAGAACCGTCGCCTTTGGCCTGCGACACTCTTCCACCTACACAAGTCGAGATTCAGCATTGTCCACCAACGCAGCAATGGTCCGGCCGTGTCGGTGGCAGCTTTCAATCAACCATTGTTCTTAGTCCTACACACCGAAGAACAGGCTGCGACGCACACACATTTCGGTGCCTACAGATGGTTTAGAACGTTCTCCCACGATGTTTCTGCAATGGATATTATTCATCCACTGCACTCGACAGATGCTGTCTCTATCTAATAGTCGAACTAGGCTTCCATCATGTGTGTTGAAATTTGAGGGTGCCAGAAAATACCAGCAAAATTCGTTTTATGTCTGTTAACTGTACTGGAACTTCTGGCTCCCGAGGACAATAACACAGAAGCGTTGCTCTTGCGAGCAAGCAAGTTAACAGTGCGCTGCAGCTCCCCTTAGCATGGACACACTTGTCAAGAACAATAGCTCACTGTGGTCGATAACGTAACTTAATTGCGTTCATTTAAAAGAGTGTTTCCAGTCGAATATTCTAAACTACCACATGCAATCTGTTGCATATGTATTGTACGTATTGTGCATTAATTCTCATTTCTAATTCGTTTCTGAAACTATTTTATTTTGGGTATCGTGTCCAGATTGTTACTATAGGCGTCGAAGCGCAAAATACGGTTGGCTCGAATGGGACTTCTGTATTTTTAGACGATAGTAGCCAATAGCCTTCCAGCTCTGTCGCTGCTATGCTTTAAATCCTTTCATTCTCAAACTTTATTTATTTGCTTATGTTACAGTGTTCCTTTCAATCATAACGGTGGGGTCCTTGCGAAACTTTCACTCTTTTGTAGGTTTAAATAATGACAGTATTGGAAATAAGTATATTTTTTGGGATACGGATAGCTGTGGAAACGAAGAGAAAACATCTTTCAAAATGAACCGAACGACGTGAAATAATAATCACAGATTTATAATATATCTTTGTATATGCTTTTCCATAAGTCCAAAATTGTGCTTTGCATTCGCAATGTTTGCCCCGGATTGTAGCACGGGCAGAGATCACAAACTGTCGGTAGGACCAAATAACATGTAACTTTAACTCGACAAAAATATCTAACTGCAGTAAACACGTTGCGCCGTAGCAGCAATGGGTAAATCACAATTCAGGACGAGAATGGAAAATACGTTTGTCGTTCCGGAAAGCATATT
Source organism: Schistocerca piceifrons (assembly GCF_021461385.2). Lineage (NCBI taxonomy): Eukaryota > Metazoa > Arthropoda > Insecta > Orthoptera > Acrididae > Schistocerca > Schistocerca piceifrons. The sequence goes on along the minus strand of NC_060144.1, from coordinate 531,588,477 downwards.
CGTTTAGAAAAGTCAGCTTGTATGACGGGAAGAGATAATGGACTACCAGAGAGATAGCGGTTATGACAATGTTGTATGCAAATTATGCAGTTAAGAAGTACTTTGAAACAATTGAAATGATATTTGTGGAATATTTTAAAATAAAAGAGGCTTTCAACTATCATAGCTGAAAGGGCATCTAGGTGCCCAGCTTCTTAGCTATATTTTACGAAGCTAGTTTATTAATCACGAATAAGAGACTCCCTTTTCGTATTGTCTTTCTAATGGTACCTCATTCACCACTGCACGATTAGTAAGTGGTGAGAAAAAGAGATGTCGACTTCAGAAATAATAAATAAGAGTATCTTCGCTGGTGTGGACTATATAGTCTACACTTTTTTTAATTTTCCCTTAATCGAATTTTAGTGCTGCCCACAAATTCAAACGCCCTCTAAACTTTTCACGCTAATTAAGTGCAACAGAGCATGGTCTCTTCAGAATGTACTTCCAATCAAAAAGCAGTTCTGGGAGCTGGACTCCAGCTTCCGGTTAATCGTGTCTCTTGCGTTTTTGTGTTGGTTCTACTTTATCTCTAACTGAGGAGTGATATACAGATTTTCGTAGGTTTAGCATTTTTTAATGTAACTCCTTAAGAGTGGAATTTCAAATAATCCCTTCTTAAACGATGTCTACGGTATAAAATCAACACCTTCTCCAAATGTCAAGTTTCTGTCCTTAGCAGTTTTGGCTGGGCGATGATGGCCTTGTTTCATCCCCTTAGAGACTGAATTTCAAAAATAGGGAAACGCACATTTTTTATTTCGAACTGAGAAGCCGAAGACCAGTTTTTAAAGATTTAGGTTTAAAAATGTACTCACACTGAAATATTTTCATAAATAATTGTACCTCCTATTTCATACCCTTAGCGATGGAATCCCTTCTTAAACGACGCCTACAGTATAAGATCAACACCCTCTGCAGATTTCAAGTTTCTATCCTTTGCGGTTTGGAATGGCCGACTATGAGTTAGACAGTCAGTCGAGACACAGCCTTTTATATGTAGAGATTAAATCTCGCAAACTTACTAAACCACCTGATGACGGACTACAGTTGTATTTTGGAGCGTGGGGAGGAGTCGCCGATAAATCATTCGGCTAACGGCAAGTGGCAAAAACGACAGTATCAAGATGCTGTCTTGCACTCACCGAACCCGACGCCGCATTCTAACGTACATTTCTATGCATAAGCTGGTAAATTTAATTTTAGTTTCTGGTGTCACACATGTAGAGCAAATGGCACAAATATTGAATACCATTTTGATTTTAGTTCACAAATTTCTCAGTTTTTCACGTTAAGGAAATGAAATACATGTAGCTCATACTATGGGAGGTACTTTAATACTTCCCATACTTTCGAATACGTACCACGTTAGGAAAATTTCTAAATTAGGCTTAATTACAAAGTTTGATATTTTTGGCTCTTGAGATTTTGCGGTACAAGCATGGAATAGCGCATTCGTTTGAAGCTTGTTAAAGTTAAAACGAATACTGGAGAATCTAATAATTCATTGTTAAAAGTAAACGCTATAGAACATAATATTGCAATAGAAAAACACTAAATATATCATTCTCGGTTATTAAATATTGTCACATTTTCTCTTGTGAAACCTAGAGATCTATTAAATGAGATTGCTGTGGGTTTTAGTATCGAAATATCCTTTTTGCGCCGCTTCAAGAATAGGCGTGACCACTCTCTTCCGGCCTGTTAATCCTAAAATTGATTCTGGATATTTTTGGCTTTGGCATACTGAAATGCCATCTGTTGGAGATCCTTTCGGGTAAGTCCAAAAAATTTAGTTTGCATTGTCTTTCTACATTCAATTAGCTGTTGTTCTTGTTCGTCAGATAGAACACTTTTTCGCTCAAGTTCAGTCTTTGTGGCTAAATAAGCTGGTAAATCTGATTTTACTAGCCTATATAGAGTGACATTGGGAACTTTGAAAGTTTTTGCTACCTTCAAGTAGCCCATCTCCTTTTCTCTGACGTTTTTAATTGCTGCTTGCATGGCAGACTCGTACCACTGCTTTAGAGCTCGTGAAGTCATTTCTGAAGCAATAGCTATAAATGAAACTGGTTGTGAAAGCACGGTACTAATATGGAGTACCAGTATTCATATTAGTGACACAGCCATCTTGAAATTCAGAAACGCAAATAAAACCGAAAATTAATTTTAAATAACCAACAAACACGCCATTTTACAGCTTAATGTGTTAGCTACATGTTTGTGTTGAAGATATATTAATAATTTAAGTATTATCACAAGAATGAAGCTGAAAACCACAAATCTGCAACAATTATTCGTCCTAGTGAATTCGTTAAAACAGTTCCACTCACTCGCAGTGGCTGCCAACTGCAGTGTGAATGCATTCTAAAGCAGTTTACAGTTGCTGAACGTAGTTTTCAAGTAGCTCACCAGAGTACAGCACTTACAAGGCGATAAATCTTAGCATTTCATATTACTATCCCTATTCCATATTTGTACCTCTCCCTCTAATGTTCTCTTTCATATGACTACGGAACTCCCCAAACGTCATGTTGGTGTGACGCGGGGACAGCCCAGCCAAGTAACAAACCGCCTTGGGTACCACGCCTTTCGAGGCGCAGTTTGCCGCCCTCGTCGTCCGTTCTGTAAACAAGGCTGGTGTTTACGCTGCAGCGCTCGTGCTGATCCATACAAGGGACCTCCTTCACTGCGTCAGCGTCATCTCTTCAGGCACACGTGTGGCCCGGAGCGGAAGCCTCTCTGCAAGACTGTAGTGCCCCACACGTGTCACTCTACGGCAGATTAACTGTCTAAGACGGAAGGCCTCCCGTTCTGTGAGGGTGGGTCTGTGCCACAGGTGTAAGTAAAGCGATCATCAACCGAGGATTGTTTCGAGCATCACAGTGCTTTACGAGGCACGGTCCTGTTGGAGATAGTGCATCGTTGCCTCCTTCGAGCTTTGAGACGACTTACCCAACTAGGTATGGGGGACCTACAGCCTGACGTGAATTCCGAATGACAGCACAGCGATTTACACATGAGCAAACATTGCCGGAGGTGAGAGAAGTCACAAGTGACAGATAAATATCGTAGGATTGACTGGAATCGAACGCGAGACCTCTGGATTTGTAATCTGGCAATTTACTACTGAGTCACCGATCCTGCGTTTGCTGTGCAGAAACCACGAACGTATCGTCTCAGCGTAGAAATTCTTCATTTAAGTTCTGTAAATAGGGGAAATAACGCCACACAAAGCGTTGTTATATGAATCAGAAAACATGTATTCTTTCACAGCACGATGTCTGTAAATGCAAAATTACGTAAGGCTTACTCAGCTGCACATACCAGTCAGATTAATGTGATCACCACCTGTGTTCAAAGTGCAATAACCACTCACAGCTCGCAACACTAACAGTGGAGGCCATATCAAGCGCGTCGGGGGATGGAGAGGGGAGTGGCAGCAGGAAACAGTGTGGTCACTGTGAGAGGTGGCATGAGCCTCCTTTCATATTTCTATCTTACTCTGAGTAATTCGATTTTCCTCTCTGATTGCATACAGTGAAAAGTTGCTATTCCTTCACACGCAGACTTCCCACGCAGCGTCTCTCGTCACCCAGGTGGTCCGGTGACAGGCGAGATCTGCTGAGCTTGAAAGGGTTAAGCCGACGGGTGTGAGGGAGTCGAGTGGATACTTTCCAGACGCCGACATTGTCATAAGAGCGGGAGCGACACGCCCAGAGGGGCCAGAAGGGGCGGCTGGGCTAGAGATTCCGTTACTTGGCAGAAACTTAGCGAAAACACTTTCTGGTGGGCCACCAGCGAGGCGTGGGAATGACTTGTGTTCTCCCGCAGTCTTGGCGGGCAAATTACCGCGTTTTCTGCAAAATTGCAACTGTGATTGGCTTGCTCAGGGCATAGCTCCGTGACGTAGCAAAATCGGCGCAGAAATTGGTGCTAAGAATCTCCATTGGGTGGAATGGTAGAGCTTCGGCAATAGAATGGAATTTTCCGCCGGTTTTAGAGTTGCTGATTGGAACGTTTAACCATAGCCACTGTTGTGGGGGTGGGAATGTTCTGTGTTCGGTTTGTACGGGTGCTCTTGAGAGGGTCGGCTCTCGCCCTTTGGTCGGAGTAGGTTACAAGACTGAGCTCTCGCTGCTCTGGACAGCCTGCCTTCCGTTGGCCGTCTAATATACTTTTATTTTGATTGTAACTGTTTGACAAAGTTCCTGAAGTTTCGACTTCAACATAACTTTCCGAGTACAGATGGCAATTGAGCGCTCTGCATACAAGCGGCCTATGTTGTCTGTCTTGGGCAGTTTTGGCTAAAGTTGACTGTATCGGAGTTACTGTGTGACTTCGCTTGTTAAAATCAATCACTGTACCATCAGTGATTGTCTGGCGGGCCTTCTTCGTCTTCCTCAGAGGTGTATTTGTGTTGCTAGGAAGTCTTTAGTCTGGAACAGCCAGACCAGGAGAATTTGTTTCTGGCTATACTCACGACATTATCATCACCACGACGGGACGTCGAAGCAACCAGCCATCGCCTCAGGTACGCCAGATTGTGTCCTTGCAGTTAAGAAGACAACTTGGTAATGTACGTCTGCAGCACCGGCAAAGCAGGCAATTTTGCTAGGTGATAATCAGAGCTCAGCAGAGCGCGCCTGTTCGTCTTTTCTAACTTTGATCTGTTTTGGGTGCTCATTGTCTGAGGTATCACTACTGTAGCAGCAATTAATGTTGGGTTGTCTGGGTGTTTCGCTTAAGATTTGAGTTGCAAGGAATTGGCTCCACATACCACTTGGTCATAAATGTGACAATCTAATTTATGGACAACTTCACCTTCACAGCCTTTATTTGAGTATCCAGTTTGATGTATTGTAAATGTTTCGTGTGTTTTGTTTGTTATTTTGAGTCTAGGCATAATAAATCAAATTGTTATTTTGGACGGAATTTTCATTCTGTTAGTCGGTAGAGCAACCATTTCATTTCTCACTACGTTAATGAAACTTTCCTTAATTTCTATCCAATTAAATTATTGCAGGTGCCAAACTCTTTTTCTACTCCACTTGCAGGGTCGATTACAGTCATTTCGCGTTTCTTCTTAATCCATGTGCAACAGCAAAAGTAGGAGTTAGAAAAGGGGGGGCTTAGAGCATAATTTCCATATGAAGATTCTAGAAGAATTTAGTGTTAAATACACTGCTAGCGCCGGCACCTCGCAACTGTTGTATTGCAGGAACGGACGATGTATCTGACGTTAAAACGGCACAATCGTTGGGTTTCAGGAGAAGGGGGAAAATGTTTCCGAAACGACTAGGTTGTAAACTCTTTGCTTGTTACCGTGGTTAATGTATACCGGGCATGGCAAAATGGCGCCATCCAAAACCGGCGCCGTGGCAGTTGTGGTGCACAACAGCCCATAGAATGACCGTGGTGAACGGAGGCTGCTGAGATGTCTACAGGAAAATAGACGTGCAACTGTTGAGCACCTTACCGCCCAGATGAACCAAGGGGCTACCGACGGCGTCTCCTCAACGACCGTTCAGTGAACTTTGCCTCCACAGCAGACGCCGGGTTCATGCGTCCATGCTGACTGCTTTTCATCGGCGACTAAGACCAGGATTTTGCACGCAATACTGCAAATGGACGTGCACTGAGTGGAGAAAACTGGCCGTTTCAGATGGACCACACATTATGCTCCATCGGACAAAAAGCAAACATCTTGTTAATAATCGTCTGAAGGGTACAGACAGGAGGAGGGAGAACGATGCTCTCGGGAATGTTTTAGTGGCGCTCTGTGGATGACATCACCAGTCTGGAAGGCATAATGGGTCAACACAAGTATCCATCTATCCTTAGGGACCATGAATGGCTGCATATGGTCTTCACGTAGACGAACATAACCATTTCCAGTCAGTAATCGGTTGAGTCGGACCAGAGGTTGCGAGGTGCTGGGGCTAGCAGTGTATTTAACACTAAATTCTTCTACAATCATCATATGGAAATGATGCTCTAAGCCCCCCCTATTCTAACTCCGACTTTTGCTGTTGCACGTGGGTTAAGAAGAAACGTGAACTGATTGTAATCGACCCTGCAAGTGGAGTAGAAAAGAGTTTGGCACCTGCAATAATTTAATTGGATAGAAACTAGTTAAATAAAGGAAAGTTTCATTAACGTAGTAAGAAATGAAAGGGTTGCTCTACCGATTAACAGAATGAAAGTTCTGTCCAAAATAACGATTTGTTTATTATGACTAAACTCAAAATCATAAACAAAACACATGAAACAATTACAATACATCAAATAGGATCAAAATGGATACTCAAATAAATGCTGTGAAGGTGAAGTTGTCCATAAATTAGATTGTCACATTTATGAGGAAGTGGTATGTGGAGCCAATTCCTTGCAACTCAAATCTTAAGAGAAACACCCAGTCAACCAAACATTAATTGCTGCTACAGTAGTGAGAACTCAGACAATGAACACCTAAGACAGAACAAAGTTAGTAAAGACGAACAGGCGCGCTCTGCTGAGCTCTGATTATCACCTAGTAAAATCCCTAATCTGCCAGTGCTGCGTACATACATTACCAAGCTGTCTTCTTAACTGCAAGAACACGATCTGGCGTACCGGAAGCGATGGCTGGTTGCTTTGACACCCCATCGTGGTGATGATAATGTCGCGAGTATAGCCAGAAACAAATTCTCCTGGTCTGGTTGTTCCAGACTAAAGACTTCCTAGCAATACAAATGCCCCTCTGAAGGAGATGAAGAAGGCCTGCCAGACAATCACTGATGGTACAGTGATTGTTTTTAACAAGTGAAGTCACACACTAGCTCTGATACAGTCAACTTTTGCCAAAACTGCCCAAGACAGACAACATAGGCCGCTTGTACGCAGAACGCTCAATTGCCAACTGTACTCGGTAATTTACATTGAAGTCGAAACTTCAGCAACTTCGTCAAACAGTTACAATTAAATAAAAGTATATTAGACAGCTAACGGAAGGCAGGCTGTCGAGAGCAGCGAGAGCTCAGTCTTGTAACCTACTCCGAGCGAAAGGCGAGAGCTGACTCTCTCAATAGCACCCTACAAGCCAAACACAGAACATTGCCGTCCCCACGACAGTGGTCGTGGTTAAACATTCCAATCAGCAACTCGAAAACCTGCGGAAAATTCCCCTCTATTGCCGACGCAGTACTATTCCACCAATGGAGATATTTGGCGCCAATTTCTGCGCCGATTTTGCTACGTCACGGAGCTATTCCCTGAGCAAGCCAATTACAGTTATGATTTTGCAGAAAACGCGGGAATTTGCCCGCCAAGACTGACTGAGAACACAAGTCATTCCCACGCCTCGCTGGTGGCCCGCCAGAAAGTGTTTTCACTAAGTTTCTGCGAAGTAACGGAATCTCTAGCCCAGCCACTCCTTGTGGCCCCTCTGGGCGTGTCGCTCCTGCACTTATGACAATGTCGGCGTCTGGAAAGTATCCATTCGTCTCCCTCACACTCGCCAGCTTAACCCTTTCAAGTTCAGCAGAACCCGCCTGTTACCGGACCACCCGGGTGATGAGAGACGCTGCGTGGGAAGTCCGTGTGTGAAGGAATAGCGACTTTTCACTGCATGCAATTAAAGAGGAAAATCGAATTACTCAGAGTAAGATAGAAATATGAGAGGGGGTTCATGCCACCTCTCAAGGTTCCAGTCCATTCTATGTAAACGTAGACCACACCATTATGCAGCCACCACCGGATTGGGCAATGCCTTGTTGACACCGTGGTTCCATGGTTTCGTGGGGTCTGCACTATACCCGATCCAATTCACCAGTTGTTACCACCTGAAATCGGGATTCATGTGACCAGGCCACGGATTATCAGTCATCTAGGGTCGAGACGATATGGCCACGAGAGACGCTGCAGGTGACGTCCTGCTGTTAGCAAAGGCACCCCTCGTCGGTCATATGGTGCCGTGGTCCATTAACGGAGAATTTCGCCTCATTGTCATAATGGATCCGTTCATCGCACATCTCACTGATTTCTGCTGTTACTTCACGCAGTGGTGCTTGTCTATTAGCACCGATGAATCTACGTAATCGGCGCTGCTCTCGGTCGTTACGTGAAGTCCGTCGTCAACTGCGTTGTCCGTGATGAAAGGTTAATGCCTTAAATTTGGTATTCTAAGCACACCATTGACACTGTGGATCTCGGAATATTGATTTCCCTTACGATTTAGGAAATGGAATGTCTTATGCGCCTAGCTCCAACACCTACCTACGCCGCGTTCAAGGTCTGTACATTCCCGTCATGCGATCTTAATCACGTCGGAAACCTTTTCAAGTGAATCACCTGAGGACGAATGACAGCTCCGCCAATGCACTGCCCTTTTATATCACCGCTATCTGTGTATGTGTGCATCACTATACCATCACTTTTATCACCTCAATGTATATAAATTAATGTTAGATACACTCAGAAATTCACCATGTGAGCATGTTGGTTGCTACCGCTCGGCCATGCGGCACACGTAACGACACGGGATTTCCTTGAGCAGTTGCACAGCCGTTCGCGGCTCGGCTCTCCCAGCCTTTCTTTCGGTGTACATCTCGTTTACTTAATATAGTCACCTCGCTCGTCAGCTATATGTTCCTCAGCCGAGGCACTGCATTCGCCTATGAGTTTACATATGTAAAACATGCGGCTTGTAGCGTCCCAAGTCCCTCTCTTACATCGAACAAGAGATTAAATTTTGTATACTGTGTGAGCAATACTTATTCATAATAACAGTACTCAATAAGTGACTTGAAGATGATCAGTTGCCCGAAACTAAGTTTCTGTGAATAAATATCAATTAGGACACGCAACAGCTTTTGATGGTTCACCAGTGTTGTGTATTAAATGCATTGATGCTGTGCAGTACTGGTTTTTTTTATAAATAATGAAAGCTACGGCTATAATATGAGAGGTAGCGATATCTAGCTACGATTAATGAAAGATGAGAATGGCGAAATTATAAGCGAAGGTGTGGCGTCGCTACTTTGATAAACTCCTCAATCTAAGACCACTTGTACCAAGGAACCCAACACAAATACAGGAGGAAGAGGACCCAGATAACAGAGAACTTCAATAATAGAAGAAGTGAGAACTGCAACGGGGAAATTAAAGAAGAATAAGGTGGTAGGAACGGACGGTATTGCAGCACAACTTCTCAATTGGAAATGAAGATCCTGAAACTGGTTAATCTAATATGGGAAGAAGACGAAATGCCTGAAACATGTAAAGAGGGAATTGCGTGCCCTATATATAAGAAAGGAGACCAGATGAAATGCGGTAACTATAGTCACTGTTTAACTTTGGATATAAAATCCTGTCTAACATGCTGTACGACCGACTCCTTCCAATAATAAAGAAGGAAACAGGGGCGTACCAATGTGGACTGATCCCCAGTAAGTCAAGTACTGACTAGACGATTACCCCAAGATAAATTCTGGTAAAAGCAAAGGAATATGGGTCGGAACGTATCAACTTTTTATTGATTTTAAAGCAGCGTACGAGGGCAAGTGCACCAAGCTCTAGATGAATTGGGTATTCCAAAAAAACTGATAAGGGCAGTAAAAATGACGATGAGATAAACGCTAGGTAACATAAAGACTGGAGGAATATTGTCCAAAACTCTGGAAACTAAAAATGAAGTACGGCAAGATGATACGCTGACATGCCTTCTATTCAACACCGCCTGGGAGAAGGTCATGAGAGAAGCAAATATCTTGAATAGGAGCACTATTTTTGATAAATCTGTACAGATACTGGCCTATGCGGACGACATCGACATAGCAGTAAGAGCTCTGACGATAATGGAAGAGACATTCACCGCACTTGTGCAGGCCAGAGGAATATAGGCCTAAATATCAATGAGCAAAAAATAAAATACCTAGCTGCTGGGAAAGCGCACAGGAGAACATGCCAGTCGAAACGACGATGCGTACCTTGGAAAGAGTCGAGGTCGACTGTAACCAGCCTAAATGATACCTCATATGAAATAGAGCAGACACTAAATGCCGGCAGTAAATCTTATTTCCTCTTAAGAAAGCTTGTATCTTCATGGTTTCTGACTAGAAGCAGGAACCTAACCATCTATAAAACTCTGATCAGACCAGTGTTTATGTCTGCCTTTGAGACCTGCGATCTGACAGCAAGGGATGCTCAATCGCTGGGTGCATTCAAGAGAAGGACACTCAGGATAATCATTGGCCAATTTGGGAAAGGGAAAGATAGAGGAGGAGATCCAACCACGAGTGGTACGCCATCTACAAAGATCAGTCTGTTAGACGAATTGTGAAGCCATCTTGGGTGAGGTAGGCTGGAAAGCGATACAGAAATGCCCAAAAAAGACAGGTGGACGGAGAGGACGTGGTCGATCGAAAACTAGACGAGTCATAGAAGACCTTCTGAAGATGGGCCACAGGAACTAATAAATGCCAGCAAGGGGCCCGGAAGACTGCACTGTAGTTCCTTCTCTAGATTGTCCCACAGATGACAAAATGGTAGATATCTAAATAGACGACAGAGGGATAAGAAACAATTAAAATCTCTCAAAAGAGGAAAGGCCGCTGGACCTGATGGGATACCAGTTCGATTTTATACAAAGTACGCGACGGAACTTGCCCCCCTTCTTGCAGCGGTGTACCGTAGATCTCTAGAAGAGCGTAGCGTTCCAAAGGATCGGAAAAGGGCACAGGTCATCCCCGTTTTCAAGAAGGGACGTCGAACAGATGTGCAGAACTATAGACCTACATCTCTAACGTCTATCAGTTGTAGAGTTTTGGAACACATATTGTGTTCGAGTATAATGACTTTTCTGGAGACTAGAAATCTACTCTGTAGCAATCAGCATGGGTTTCGAAAAACACGATCGTGTGAAACCCAGCTCGCGCTATTCGTCCACGAGACTCAGAGGGCCATAGACACGGGTTCCCAGGTAGATGCCGTGTTTCTTGACTTCCGCAAGGCGTTTGATACACTTCAGAGCAATTTTGTGATTGGATTGAAGAGCTCCTAGATAACAGAACGCAGCATGTCATTCTCAATGGAGAGAAGTCTTCCGAAGTAAGAGTGATTTCAGGTGTGGCGCAGGGGAGTGTCGTAGGACCGTTGCTATTCACAATATACATAAATGACCTTGTGAATGACATCGGAAGTTCACTGAGGCTTTTTGCGGATGATGCTGGGGTATATCGAGAGGTTGTAACAATGGAAAATTGTACTGAAATGCAGGAGGATCTGCAGCGAATTGACGCATGGTGCAGGGAATGGCAATTGAATCTCAATGTAGACAACTGTAATGTGCTGCGAGTACATAGAAAGAAAGATCCCTTATCATTTAGCTACAGTATAGCAGGTCAGCAACTGGAAGTAGTTAATTCCATAAATTATCTGAGAGTACGCATTAGGAGTGATTTAAAATGGAATGATCATATAAAGTTGATCGTCGTTAAAGCAGATGCCAGACTGAGATTCATTGGAAGAATCCTAGGGAAATGCAATCCGAAAACAAAGGAAGTAAAACTTTGAACATAGCTGCTAAGGTTTAGTGACCGTGTCAGAATTATATTGTAGCAAATAAGCCCTCGGTCACAAATATTAAGTCAAAAATTGACCTGGTTTCGGCGCTACTATTAGCGTCGTCTTCAGAATTAGACTAACTGTACCAAAACATTAGGTATATAGTACATTAATAAAATTAAAGTTTGTAGTTTGTACTGACTCGAAAAGATGCAGTACTTACAAGTCACATATTAAAAAAGGTCTCAGCCGGAAAGGCGACGTCATGAACACTTGTCAGATGGCGAGCCGCTAAGGGCTGCTCGTACTGTGAACAAGGGTTGCAACAAGACTTCGACCCTTGTCCACAGTACGAGCAGCTCTTAGCGGCTCGCCATCTGACAAGTGTTCATGACGTCGCCTTTACGGCTGAGATCTTTTTTAATATGTGACTTGTAAGTACTGCATCTTTTCGAGTCAGTACAAACTTTAATTTTATTAATGTGCTATATACCTAATGTTTTAGTACGGTTAGTCTAATTCTGAAGACGACGCTAATAGTAGCTTCGAAACCAGGTCAATTTTTGACTTAATATTTGTGACCGAGGCCTTATTTGTTACAATACAAAGGAAGTAAGTTACAGTACGCTTGTTTGCCCTCTGCTTGAATACTGCTCAGCAGTGTGGAGAAGATCCAACGGAGAGCAGCGCGCTTCGTTACAGGATCATTTAGTAATCGCGAAAGCGTTACGGAGATGATAGATAAACTCCAGTGGAAGACTCTGCAGGAGAGACGCTCAGTAGCTCGGTACGGGCTTTTGTTGAAGTTTCGAGAACATACCTTCACCGAGGAGTCAAGCAGTATATCGCTCCCTCCTACGTATATCTCGCGAAGAGACCATGAGGATAAATTCATAGAGATTAGAGCCCACACAGAGGCATACCAACAATCCTTCTTTCCACGAACAATACGAGACTGGAATAGAAGGGAGAACCGATAGAGGTACTCAAGGTACCCTCCGCCACACACCGCCAGGTGGCTTGCGGAGTATGGATGTAGATGTAGATGAACGGAATGAGATAGTTGAAGAGGCCCTCACCATGAATTGTAGAGCATCAGAAGAAGAAGAAGAAGCGACATCTATTAGTTGACGTTGAGAGCTAGAGAGCTTTGTGTGCCCGAATGAATTCTTAGAAACAGAAACTTTCATGTCACCAGACGACGCGTATAATAAGCCTACTGCAATCTGCGACGGCACTCAGCTACCCGCAGACAGCAGCCGGCCTCGTGCAGACGAGCGAGTCACTGCAGAGGCGTCACCTCGTGCCGGGCCGGGACACTGAATGGCGGCGCTGCGGTTTGCCCCGGGCGGCCGGGCCACTTTGTCGCTCTGCCGCCTCGTTACGCCGCCGCAATTAGAGCGCCGGGGCGCACGAGCCGCTGTCACTGCCTGCTTCCGGCGTCCGCCGCCAGAGTTCCCAGCGTCGCCTCGCCGTCAGCCGTGGGACGCCGGAGCCTCGGTAATTGGCGAGGTGTCGGCGCGCTGGACATTCTCCCACACCTGTCTAGCCGAGAGTCCGTTCCGGGCATCCCCGCTATTAAGTGTCTCGTTATGGTCGGCGAGACGGGGAAATGAGCGCAGAGAACGGGGAATCGAAAACCGGTCTCTTTGTGCCAGTGATGAGCGTTTCACTCCGCGGAACACGAAAGTCGAAGTGTCACCCTGATCGCCTGTTTGTTCGTTTAACTGACTGCATTGAAACACATTATGCTGCGTTACATTAGAAGACGGAAACTCGTTGTAAAGGTCAGCGACCGTAATGAAGCGCTTATAGAAAATTAACTTGTCTGAATAGCTTACGTCTGAACACATTACGTGTTTCGGCGTATTTTCATCGTCGGATATACGGGAAGTAAAAAGAGAGTTAAACTTGACACATAGCAGACGTGATGGTGGGAGAAGTGACAGAATACTAAAAGACCTAAGAGGAAACAATGCCCCGGGAGTACATGATACTTTATCACACCTTCTGATAGCCTTAAGAAAGGCAGACGTGAAAAATTCTTCCATCTGCTTTCCAAGATGAGTAGAAGTGACAGAATACTTAAAGACCTAAGTGGAAACAAGGACCCGGGAGTACATGATACTTTCTCACACCTCCTGATAGCCTTGAGAGAGGCAGACGTGAAAAATTCTTCCATCTGCTTTCCAAGATGAGTAGAAGTGACAGAATACTGAAAGACCTAAGTGGAAACAAGGCCCCGGGAATACATGATACTATCTCACACCTACTGATAGCCTTGAGAGAGGCAGACGTGAAAAATTCTTCCATCTGCTTTCCAAAATGAGTAGAAGTGACAGAATACTGTAAGACCTAAGTGGAAACAAGGCCCCGGGAGTACATGATACTTTCTCACACCTCCTGATAGCCTTGAGAGAGGCAGACGTGAAAAATTCTTCCTTCTGCTTTCCAAGATGAGTAGAAGTGACAGAATACTTAAAGACCTAAGTGGAAACAAGGACCCGGGAGTACATGATACTTTCTCACACCTCCTGATAGCCTTGAGAGAGGCAGACGTGAAAAATTCTTCCATCTGCTTTCCAAGATGAGTTGAAGTGACAGAATACTGTAAGACCTAAGTGGAAACAAGGCCCCTGGAGTACATGATACTTTCTCACACCTCCTGATAGCCTTGAGAGAGGCAGACGTGAAAAATTCTTCCATCTGCTTTCCAAGATGAGTAGAAGTGACAGAATACTTAACGACCTAAGTGGAAACAAGGACCCGGGAGTACATGATACTTTCTCACACCTATTGATAGCCTTGAGAGAGGCAGACGTGAAAAATTCTTCCATCTGCTTTCCAAGATGAGTAGAAGTGACAGAATACTGAAAGACCTAAGAGGAAACAAGGCCCCGGGAATACATGATACTATCTCACACCTACTGATAGCCTTGAGAGAGGCAGACGTGAAAAATTCTTCCATCTGCTTTCCAAGATGAGTAGAAGTGACAGAATACTTAAAGACCTAAGTGGAAACAAGGACCCGGGAGTACATGATACTTTCTCACACCTCCTGATAGCCTTGAGAGAGGCAGACGTGAAAAATTCTTCCATCTGCTTTCCAAGATGAGTAGAAGTGACAGAATACTTAAAGACCTAAGTGGAAACAAGGACCCGGGAGTACATGATACTTTCTCACACCTCCTGATAGCCTTGAGAGAGGCAGACGTGAAAAATTCTTCCATCTGCTTTCCAAGATGAGTAGAAGTGACAGAATACTGAAAGACCTAAGTGGAAACAAGGCCCCGGGAATACATGATACTATCTCACACCTACTGATAGCCTTGAGAGAGGCAGACGTGAAAAATTCTTCCATCGGCTTTCCAAGATGAGTAGAAGTGACAGAATACTTAAAGACCTAAGTGGAAACAAGGCCTCGGGAGTACATGATACTTTCTCACACCTCCTGATAGCCTTGAGAGAGGCAGACGTGAAAAATTCTTCCATCTGCTTTCCAAGATGAGTAGAAGTGACAGAATACTGTAAGACCTAAGTGGAAACAAGGCCCCGGGAGTACATGATACTTTCTCACACCTATTGATAGCCTTGAGAGAGGCAGACGTGAAAAATTCTTCCATCTGCTTTGCAAGATGAGTCATTTGAAACCTCAAACTTCGAGAAGAATTCCAGTTCCAAAGAAAGCAGTTGCTGACAGGTGCGAATACCACCGAACTATTAGTTTGAAATACTAATATGAATTCTTTACAGAAGAATGAAATACTGGTAGAAGCCAATCTCGGAGAAGATTAGTTTGGATTCCAGGGAAATGTAGGAACACGAGAGACAATACTCATCCTACGAATTATCTTTGGATAGTTTAAGGAGAGGCAAACCTACACTTACAGCATTTGAGAATGTTGACTGGAATACTCTCTTTCACATTTTGAAAGTAGCAGGGGTAAAATAAATTGAGCGAAACGTTATTTTCAGCTTGTACAGAAACCAGACGGAGTTTAGAAGAGTCGAGGGGAACGAAAAGGAAGCAGTAATTGAGGAGGAAGTGAGACCCCGGGTTGTAGCTCATTCCCGATGTCATTCAACCTGTGCACTGAGCAAGCAGTAAAAGAAACAAATGAAATGGAGTTTGAATTAAAATTCAAGGAGAAGAGATAAAAACGTTAAGGTTTTCAAAGACGGAACACAAGCTCGGATTGTATCAAGGATGGGAAAGGAAATCGGCTGTGGCATCTCCAAGATGTCAATGTAATTCTGCCAGTGACTCGCAAGCGCAGTTGAACGGAGCGGATAGAGCCTTGAAAGAAAGATTGGGAACACCAACGAAAGCAAAACAAGGATAAACGAATGTGGTCGAATGAAATTAGATGATGTCGAAGTAGAAGATGAGTTTTACTACTTGGACAGCAAAATAATCGATGATGGTCGAAGTAGAGAGGATATAAAACGTAGACTGGCAATGGCAAGAAAAGCGTTTCTGAAGAATCGAATGTAGATTTAAGTGTTAGAAAGTCTTTTCTGAAAGTATTTGTGTGGGATGTAGCCATGTTTGGAAGTGAAACAGGAACGATAAACAGTTTACACAAGAAGAGAATAAAAGATTTTCAAATATGGTGCTACAGGAAAATGCTGAAGATTAGATGGGTAGATCACATAACTAATGAGGAGGTACTGAGTAGAAACGTAGAGAAAAGAGCAACCCCTGAGTAGAAGAACGGATCGGTTGATAGGACACATTCTGAGACACCAAGGGATCACCAGTACTTACTGGCGTTTAAAAGGTCGAAAATGAAATGGTAAATTTTACTTCCGCCAACAGATGGTGGTCCGTCACCAAAATTTCAACCCTTCTGAAGCTGCCTGCCCACGTCGACTGTTGGCGAAACGATTGTGAAGTGGAACCGCGAAGGAACAACGACAGCTAAAGCAAACCAGGCATACGCCATGTACTGGCGGATAGGGACCATCTATCGCGGTAAAGGGTGGTTCCAAAAAATTGCATAAAATCAGCGAAAGGAGTCACTCCTTCCTTCCAGAGTGCTAACAGATGCCCTGCTCGCACAGGGCTGTGCGTAAAGAGTTAAAAAGAATTGGTGCAGCAGTCAAACAGTTACTCATAGGTTATACATCCTGTAGTCAACGGTAAGCGACAATTAATATGACGTAAGGAGTGGAGCCCTCTGAACAGTGGATGACCGGAAACGAATGATTTGGATTGATGAATCAGGCTTAATTTA
Organism: Schistocerca piceifrons; assembly: GCF_021461385.2. Lineage (NCBI taxonomy): Eukaryota > Metazoa > Arthropoda > Insecta > Orthoptera > Acrididae > Schistocerca > Schistocerca piceifrons. Next base: position 531,571,657 of record NC_060144.1, on the reverse strand, counting down.
ATGAGAGGGTTTGGGTTTGGTGAATGCATGGAGAACGTTACCTGTCATCATGTGTCGTAGTAACAGTGAAGCACAGGGTAGGTGGTGTTACAGTATGGTGCTGCTTCTGTAGTTTTGGTGTGGTCTCCTTATTGTGCTTAAGAAAATGGTAAAAGCGGATGGATACGAACATACAGACAAGGTTCTGAATACAATAAACACGGAAGTTAAAATATTCTGTGTTGTGAGGCCCCTCACAGTAGTAGTCATCGAAATTCTAAAATAAACAACTCTGCGTGTTCAGCCACCCGGGGACGCCATAACGTTGCCGAAGAGGAGCCCAGCAGAGGGAGTATATTAGAATTTTTGGAGACTTATATTATAGGGCCTGACAGCTCAGAAGGTTTCACGACCAGTGACAATGGCTGCGACATCATTCAGACTTGTATACAGTAAACACATTCAAGTGGATGTAGGCAATATTGGATATCAAAACAGAACGCAAAGTATGTGGTACATCTCCTTACATCAAGGAGAGGATGTTTACAGTCCATGTCAGTCTGTGTAGAGGCAGTGTCTGACAGGCCATGGGTCTTATTCCAAATATTTAGATAACACAAAGAAATGCCCGACCAACACGAGTGCATATGGTGCTATTGGTATATCTGACCATCCTGTACTAGAGTGCCATGACAAAGAGTAATGGCACCTTGTGAACAAAGCAGCAGATAAGGTGTCTGGCAGCTGTCTTAGAAAATATGTAGAAAATGAAGGCACTGTAAGAGAAACCCCAGCTTTAGATGATGGTGCTGAAGCGATATTGTGAGTGCAGCGAATAACACCGAGTACTCTTGAATGCTGGAACTGGCCCCTACACAGAGAATGACAAGACACTGTGGATACGTTTCCACAAACGAGCCACGTGTGGCAAAACCAGTAGAATGAAGGAATATTTGTAACGATGAGGGGAAGAAACGGTTGTCCCATTGGTTGACCTCATTGAGACTGCAGACGATAGCGCTAGCTCACCTTTTGAGCCATCTTACAGCTCACGCACAGAGGGTTTGGGATTATAGGTAGATGGTGTGTGTTCCCTGGAACTCCAGCTCTAGGGATTAAGCATGTTGTTCGTAGGAATTGGGGTCAGACTCACATAGATGAAAGTAATGTTAGCGTAGGTCAGAGATGCAGAATTCCACAACAGGGGCTTCCTGAAGAATATAGATTTCTTAACCCTGAGCTGTTCCAGTGGTAGAGATTAGAATTTGCCAGTAAGTCATGATTTAAGGATTTTGGTGGGTTTTTATTTTTTATTTTGTATTATTGTACTACATTACAAGTGAGAGAGTGAATGTTTGATTACAGTCGCGTATATTTTTCTGTAGCAATGTGGAAATACAACTATACTGGCTTCTAGGTAGCGGTTGTTGAGGCTGCAAGCAACCACACTGATACCTAGAAATATGTGTGTGTTTGTGTGTTTTGCACACATCCTCCTAAACCACTATCCTGACTTCAACCAAACTTAGTACACATATCTCTTATTGCTGTGGAGCAAAGAACCACCTACCTATCAAAGTTCAGGAGATATGACATCATAAACAATAAATGTGTGAAAAACTCCTACACAATGCATGATGCTTCAATTTATTACTTCTGCACTACAAGCTCCTACACAATAAATTTCACAGACAGTATCCACACATGCCCCTAGATGTACCTACACAAATATAACATTGTATGACACACATTTCAAGAGATATGATGTCGTTAACACTGACATGCATGAAGAAATACAGCACCATACATGAAATTTTAATACATTCATTCTGTACTACTAAGACACTGCATACAGTCAAGTCGAGGAAATCCCTGACACCTAGCAGTGAATTCGGCAGCTTTCAACTGCAAAGCACTAATGGCTGTATGGGTAAGCAATAGCTGTCTATGTAGCTATCAAGAGGCATTGAAATATTTACAAAATCACATTGTAGATATGTGAAGCAGCTGAGTTCATCATACAGAAAATATATGTTTCTAATACAAAACTGCCAAAATAAATACCTGGGAAATGCAGGTATTGTCAGACAGAACATATTTAATACTCGATGTATGTATGCCTGTGAGTGTATGCATGTTCCTCGTGTCCTCCTGAGTGAGTAGACCGATTTGAACCAAATTAGGTACACATACTATTTATCACATGAGAACTGGTACTGCAGGGGTAATAACCACCTAGCTCCCACAGGGGGTGTGTGAAAAGCGTTGGTAAACCCTGACATTTAGGCTAGCCTGCTCAACAGGCGTGTTATGCGAGTAGTATTACAATGTCTTCCAGGGGGCATGTGTGGTTGAGCAGAGAGAATAGAGGGATAGAGACGACAGATAGTGAGAGAAGGGAGGATGAGTTGGACAGAGAAAGTGGGAGGAGGAGATGGTCAGACAGAGAGAGGAGAGGAGGTGGCAGGATAAGATGGTTGGCGAGAGAGGGCGCGGAGGCCGTAGACAGAGAGAGGAGATAGGAGGAGGTGTGTGAAGTATAAGTGCTGTTTGCTACCAATAGTAAATAAATACTGGCGAAGAGACTTCCTCAGGATGGACTAGCGAGGAGAGCAGAATCAAACTATTCTACGGACAGCAGATCACAACAGTAGAGTCTCCTCCGGCCTGAGGATGAGATGAGCTGCCTCAGCGAGGGTCAGTGGAACGGCAGGTAGCGGCCAGTAGCGGCCGCGTGGGCGGCGGGGCGGCAGGTGGGCGGCGCCTTCGCCCTCGCCGGCAGCCGCCCAGTTTTTGTCCGGCGTCGCCTCTGCCTGCGGGCCGCTCTCTGCGGCCGCGTGGTGCACGCCGGGCAGCGCCGGGTCGGACTCGATAAACGCCGATCGGCGGGCCATAAATAACGCTCAGCCGGGGACACAACGTCATTAAGATGGCCGCCGCGCAAGACAAAGCCGCGGAGCCCCGCCGCGAACAGGGTCGGCCAAAGTGAAAATGCCCGCACAAAGGGCTGCCCACAGATAAATCACCCGCTCGCCTGCCCGCCCGCTTAACTGCTCTTTCTGTCCCCTTATATCTCTGGCCCGGGCCTCCTGCGCGGCGACTCCACGCCGCTTCGTTTCTTCGACTCCCCGCCGAACCGCCTGCCTTTTTCTCTCGCTGCTTTTCTGTTTCTCCGGCTTTTTTTTCTCGTCTCGTGCTCCCGTCCGGGACAATATCGTGTTTAATGTTACGGTGCGTCCTGCTGCCTACTTAATCGAAAACGACGTGGCTGCGTCTGCGGGTAAGCGTACCCTTGAGTGTTTGTGCGTGAGTGCGCACACACACCCGTCGCGCTCTGTTTCACGTGTGTGGTTTACTATGTACTGTGTACGTCGGGGAAGTATAGGACGGGCTGGGGGGCGGGAGGGGGGGTGGAGGGGGGAGGGACTTGAAGGTAAACAAGTAGTGTTTCCATAGCATGACATAGAGCTTGACGTAATCAAATCAGTTGCATTATATGTGTTGTACAACTCCATTCGTCATTAGTGGCGAAAACGTGATGATGTGGGCTGGCTGTAGCAGCCGGACATCTAATGTGAGCGTTGCAGGTGGACACGCACATGAGTTGCACTAAAATATGCAAACACCGCGAGAAATGCATGCTTCAGCGTAACTACAAATGCTAGCTGTGTAATGTCTTGAAGATGTTGCAAATGGCTCTGAGTACTATGGGACTCAACTGCTGTGGTCATAAGTCCCCTAGAACTTAGAACTACTTAAACCTAACTAACCTAAGGACATCACACACATCCATGCCCGAGGCAGGATTCGAACCACCGACCGTAGCGGTCGTGCGGTTCCAGACTGTAGCGCCTTTAACCGCTCGGCCACTCCTCCGGCCGGCGAAGATGTTGCAAGTGTCGGTTGTGGTCAGATCAGTGTTATGAGTGTATTATATAGGAGCTAAGTGAGTTCGGAAGTGGGAAAATCGTTGGTGTTATGGTGGGTACTTCCGTAACCAAGGTAAGCGAAATCTCTGGCGTTTCAAGAAGCACCGTATCTTAGGTTTATACGGCATACCGGGAAAATGGAAAACATCGTAGGCTATGTTGTGACCAGGAGAAATTACTTTCGTCCACCAACAACAGAGGGTCCATCCATTGGTCTGGGAGAAGGCTCATCACATTAGAACACATGAAATACTAGTGCAGTTTATTACATTAATGAATATAGATTTAGTTAGCTTTGCTGCACTTCTTTGCCACAGGGTTGGTGGATAGGTTACAACTGTCATTGACTGACAAGGTATCATTTGATACACAAATTATCAAACTGTTTCCTTGCCGGCCGAAGTGGCCGTGCGGTTAAAGGCGCTGCAGTCTGGAACCGCAAGATCGCTACGGTCGCAGGTTCGAATCCTGCCTCGGGCATGGATGTTTGTGATGTCCTTAGGTTAGTTAGGTTTAACTAGTTCTAAGTTCTAGGGGACTAATGACCTCAGCAGTTGAGTCCCATAGTGCTCAGAGCCATTTGAACCATTTGAAACTGTTTCCTTGCAAACGCAACAGTTGTGAAAGTACATTTCATTTGAAACATTAACTGTCACTGACCTACTAGATGATGCTGACTGTTAGAGGTGAAGCTTCGAACTCGGTGAGTTCTTGAATGCGCAACACTGTATTGACCCCCGTGCGAGGGGGCTGCAGTATTGCGGGAGCCGCTTGGTATTGAGGAGTGCCACCGTTACGTCTTTTGGTTGCAGCGAACCCTCGCTAATGTCTGTGCTATAGATTCATGTTGTCGACTTTCCTGTGCCACCGTGATCTCTGGAAGACACCACAGGCCAAGTCATAAAGCAGACGACGGTGTATGTTGAGTGGTCGTGACAAGAGGTCATTGAAGATGATTGCGATGAGAAATCAGAGTGTGACAGTTGCAAAAGTCACTGCAGAACCGATGTCACACTCGCGAATCACAACGTAGTTAAAACAAGATGACAAGAGTTATACAGTATAATCAGGGAATTGAAGGGTGTGCTGGATTTCCAAAGCCACTCGTCAGTGATGCAAGTGCCCCTAATTGGAGAACGTGGTGTCGAGGTACAGTTCCGAACCATATTTGCTAAAGACTGTGTACCTGAGTGCAATGTTGACAAAATACACGTTACTAAGTGTAACACGCCAGGAATAAAAAGTATAAAAAGAGGTTGGTCAAAACAGGATGTCACCGTTTGAAATAACCAGAAAGCCACTACCCACGATGTTACCAGGTGGTTTTGTGTGTGGCCTGCCAGCCTCATGCGATGTCTGAATCACTGTCGAACTGTGCTGAAGGAGGACGTGGTCGAGAGATTTAAACTTTGTCTGAAAATGAATTGTGCAATGTGAGATGTCTGCCTTTACAAAGTGCGAATTTAGTCCAAACATATTGTGACAACATACTTCCAGTATTCGCTGTTTCCTCCGAACACGTAACACATCTGCACAGGACTGTAATTCCAAACATAACAGTTCCATTGTTCTCGATAATAGTAGGCCAGCCTTCGCCCCGGGAACTTATCTTATGGGCAAAAAATATCTTACTTCTTACACTTCACCTTCTGCAGTGATCATATATAGAAGGTGCTGCTCGTTTATCCTGCTCTTTATTGAAGAACAAAACAAGCACCAATTCCATCAGTTTTGAAATAAACTCATAACTAGGTAGTGAAGGATCACCACTAAATTTACCTTTGTGGTGCAAGCAGACGGCATGGATAGTTGTAAACTCCCCTCTACACGTATTTTGACTGTGTGATCGATTCCATGTTCCCTTCGGCTTTAAATTACAGCTATGCATCGGAAGTTTGAGTGTGGAACGAGAATGCTAAAATAATTCATGTACGTGAGGAGAGATTTCTATGCTCTACAGTAAACAAGTGAAAGCACACTCCGATGGAAAATAATGAATTATTCCTCAAAACATTACTTGCTCTACAGGAAATTTTAAAACTTTGAAAGAACAGACGTTAATTTTTTTTTAACACGACTCAAAGTAGTAGTGGCCCGTTTTACGAATTCATAAACGTTACTCGTATTCGATGATTACATAAATCTGAAACAGGGAGTTAAATCGCCCTGGGTCGAATGACGGGTCTCGAAACGAAATTGTTCCTTAATTCTAGTCATTAACTTTACTCAGTTTTACTACGGCGAACAAACTTTCCTGGCAGTACGGTTTACGTTATAAGCACGGCACGACACACTCTGGTACTCGAAGAGGTGCACACGAAAGGCTTTTTTCCTTCTTACATCAGTTTGAGACTAAATCGCGAGAGATTAGGCCGAATTATGGGCTCCACGGATCTTGACAGGGGGTGATTTACGCAGGTAACAAGGGTGTTCTGTAAAGCAATGTTTTCTTTTGTAGCAACATCAGCGTGTGCAACGGAGTGTCTTGAGTAGGTAACATGTGGAAGAAATACGTTTCCTTAACAAAATATTAATTTATTTTCTGCCGTAAACGTGATGGAGAGATGAAGATAGTGCCAGAGTGTTTTGCATCCGACTAGGTACAAGACTGACGTAGGCTTACACAGCTTTTCTTGGAATGTGTAATTCACGCCATCAGTGCGAAGTAATGCAATGATTAAGAGGCCGAGCTCGAATCTCGTAGAAGGAATATCGACAGCGGGGGAAGGGAGCGATTGGGAGAGGGGAAGGGGTAAAATACGATGATCAGTTCTTCGTCTAGTGTTTCTGATTTAGGCTTTTCAAGGTCTCCGTTATTATTACAAGCGAATTCGAGAGGATTACTTGAATCAGTCACATTTTATCGACTGATCTATAGTTCCATCCCTAATAACCTACATGTCGATGCCATGTCAGGTTCCGTTTGTGTATAAACGTGAGGCCTTACGATGCTCTTTCTCCAGACTTTGTGCAAAGGATTGTATTACATAACATTGTTAATATCTCATCATCTGTGACTTACATTTTTGTAAATTGGGATCAATGTAAAGGTTCAGTGTTAATTACACGAGGTGCAAATACAGTTTTTGTTAAGTAAAAGACTTTTTGGTCACTGTGCGTAAATAACAACGTGCTGAATTTGATTTCATCAAGATTAATTCTGTTCCGAAATCATTAAATCTCATACGTCACAAAAAATGGTTCAAATGGCTCTAAGCCGGCCGAAGTGGCCGTGCGGTTAAAGGCGCTGCATTCTGGAACCGCAAGACCGCTACGGTCGCAGGTTCGAATCCTGCCTCGGGCATGGATGTTTGTGATGTCCTTAGGTTAGCTAGGTTTAACTAGTTCTAAGTTCTAGGGGACTAATGACCTCAGCAGTTGAGTCCCATAGTGCTCAGAGCCATTTGAACCATTTGAACCAATGGCTCTGAGCACTATGGGACTCAACTGATGAGGTCATTAGTCCCCTAGAACTTAGAACTAGTTAAACCTAACTAACCTAAGGACATCACAAACATTCATGCCCGAGGCAGGATTCGAACCTGCGACCGTAGCGGTCTTGCGGTTCCAGACTGCAGCGCCTTTAACCGCACGGCCACTTCGGCCGGCTCATACGTCACATACAGCATCCAGACACCCTATGTAATTCGGAGCTGACCACCAGATGTCACGATAAGCGGACCCGCTAGTATAAAAGGAGGCGGGTAGTGTTGTGGGTTGGCAGGAGAGCCAACACCGTGTGACTAGAGAAAGCCGAAAGGCACGCGTTTTAGCTTACGCAGGCTGGCGTGAGGTCTGGAACGGGACAACGAAATTAGACTTTAGAAAAAACGGACGTAGCTTGTGGAATACTTAACTTTAATCCATAACTGGTGAACGTCGCTCTTGACTGTACATGATTCAGTATCAATTGTAACTGGTAATGGCGGCTTGCTAGGTCGTAGCAAATGAAGTAGCTGAAGGCTATGCTAACTATCGTCTCGGCAAATGATAGCGTATTTTGTCAGTGAACCATCGCTAGCAAAGTCGGTTGTACAACTGGGGCGAGTGCTAGGAAGTCTCTCTAGACCTGCCGTGTGGCGGTGCTCGGTCTGCAATCACTGATAATGGCGACACGCGGGTCCCACGTATACTAACGGACCGCGGCCGATTTAAAGGCTACCACCTAGCAAGTGTGGTGTCTGGCGGTGACACCACAGGTAGTATTGTGTTTTCGGCAGAGAATCATTTAAGGTATGGTCCACTTGTTGCGCTTAGGAAAACGCTAAATGCGAAAAGGGTATGAACAAATTTTATAGCATTGTTTACTGCCTGAAGTAGAGGAACTCTCCTGAGACAAGGACTGCATGTGCATGACAGTGCATCCTGTTACAAAACAGCACCTGTGAGGCAATGGTTTGTGGACAAAAACATTCAAAATTTGGAATGGCCAGCCAAGAGTTCCGTCCTCAACCAAATGGAACACCTTTGGCATGAATTATGACGTCGACTTCGGTCCAGACCCCAGTGTTCAATATCACTACCTTAAAGGGTTTCTGGTCTAGAGGGAATGAGCTACCGTACTTCCAGAGACATTCAGACACTTTATTGAAAGTGTTCCCAGCAGGGTTCAAGTCGTTGTAAAGGCGAAGTGTGGACACACCCCATATCATTGTCAACGAATAGGTGTCCCGATACTTTGATCGGGCTTAGGTACCCAGTGTGTTCCAGTGGCCTTGGATAAAAGCGAGATAGGGGAAAGATTGGACCAAAGAGAAAATTTTGTCACAGGAAAGCGATGTTCTAATGTGTGTGAATTCCTAAGGGCCCAAACTGCTGAGGTCATCGGTCCCTAGACTTACACACTACTTGAACTAACCTATGCTAAGAACAACACACACACACACACACCCATGCCCGAGGGAGGACTCGAACCTCCGGCGGCAGGGGCCGCTTAGTCCTCCAACCGCACGGCTGCTCCGCGAGGCACAGGAAAGCAATGATTGGAGACATAGTCGTATATGACGGAAGATGACAGAAAGATTAATCATCTGTGGAGATATACACCATTTCTTTCATAAGAAGACGATACCATTCAACCCAGGGTGTAGAATCATTTGGCGTAATGTACGTTTAGCTGCATTAGATAGTGGCGTTACTTGTTATTCACAGGCTGTGCCTTACGTGTTAGTTTTCCACGAGTGCCTGTCAGCGACGATAAATGTCATCATATTCAGATGACGCTCGTCTAGGAACTGACGACTGCTTATAAATCCGGTTCTTCTGGTGGTACCCACTGTTGCACTGTACTATAAATTTTAGTTTACAGTTCGTGTGTTTCTGTACAATACGGTAAATGACAACGTTACGCAATTCTCTTCATATATCAGCATCCATAGTATGATAGTGGTTTTTTGTTTTGTGAAGCGGCGGTCGATTGTCTTGGTTGTGAGAGTAAAACAGTGCTGTTAAAAATTCTTTTACCATCTTCGCCACGTGCAGTTGTGTTTCAATTGACATAGACGTTTCCTTTACGTTTAGTTTCATAGGCTAAGGTAATGAGGTTAGACGTCTCCGTCACTGGTCTTGACGTAAGAGGTTAAGGTCATTCAGTAGGAGAAGGCTTTCCGTAAATTTCCCTTCATTCAGGCATTCAGAAAACGCACTGATTTCTGTTTTTTCCTGATAATTATGAGCGGTTTCGTCACCAGTCGTTCAGTGCTATGCTGCGATGCAAGTAGACATTGATTAAGATGTTTGATAGGTCACTGCTTTTAGGGATGTCACTCTTGCGGGGTGGGCACATCTTAACCGGAACTCTTAACAGACAGAAATAACCTAGACCAAAACGTTTCACGCACTTTCCCATTGAAAGACGCGCAACAATTGCGCAGAAGTGATGGGTTTTTCCAACACCAGAGTGTGACGTCTAAGAGCGGCCCGTTTTCATTGTAGTCGCTCCCCCTACGGTCCCCGGCAGAAGGGCAAACGCCAAGGGCCTGGAGAACTTCTTAATGGCTGTTGTATCAACAAGGAGATTGTCGTATGGACCTCCGGGGCGACATTCAACAAGTGCCCCGCCAAATGTCAGGTCGCACTTCTCCCCCCTGTCGAGCGACGATAAAAAGAGAGGAAAAAAGGGAAGAAATCTCCGAGGAGGCTCTGAGACGGAGGTTGAGAGGGACGACGCACTACAGCGAGGGTGAGGGTGGTCTGCAACCCCTGTAAACGTCCCCCTGAGCGTTGCCCTTCCTGACTGTCTCCGTGGACACGCGCTCCGATTGAGTTATCTATACTAACAATCCTATAAAACTTATTAATTACGGAAATATATTCCTTAAATAAATCTCCGATCATTATAAATTATTTTCGGAGATAGTCTTCTAGATGACTTTTTGTATTTATTTTCCTCCAGCAATCATCAGATCAAAACTTAAAAGATCTCGTAAAACGGACACCGGTGACAGTTTCAATAAAACTTAAGTCTAAGTTGTATTGCAATAAACTATGTTTTACGAGTTCTAAGTTTTGATCTGATGCTAGCAGTAGCCGAAACCTATATTAAGCTATCAGTATAGCGTTATTTACAGAAAGATACTGTAGAACATCTCACGTGCACGGGGAAGCAGTGACCAGACACAGGGCTCGCATTCGGAAAGAACGCGGTTCAAATCCAAGTTCGACCGACCAAAGGCAGATTCCTAAGAAGAGAGAATGATAGGAAAAGAAACAGCAAATGAAAAGTCAATATAATAATGAAATGATGGAACGAAGAATAAAAAGTAAAGAAAATCACAATTAAACAGTTTAATTGAATAAAAATAACAATAAAATCATTATGATAAAGCTTTAACAATAGCAAAATTTTATCAGCTGTCAGTATTCGAGCCCAGAACTCGTGGGATGTGAGGACTGTAACTCACCCACTACACTACAGCACCACATGCTCTCAGAGCTTTAATTTTATTCCTCTACAGATAAAGTCACACCGATGACTTGCTCCCTGCAAAAAGTTGGACCGCATGGGATGACGTATGAAGCTTATCTACTGTAGGCCAGTCTCTGTGATGATAACAACTGTACATGTGACGCCGGATCGCGTCTAACAAAGGGACCGTACGAAATTCCCCTCACCGATATTGTTCGTATTGGCAGGCTGTGTAAGGCACAAATAGGACTTCAACACATGTAAATTACAGGGCGCAGCTATCAACCGTTTTCGAAAAAAATCGAGCTGAACATTTTTACGCGTGCTTTCGTCTTTATATGACAGAATAAAGGGATCTACAACCAAGTGAATAAGCAAGTAATCTTAAAAACGCGATGTCTGTGGCTCGAATCTTGCTTTCGGTGCTCTTTCTTCTTTATTTTATTCCCACGTAATACTAACAACCGATATGGGTGGTACACAGCGAAGCTGTGTGATGACCGAGCACCGCTTACAAATGTAACCCAAGTTTGTTTTGCTATGGACACACTGAAAACACTATGCACATACGAAGATTCGGCGTTTATTGTCTGTGCTGCACTTCGAAATAATTATTGTTTCCCGTGTTTCTATACTCAGTATCATCCTGATTCATACAGTGTTGTATAGGTTACACATTATACTCCCCACACATGTAGATAATGTAATATAAATGAAATGATTATACCGATTTAATTGAAAGTTCTCGTGTAACCATTTTTTCCCTGTCTCATTATGAATTTCTTTGCTGCCTTTTCTCTGGATTAAGTTATGAGGATAATAAATGGATCATTCTGTAAAGACAGTTTGCACTGTCATAATAATTACGTGGGAAGAAACAAAAGAAAGAACTGGCAGCAGGCTCATTCAAACTGACGGCTTAACACACTTGGCTGCGTACTTTTTGAGTACTAGTTACCATGCAGAATGTAGAAATACACGTAAATTTTTCGATCACGATTTTCTCGAAAGTGGTTGGGTTCATTGGTTGATTCGAGAGAGGGGACGGAACAGCGAGGTCATCGGTCACATCGCGTCAAGAGTGGATGGAGAAGGAAGTCGGCAGTGCCCTTTCAAAGGAACCATGCCGGTATTTGCCCGACGCGATGTAGGGAAATGACGGGAAACCTAAATCAGGATGGCCGGACGTGCGTTGGAACCGTCGTCCTCCCGAATGCGGGTCCAGTGCAACCTCGCTCGGTAGATCGGGATGAGAGCTGCGCCCTGTTCAAATGTGTTGAAGTCGTAGCCGTGCCCTACACGTCTTGTCAGTATGAGTCGAATCGGTGAGGGCAAGTACGTACATCTACATGTACATCTACATTTGTACTCCGCAAGCCACCCAACGGTGTGCGGCGGAGGGCACTTTACGTGCCACTGTCATTACCTCCCTTTCCTCTTCCAGTCGCGTATGGTTCGCGGGAAGAACGACTGCCGGAAATCCTCCGTGCGCGCTCGAATCTCTCTAATTTTACATTCGTGATATCCTCGGGAGGTATAAGTAGGGGGAAGCAATACATTAAATTCGATACCTCATGCAGTAACTCACGCTCTCGGAACCTGGACAGCAAGCTACACCGCGATGGAGAGCGCCTCTCTTGCAGAGTCTGCCACTTGAGTTTGTTAAACATCTCTGTAACACTATCACGCTTACCAAATAACCCTGTGACGAAACGCGCCGCTCTTTTCTATCTCCTCTGTCAACCCAACCTGGTACGGATCCCACACTGATGAGCAATACTCAAGTATAGGTCGAAGGAGTGTTTTGTAAGCCACCTCTATTTTTGATGGACTGCATTTCCTAAGGACTCTCCCAATGAATATCAACCTGGCACCCGCCTTACCAACAATTAATTTTATATGATCATTCCACTTCAAATCGTTCCGTACACATACTCCCAGATATTTTACAGAAGTAACTGCTACCAGTGTTTGTTCCGCTATCATATTATCATACAATAAAGGATCCTTCTTTCTATGTATTCGCAATACATTACATTCGTCTATGTTAAGGGTCAGTTGCCACTCCCTGCACCAAGTTCTTATCCGCTGCAGATTTTCCTACATTTCGCTGCAATTTTCTAATGCTGCAACTTCTCTGTATACTACAGCATCATCCGCGAAAAGCCGCATGGAACTTTCGACACTGTCTACTAGATCCCCCTTGTAAATGATCCAGTAGTGTTTGGCTAGTTCTGTGTATGAAACATGCAATTTAGTTATCGTAGTAGTGTGTATGTCTGTAGATTTTGTTGTGACTATTGTGTCTGATGAAATGCGAAATAAGAGAGCCACACCCACGATTCGGGAACCAAACACATCCATAAAGAGAGCCTCACTAGCAACTGCAAGTGAACTGACCTTTTTTTGTAGCAATTTGGCAACGGCAAACAGTTCGCACATGACCTTGAGCGCTCGGATTAGAGGAAACGAGCTCCCACGTTTAGAGTGTCGCCGGCCGGTGTGGCCGAGCGGTTCTAGGCGCTTCAGTCTGGAACCGCACGACCGCTACTGACGCAGGTTCGAATCCTGCCTCGGGCATGGATGTGTGTGATGTCCTTACGTTAGTTAGGTTTAAGTAGTTCTAAGTTCTAGGGGACTGATGACCTCAGCAGTTAAGTCGCATAGTGCTCAGAGCCAACTGAACCATTTAGAGTGTCAACTGGGAAGTAATTTTAATCGGACTGCAGCGACATTCCCCGCGCTGCCAGGAACGTGGTTCGGTGCCAGCGACCCTCCCTCGAGGGCGACGCCTCGCTCCGCGTGACCAGAGATGGCAATCGGTGCGCCCCCCACGTCCTTGGCAGCCGCCCGGCCGCCTCTGATCGGCCTGCGGCCTGAGCGCGGCCGCTTCGCTCGGCGAAAAAAAAAGTCGCCCGTCGGAGCGGGGCGTGGCCAATGCTGGTTACACAAGATTGACTCGTCGGCCGGCGGCCCGACATCAAACGGCGGAGGCGGGCGGCGCGAGAAATTGAATCGCGTCGCCGCCCGCGGCCGGCGGCCGGCGGCGACGCCCCGGCTTCCAGTTCCAGGAAGCCCCGCGGTCGTGGACTGGACGCAGGCCCGCGACGCGGCAAGAAGCGCGCCGGCGAACAAACAGCCTTCCACCAGTCATCTCGTTTCTTACCCTCCGAGCCCTTCTTCCGCCGCCGGTGATATGGAATACCACCGCCCCGCGCCTCCTGCGCCGGCCACGAACTTCTAATAAATCGTGCGCCTCGCTCGCCTGCCTCGGAGCGGTAATTTTTGCTTCCGCATCGCGGAAAGATTTACGGCGTGGCAGTTTTATGAAGGAGCAGGATGATTGTGGTTCTGCCACGGAGTTAGACACTCGCTATTTGCCCTCACAAGAGGAGCTCATCTTTCGGACGACTGAAGTTCATACTTACAATGAAGAGTCAAAGAAACTGGTACACCTGTCTAATATCATGTGGGGCTTCCGCGACCACGCAGGAGTGCCACAACACGTCTCAGAATGGACTCGACTAATGTCTGAAGTAGTGCTGGAGGGAACTGACACGATGAATCCGGCAGGGTTGTCCATAAATGCGTAAGCGTACGAGAGGGTGGACATCTCTTCTGGACAGCATCCCGTTGTTGTTGTTGTTGTTGTTGTGATCTTCAGTCCTGAGACTGGTTTGAAGCAGCTCTCCATGCTACTCTATCCTGTGCAAGCTTCTTCATCTCCCTACCTACTGCAACCTACATCCTTCTGGAACTGCTTAGTGTATTCATGTCTTGGTCTCCCTCTACGATTTTTACCCTCCACGCTGCCCTCCAGTACTAAATTGGTGATCCCTTGATGCCTCAGAACATGTCCTACCAACCGATCCCTTCTTCTGGTCAAGTTGTGCCACAAACTTCTCTTCTCACCAATCCTATTCAATACCTCCTCATTAGTTATGTGATCTACCCATCTAATCTTCAGCATTCTTCTGTAACACCACATTTCGAAAGCTTCTATTCTCTTCTTGTCCAAACTATTTATCTTCCACGTTTCACTTCCATACATGGCTACACTCCACACAAATACTTTCAGAAACGACTTCCTGACACTTAAATCTATACTCGATGTTAACAAATTTCTCTTCTTCAGAAACGCTTTCCTTGCCATTGCCAGTCTACATTTTATATCCTCTCTACTTCGACCATCATCAGTTATTTTGCTCCCCAAATAGCAAAACTCCTTTACTACTTTAAGTAGTCAACATCACCCGACTTAATTCGACTACATTCCATTATCCTCGTTTTGCTTTTGTTGATGTTCATCTTATATCCTCTCTTCAAGACACTATCCATTCCGTTCAACTGCTCTTCCAAGTCCTTTGCTGTCTCTGACAGAATTACAATGTCATCGCCGAACCTCAAAGTTTTTATTTCTTCTCCATGGATTTTAATACCTACTCCGAACTTTTCTTTTGTTTCCTTCACTGCTTGCTCAATATACAGATTGAATAACGTCGGGGAGAGGCTACAACCTTGTCTCACTCCCTTCCCAACCTCTGCTTCCCTTTCATGCCCCTCAACTCTTATAACTGCCATTTGGTTTCTATACAAATTGTAAATAGCCTTTCGCTCCCTATATTTTACCCCTGCCACCTTCAGAATTTGAAAGAGAGTATTCCAGTCAACATTGTCAAAAGCTTTCTCTAAGTCTACAAATGCTAGAAATGTAGGTTTGCCTTCCCTTAATCTAGCTTCTAAGATAAGCCGTAGGGTCAGTATTGCCTCACGTGTTCCAATATTTCTACGGAATCCAAACTGATCTTCCCCAAGGTCGGCTTCTACTAGTTTTTCCATTCGTCGGTAAAGAATTCGCGTTAGTATTTTGCAGCCGTGACTTATTAAACTCATAGTTCGGTAATTTTGACAACTGTCAACACCTGCTTTCTTTGGGGTTGGAATTATTATATTCTTCTTGAAGTCTGAGGGTATTTCGCCTGTCTCATACATCTTGCTCACCAGATGGTAGAGTTTTGTCAGGACTGGCTCTCCCAAGGCCGTCATTAGTTCTAATGGAATGTTGTCTAATCCCGGGGCCTTGTTTAGACTTAGGTCTTTCAGTGCTCTGTCAAATTCTTCGCGCAGTATCATATCTCCCACTTCATCTTCATCTACATCCTCTTCCATTTCCGTAATAGTGTCCTCAAGTACATCGCCCTTGTATAGACCCTCTATATACTCCTTCCACGTTCCACCAGCATCCCAGGTTTGCTCAATAATGTTCATGTCTAGGGAGTCTGGTGGCCATCGGATGTCTTTAAACTCAGAAGAATCTCCTGGAGCCACAGTTTGGACGTTTGGGGCGTCGCATTGTCCTGCTGGATTGCCCAAATCCGTCGGAATGCACAATGGACATGAATGGATGCAGGTGACCAGACAGGATGTGTGGTGTCACCGCCAGACAGCACACTTGCTAGGTGGTAGCCTTGAAATCGGCCGCGGTCCTTTAGTATACGTCGGACCCGCGTCTCGCCACTATCAGTGACTGCAGACCGAGCGCCGCCACACGGCAGGTCTAGTGTAGAGAGACTCTCTAGCACTCGCCCCATTTGCACAGCCCACTTTGCTAGCGATGGTTCACTGTCTACCTACGCTCTCATTTGCCGAGACTACAGTTTAGCATAGCCTTCAGCTACGTCATTTGCTACGACCTAGCAAGGCGCCATATTCCGTTACTATTCTGAACAGATAATATGGTGAATCATGTACCGTCAAGAGCGACGTTCATCATTAATGGATGAAAGTTAAGTATCAAATTAATTACGTCCGCTTTCTGAATTCTGATTCCTTGTCATGTTCCATACCTCACGTCAATAGAGTCCTTCCCTCCTCACGCCAGCCTGCGTGAGCTAAAACGCGTGCATTTCGGTCCCGACTAGTAATACGGTGTTGGCTCTTCTGCCAACACAACAGGATGCTTATGTGATTCTCACGTGTTAGAGTCGTATCTAGACGTATCAGGGGTCCCATATCACTCCAACTGCTCACGCCTCACACCATTAAAGGGCCTTCTCCAGCTTGAACAATCCTATGCTGACATCCAGGGTCCACAGATTCATGAGGTTATCCCCATACCTGTACACGTCCCTTCCACTCGATACAATTTGAAACGAGACTCGTCCGACCAGGCAACATGTTTCCAGTCAGCAACAGTCCAGTTTCGATGTTGACGGGCCCTGGCGAGGCGTGAAGCTTTGTGTCGTGCCGTCATCAAGGGTAGACGAGTGGGCCCTCGGCTCCGAAGGCCTGTATCTATGACGTTTCGTTGAATGGTTCGCACGCTGACACTTGTTGATGGCCCAGCATTAAAAATTACAGCAATTTGCGGAATGGTTGCACTTCTGTCACGTTGAACGATTCTCTTCAGTCGTTGGTCCCGTTCTTGCAGTATCTGTTTCGAGCTGCAGAGATGCCGGAGTGTTGATGTTTTGCCGGTTTCCTGATATTCACGGTACACTCGTGAAATGGTCGTACGGGAAAATCAACACTTTATCGCTACGTCGAAGATGCTGTGTCCGAACCGCTCGTGCGCCTGCTATCGCACCACGTTCAAACTCACTTAAATCTTGATAACCTGCCATTGTAGCAGCAGTAACCGATCTAACAACTGCGCCAGACACTTGTTGTCTTATGAGGCGTTACCGATGGCAGCGCCGTATTCTGTCTGTTACATATCTCTGTATTTGAATACCCAAGCCTATATCAATTTCTTTGCCGCTTCAGTGTAGATGTAAGGAATGCTCCCCTGGCACGATGCGCCTGTCAAGCGTTTTCGACATATCGAGGTTCAGAGTCTTACGAACCTATGGGATACCGCAGGAAACCAACGATATCACTGAAGCCTGACACTGTCAGGCAGGGGACGGCGATCTCAATTTAGTTTATTAACTAAAAATTTGTTAAAGTAAAAAACTTTTAACGCCTAGACCGCTATTTTCTTATTACGGCTCAGGTGCGGTAGCTAGTTTTGGTCGCTACCTACAATCATCTTCGGATCGTTCAAAATATAAAAAAGAGGTTAGTATGCGTTGGAAACTATCGTTAGCTGCAGTTATGCAATGACATGCTTTCGTAAATACCAAGAGAATGACAGTACTTATTTTAAAAACATCACTGTGGACAAGACAAGTTGTGTGTCACAATCTCACCGGACGATGGCAATAATGAAGGAACTGGCCATTTTCTATCATTATTACCATCATCCAGGAGATGACGGTGTACAATATGGCTTGCTCATTGGTATGTTTTTGAAATAGATGCTGTGATTGTCTCGATATTGAAAAAAGCATGTCATCGCATGACTACAGCTAACGGTGGTTTCCAGCGCATATTTACCTCTTTTTACATTTTGAACGATCTGAAGATGATTGCAGACGGTGACCGAAACTTGTTATCGTACTTCAGCTGTAATAAGAAAATAGCGGTCTAGGCATTAAAAGGTTTTACCATTCAGTTAACAAACGTTTTACATATCTTTAGCGTAAACGGCTAAGATGCCAGCGTAGGAATCTGCGAGGTTCAGCATTCGATTCTCATTTTTTTCCTAATACTCCACGAAACACACGTACGATGAGATATGAATCTTTCAAATTTCTGGGAAAGACTCTGGCATGACTTGATTTTGGCTGTGGCAATGTGAGTACTTTTTCATAAGATCTCTCAATTTTTACCCCTTACTATTCTGTGATGTAGTAACTGGGATGTGTTCCTCTTCAATTTCTTCTACACGACTGGCGTTTCAACACCTATACTAGGATCTTCTTCAGGAATATCTGGTGTCCACGGTTAGCTGACAGGCCACGAGAAGATCCTGAAGACCATCCTAATAGCGGCGTTGAAACGTCGATCTAGCAGAAGAAATTGAAGAGAAGCACGTCACAGCTTAACAACCTGAAAGATTTTACCTTGAGTAACAACTTTTGTAGACACACAAAGTCGAAGGGCCCAATAAAACTGCAGCGCCATTGATTTTAGCATAAGTTTGAACACCCATATTAACAAGCGTTATATTACAGTACACGTGTTTCTAAGAGTTTTAGAATGCCTTCCAAAAAGTACACCGTTCTGAATATTTAGAGGGTTTAGTTTATTCCTGGTTTCACCACCTAATGCTGGTTCTTAAGGCTCTGTAAGCAGACTTTGTCCTGAAGGTTGGCGCCAACTTCAAGCATCTGTCAGTTGAGGTGTTTGAGGATTTACTTTTCACTCTCTCAAGGACCAAACAAACCTGTGACCATAAATACTGCCACTCTTTGCATACGTTGAATTTCCCTTGATAGTTCCGTTTTGTATGGGACCCGAACGTTTGAGCGATATTCTAAAATGGGTTGCACGAGTGCTTTGGAAGAAGTCTCTTTTGTAGACTGATTTTACTTCCTCAACATTCTATCACTGAACAAAAGTATGCCACCTGCCTACAAATTATCGTCACAAATCCTGTGAATATTCTTGCTCACCTCCTTTGAGATGTTCTCTGTTAGTCCTATTTGTTATGGGCTCCACTGCTTTAAGCAACATTTTAGGATGGAGACAAAGACCCACACCGAACGAGTGATAAACGGAAAAGAAATTAGTCAATTGAAGTAAATGGAGCTACCTCAAAACCGTACAATACTTCGTCTGAAGATGAAGAGTCGGAAACGTGTTGAAACGTTGTCATGAGCTGTTCTTAGCTTTACACAAGCGTAGTGGGAAGGTTACGCAGAGGCAGAGTGTGAAGCTGGTTAAACCGCATCCAGTCTTTATGATATTTGTGCTTTTGAAATTCTTAGTTCCCGACGATACAGTTTGGCAATTTCTGGGAAATCCTGCTGACTTAGCACGGCCCAGTGCTCAACCTGTTATTGAGAGATGACTGGCCACAGAGGGGTGGATCCGGCTTGCCTCAGGGCTCCGGTCTCGTGGCCAGCTCCTCGGCGCAACGCCTTGCCGCCGCCGCTGCGACCCGAGTCTGCACGTCGCTGAACGCTGCAGAAAATTGCCCTGCCCAGGCCGCGTTCATTGTTTGATCTGCAGCGCCCCCCCCCCCCCCCCCCCCGCCTCTCGCATATCCGTTCCGTCCCGCCCTGCACGTCGCGGCGAGGTTATGAAATTTTAAAAATTAAAGGCTCTTGCCCGCCAGCCCTGCCGGCGCTCGCCTCCCGCAGCGAGAAGGACCGCCCCAAGAGCAAATAAAGCGAGCACGCCGCTCCTCGGCCTGCGTTCGTTTTCAGGGAACGGGGAGGATGGCCGAGCCGGGCGGGAGACGGCCGCCGAAATCAAGTGAGCAGTCTATGGGAACTGGAGGAGTACCCCCGGGGAGGAGGCAGGGGAGCGTACGGAGAGCATCATCGTAACAAAAGCGGGAGCGTTGGAACAGTTCGTTTAAGCTTCTTCGTTGATCCATTATGGATAGTCTTATACTTAGGTGCTATTTTGATATTTGCCAATATGAGGCACTTATGGTCAATACTACAGTTTTTCTCCTCCCATGGAAGTTGTCCACTGCCATAACTTGCAAATGTGTCCAACATCATTTTATAACCCTTTTGGATTGCTGTGCTGTTCACCTATCATTGCACTCTTGATTAGCCACTTAACCAATTTTATACTTCATGCATCATTGCATTTAATGACACTTAGCTGATGAGTAGATGTCCGTTATTGTTTGACTTTAGTTAGTCAAATATTTTGACCAGTTTTTAGGTACCATGACATTTTGACCCATGCAGATAGTTACCGACTCACTAAGGTCATTAGACAGAATATGATGACACTGGATGTTGTACTTAAGATGCGGATAATCATCTCATACGCTACTACTCCTAGCCTTAATGTAACCTGAGAATGATTTGAGACTGTTATAGGTGATACCCTTAGTCTTAGGGATGGTATACATTTCATTTAGAGATTTATGTTCAGACATATAGGCGGCCTCCTATATTTCTCTTTTTCTTCCTTTCCTTTTTATTCAATCGATTCCACTTGGTATAATTCTGCATGATTGTATAGGACTTACATGTAGGGAGATAGACATTTTTTATATACAGAGATTGAGAATCTTCTTTGTAACCATGGCTATATCAGGCAGCTGCTTGCATTGCATTAATCCACTCAGCACAATGTGGGGTTGTCCTTCACAAGGGTTCTAATGAAGTGCGTACGATGACCTGGTGTTTGATGATTTTATTGTACGACTGCATTGGTTTACTTCGTGAATGCAATTGGGTTTTAAGACAAACTCTTTTACGCTTTTTATCGTTAATATTGCGGTAGCTGTTTGTCGTACCAGACATAATACGACCTAGACCACACATATGTAACTTATGTATTCTGACATGGTTGTCACATTTTCTTGTATTTTAATTTATTTTATTGTTACCTATATTAGTTAATTATCATTAAAAAATTCTTCCTCTGTTCCACTGGACATACGATTGTATGCAGTACATTTGATGTGTTGCATGGCCTATTGCAACTGTGAGGTATGGTTTTATGAATAATAGCGTATACATATGTTCATATATCATGCTATATTCTAGTAAAACAGTGAAAACTATTAACAGCAGCATGACATAGGCACAGGCATATGTGCCCTAATGTTACATATAGTTTTAGTGATGTACAATATGTTTTTTGAGCCACTTAAATAGTTAACAAAGATGGCTCTGAGCACTATGGGACTTAACACCTGTGGTCATCAGTCCCCTAGAACTTAGAATTACTTAAACCTAACTAACCTAAGGACATTTCACACATCCATGCCCGAGGCAGGATTCGAACCTGCGACTGGAGCGGTCACGCGGTTCCAGACTGAAGCGCCTAGACCGCACGGCCACACCGGCCGGCAAATAGGTAACATGATACCTGTCAGTTGTTAACGTATGTTATATATTTTTTAATATAACAGTACATTTCTTCTACTCATTGTATAGGGGTCTGAAGATGGTATTAATATAATGCAGAAACTGGTAGGACATAGAAGTTCATACAATAAAATAAATATCTATAATACATACGGCTGTTGGTAAATTATTGCATCAAGAAGTTCATTTAAGGGTGCGCGGAAAACTAAATAATTACTGATGAAATCATCTCGGGTCATCAGATGAGTCGTGCCGTGCCAAAGACGCAACGTTTCAACCAGTTTCCTGCTCGTCATCATCAAATGAAGTTACTTTGACAGAAGATAACTGGGAAACTCGTCGATACGTTGCAACACGTCGCCACTACTCGGCCCATGACCCGAGAAGATTGCATCATTGAAATTCGCCGAGGAAGCCAGCATTCCCTTAATAAATATTGTTTATTTGTTGTATGGCAAAGAAAGACGTAAAGTAACGTCTCATCAACGTGAAGGCAGGTATGAACACCACTTAACCTAGCCAGCTGTAGAAGGAACTACAGTTTAATATGGATTCCGCATGACATTGCATCTAAGCATTTTTCACAATCTATAATTCCAATACAGAAATTTGAAGGGCAGTCATAAAGTTTCGAATATCATCAAGAAAAAAATCAAGTTCGGGCCATCAAGCTTTTCTGCACGATGGATGATTTGAGGTAGACACTGGTCGTAGAAGTCTCCTGCCAGGAAACGTCCCACCTTGAAAACCGCTCGCCGTCATACTGGAAATTCGTGCCACGACACGACTTCTTCGTCAGTCACTGAATGTCATGGAATACGGGAAAGCACCCGCGTTTGGCCATAGGCGGGGCAATGGAGCGCCACCGAACGCCATGTCATCCTCAACCAATGGCATCATCAAGATGGGGTATGATCCTCTTTATCAAAGGGCTGTACCATTTTGTTCTATGCACTCAAGCCGTGTGTTACGGTACTGTGGCGTGGGGATTTCATTGTACGAGTGTAGCAGAACTGCACACGTGTCCCTATGAAGAAATGAAAAAAAAATTAATTATGATATTCTCTCTTTTTTATGTAATAAACAGATCTTTATGACCATCCCCTAGAAGCATATGTAATGGTTTCCAAAGGACATAACACTGATGATGATAAAGTCGCATACTCCTTGATAGAGCGAAGGGGAACGATGCGGGAGATCCTCACAGCCGTACTAGGCCAGGTCCTGGTGGAGGTGGTTTGCCATTGCCTTAAAGTGACAAAAGTCATAGGGTCTCTCAGTATCGTGTCGGACCTTCTTTAGCCGGCGTTGTGCAGCAGCTCGGTATGACACGGACGCATCAAGACGCTGGAGGTTCCCTGCAGAGATACTGAGCTACGATGCCTCTATAGCCGTCCATAACTGCGAAAGTGTTGGCAGTGCATGTTTGTGTGCACGAACTGACCTCCAGATTACGTCGATCTGGGAGTTCTTCAGACCAATCGCCAGCAACTGTGGCCCACTCACATGGTATATTATCATTCATACAAATTCCATCGTTGTTCGGGAAGATGAAGTACATGAATGGCTGCATATGGTCTTCAAGTAGCCGAGTATAATCATTTCCAGTCAATGATAGGTTCAGTTGGACCAGAGGACCCATCCAATATTATTATGGAGCTACCATCAGGTTGCACAGTGCCGTGTTGACAAATTGGGTCCATGGTTTCATGGGCTGCCCCACGCTCGAACCGTATCATCAGCTGTTATCAACTGGTATCGAGGTACAACTGACCAGACCACGGTTTCGCCGCACTGTCGAAACGGATACGTTCGTCGCACGTCTCGCATTGGTTTCTGCGGCTATTTCACTCACTGTTGCTTGTCTGTTAGCACCGATAACTCTACGCAAATGCCTCTGCTCTCGGTCGTTCAATAAAGGTCGTCGGCCACTGCGTTGTCCGCGGCGAGAGGATATGCCTGAAATTTGGTATTCTCAGCACACTCTTGACGCTGTGAATCTCGGAATACTGAATTCCCTAACGACTTCCGAAATGAAATGTCCCATGTGTCTAGCTGCTACTACCATACTGCCTTCAAAGTCTTTCAGTTCCCGTCGTCCGGACATAAACACGTCTTAAAGCTGACGAAATAAATCTCCGGTGAACAGCTTGGTATGAGTGTGCATAGGACACAATATTTCGGCAATCTACCACGTTGCCATCAACAGGTGCGCTGATGTACATCATAAAATACGCCTGGAGAAATTGAAGAATCACACGTCTTAAACCTTTTCACATGTATCATCTATGTACAATTGACAGCTCCGCTAATGCAGTGCCCTTTCATATTATGAACGCGATGCTGTCGCCATCTGGCCGAGCGGTTCTAGGCGCTTCAGTCTGGAACCGCGCGACCGCTACGGTCGCAGGTTCGAATCCTGCCTTGGGCATGGATGGTTCAAATGGCTCTGAGCACTATGGGACTCAACTGCTGAGGTCATTAGTCCCCTAGAACTTAGAACTAGTTAAACCTAACTAACCTAAGGACAACACAAACATCCATGCCCGAGGCAGGATTCGAACCTGTGACCGTAGCGGCCTTGCGGTTCCAGACTGCAGCGCCTTTAACCGCACGGCCACTTCGGCCGGCTGGGCATGGGTGTGTGTGATGTCCTTAGGTTAGTTAGGTTTAAGTAGTTCTAAGTTCTAGGGTACTGACGACCTCAGATGTTAAGTCTCATAGTGCTCAGAGCCATTTGAACCATTTTGTCGCCATCTCCATATGTGCATATCGCCATCGATGACTTTTGTCTCACCGAGTTAGGGTGGCGAATTGGTTAGTACAATGGACTCGCATTTGGGAGGATGACGGTTCAAACCGTCTTCCGACCATCCTGATTTAGGTATTCTGTGATTTCCCTAAATCGCTTCGGGCCGATTTCCTTCCCCATCTGTCTCTAAACCGAGGTTGTGCTCCGTCTCTAATGACCCAGTTGTCGATGGGACGTTAAACACTAATCTGCTCCTCTTCCTGACTTTTTTCAACTCATCTTCCTTTATTTTCAATATCCCTCGCACTATATACAAACGTTGCAGTGAGTCATGCCCCAACCCTGCTGTGGCGTGCGCATTACGACCCGCTGAGCCTTGCGCGGTGAGACTGCTCGGTCGCAATTAACGCGGCCGGCTCATCCCGACTGCCCACGGCCGACCGCTCTGCGCCGCGCCGCGACATTTTTCACGAACGCCTACCCGATACTTTATGGGCGACTTCTGCCGCCGCGCCGGCAATCAAAGCGCGTAAACAAGAAAACAAGCGTGCCGGCCGCTTTTTCTCCGGACCGACTTTGTGCCTCTGTGTGCGCCGAGCGCGCGCGCGTGTGTAGCTGAAGGGCCTTTATAGTTCGCCGTTTTAATGGGTTTTCTTATTGTTCCCGCGTTCGCTGTTTTGTTGCACTTTGAAGTACTCTTCTCCGCGTACGGGCGTGTAGGTCGTAATTAAAGCCTTCTTCTTCTTCTTCTCCTCCTCCTCCTTCCACGGGACATGGCGCGGCGCAACGAAACCGGCGACCGGCCGGGGCCGCACAGTCCCTTTCGCAAAAAGAACGCGCGGAAGCGGCGGTTATAAATTGCGACGCCGGCCCGGCGGGCGGAAGACGCTTGCCCAACAGCGGACAGAAAGCCCGGAGCCTGATTAGCGCGCCGCGGGCGGACACTTCGAGAACTATGGCCGCCCTCTCTGCCGTCGTTGCAGCAGTTCTAGCTCTCCTTCCTACCCCCCTAAGTGGGCACTGGACACACTCACAACGTTTACATGCGACACACCTTCCGAAACAGGGAAAACCGAATTTCGGAAACCGTTTTTCTCTGTCGTGTTTACATGCTAAAATGTGTAGTGGATTTGCTACCCTTTTTAAATATGGCGTCTAGAAAACAGCTGTTACAGTTTCTGATTTAGTCAACACGATCGCTGTTTCCCTTCACGCAAATACTAGAGATAGACAGCTTCAAGTTCAGTCTAATATTACTGCTTTTCACTGCACACGATGTCACTCTGTCCACATTAAAGGAACATTTCGAATCAGAATGGTTCAAATGGCTCTGAGCGCTATGGGACTTAACATCTATGGTCATCAGCCCCCTAGAACTTAGAACTACTTAAACCTAACTAACCTAAGGACAGCACACAACACCCAGTCATCACGAGGCAGAGAAAATCCCTGACCCGAAACATTTTCAAAACAAGAACTAATCTGACAACCCAAGCTCGTTTCAAAAACGGTTGTGCATTTGCGTGGGAGCGAAAATCGATTGTGGGAGTGGAAAATGCGACTAGAAACGGATTTCCAGAATCGAATTTGGAGAGTGAGTACCGGGAGAAGGTACTATGAAATCTGTTTGCGAAATCCAGTTTTGGGAGCACCATGTCAACATAGCAACTGTCTCTCGAAGCGCAAGTCGTATGTTCGACTGCCCACGGACGTATTTTGAACGCGTCATTACTTTGCTTTGGTTCTCACGTGTTGCTGAAACAGATAAATAAACAGTCACATGTGTTTATGTATGTGGTGTTAAACAGATAACTGAGTGTGTATGTGTGTGTTCACAAAAATGGTTCAAAAATGCCTCTGAGCACTATGGGACTTAACATCTGTGGTCATCACTCCCCTAGAATTTAGAACTACTTAAACCTAACGAACCTAAGGACATCACACACATCCATGCCCGGGCAGTATTCGAACCTGCGACCGTACCGGTTGCACGGTTCCAGACTGAAGCGTCTAGAACTGCTCGTCCACCCCGGCCGGCTGTGTGTTCACAGTAAAACAGAGCAATTGAAGATATTTTCATCTAATTTTTGCTGCAAATAGGTACTAAAAACCCAAACAAAGATTTCAAATGTCCTTGATATTCATTTTATCAGCAATATACCGTGGTTTAAGACGCGAGACATCATCAGAGGCTATAAAGATGTAGCTTGTTAGTTTTCAAACGTAAACTTGCTAATGTAGCACTAACTACTGAACATTTCGTCTGAGAAAGTCTCCTTCTACAGGAGATGAAATTACCCTTAAAGGCCACAGCCTAATGCACATAAAACAAATGTCTCGAAAGATATAAATACCATTCCTGAAAGCCAGTATGTTATGCTCATGTCTTGCGACAGTCAGTCTCAACAGAAGACGCTGTTTTGGATTTAATTACAAACGACACGTGGTTTATAATTTAGTTTATTACCCAGTTAATAGCAAAGTATCATATCAGGCTAGTAGGATATTGAGTCCCGCGATTTTCGTTGGCCGTGAACACCTTACAATGGCAGTTTAAGAATTATTCATCTTCATAAATAGTGATTATTTTTCCTGTTTTGCTGTCAGCTTCAGTAAATATTCTTTAACCGAATAATACTCCAATCAATGCGGAGCTTTTTTTATATATTTCGCACATGAAATCGCATTTAAAATTAGATTAGTTTGTAATAAGCACCAAAATGACGCTTTATATTGAACTGAGTATCGTATAGTATAGTATGTGAGCAATTTTTGTAAGGCGTAGCTCCACTTACACACTCTTGTTGTTCTCGTCTTCACTCTGAAGACTTTGCTGATGCAGCTCTCCCAACTAGCCTCTTCAGTTCAAGTCCCTTCATCTCTGAATAACAGCAACTTGCGTCCTTCTGAATCTACTTACTGTGTTCAGACCCTGTTTTCCCTATACAACCGTTACCCCTTCCATCCTCTCCCCTCACACAATTCCTTCACTTTCAAACTGAGAATTCCTTCATGCCTCAGTTTGTGTCTTATAAACTAGTCCATTCTCTTAGTGAAGTTCTTCCAGCAAATTTCTTTCTGTCCAGATTCCACTCAGTATCTCCTCATTAGTTACTCGATATAACTAACCTTATCACTTTTCGACACTCATCTGTCTATACTCTTCCCGGTAGGACTGCTTATTGTCCACGCTTCATTTCCGTACAAATACGTTCAGAGGAAACTTTCTCACACTAAATTTACTTTCGACGTTGAAAACAGTCTCGTTTTCAGCAACGCTTTTTTCGCTATTGTCAGCCTGCATTTTACACCCTGTTTACTTCGGCTACTCATTAAGGAGTGTGTCATTTCCTAACCTACTACTGTCAGCATCACCTGATTTAATTACAGTTGATTTACTTTTGTTGGTATGCACCTTATGACCTTGTTTAAAGACGCTGTCCATTCCGTTCAACAGCTCTTGAAAATTCATAGCGGTCTGTGACAGATTTACAAAGTCATCCGCAGTGTTTTTATTTCCAATCCCCCAGTTTCAATTCCCTTTCCAACTTTTCTTCTTCGTTTCCTTTACAGATTGCTCACTGTACAGATTCAAAAACGTTAGTCGTACGCTGAAAACCTGCCTCACTCCTTACCTTTTTATGTCCATCGACACTTACAGCTGCCGTCTGGTTTGTCTACAAGCTGTAGATAACCTTTTGCCCAGTGTATTTTACCCCTGCTAACGTAAGAATATCATAGAAAGTTTTTCAGTCAACACTACCAGAAGATTTTTCTAAATACATTAAAAACCGAACAAGTGTGGGTAGGTGTCGCCTCTGAGTGTTCCGCACAAACGTTATTACGTTATAGATAATAATTATTTCCTGTAGGTTAATTGCTTGCTGCAAATCCTTTGATCGGATACCTCTTAGTCGAACTGCGTGTCCCTACATTACCTAAAGTTCAGTGTGGAATAGGATCGATGTGTTGTTTCTGGCGACTTCTCATAACGTTGAGAGGTGGAGGCTGTGTTAAACAGAGACTGAAGAATCCGTAGCATCACCGAGGTTCGAACGCTCGACCACTCAGTTTGCAGGCATGTTGTTTAATGGTATACTACGCGTATGTGAAGTATATGGCCGTATCTTTCAATTGCATCGACATAGAAGGTTAAACTTTTTGCACCGCCAAGGTGCCTGACACAAATTTGAGCTTGGTCAGCCGGCCGAAGTGGCCGTGCGGTTAAAGGCGCTGCAGCCTGGAACCGCAAGACCGCTACGGTCGCAGGTTCGAATCCTGCCTCGGGCATGGATGTTTGTGATGTCCTTAGGTTAGTTAGGTTTAATTAGTTCTAAGTTCTAGGGGACTAATGACCTCAGCAGTTGAGTCCCATAGTGCTCAGAGCCATTTCTTTGAGCTTGGTACCTCCATCTGTTCGTGAGGAAAAGGGTCTTAATAGTCGAACTGATCCTGTCAGTACGATAATGATGGAAGCTGAATAAATGAAGTGAAATTTGTGCGACGGTCGGGGACTTGAACCCGGGTCTCTTTGCTTACTAGTAGGAATGCTAGCCATTACAACACAGCAGCACTATGGCTTACACTTTTGCACGGACCACCCACATCCTGTGCCCCCCCCCCCCCTAACACAAACTTCAGTTCACATCTTCAGCTTATTTTCCCCTTCTTAGATGGTCACTATTGCCGAGGCTCTCCGGCACTGGAATAGCACCCCAGCGTTGGACTTACTGGAGAAATACTGTACCTCAGGTGTAAGTCATCTATAGATCTTATAACTGATTTTTTCTCGAGACGTTTGAGTCTCATCATTGTCTACAATATTGATGAATGCTGAAGAAATTAATTGAAACTTGTGTCACG
Organism: Schistocerca piceifrons; assembly: GCF_021461385.2. Taxonomy (NCBI): domain Eukaryota; kingdom Metazoa; phylum Arthropoda; class Insecta; order Orthoptera; family Acrididae; genus Schistocerca; species Schistocerca piceifrons. The sequence goes on along the minus strand of NC_060144.1, from coordinate 531,542,341 downwards.
GCCAGGACTTGAACCCGTATGTAGGAACGCTAGCCATTACACCACTGCAGCACTACCGCTGAGGTATAGGAGTTCCCTATTACGAAAAAATCTGGGGTGCTATTCCAGTGCATGAGATTTTCAGCAATAGTGGCGATCTCAGAAAGGGAAAATAAACTGAAGATATGAGGCATGTATTAGGGAGGGCATTGGACAAAATCTGTGCGGCAATATTAGGTACAGTGCTGTGGTAGTGGAATGGCTAGCATTCCTGCCTAGTAAGCAACGAGACATGGGTTCAAGTCCTGGGGGTGGCACAAATGTTAATTCATTTCTTCTTCTATCATTATCGCAGGTAAAGATGAGACTCAAATGCCTCGAAGAAAATTAAGTTTAAGACCTACAGATCCTATAAGTGTTCCCTTGTTGTTGGTACGGAATCCTACAAATGCTATAAATGTAGGTCTGCCTTTCTTCGGTCGATGTTCTAAGATAAATCATGGGGTGAATTCACGGCCCCTCTGGTGGCATTATGACGAGAGTGGACCCATCTTCAGGCTTGGGGTGAACCTGTATTTCTTGTGCAGCCGCACGGCGAACAGTGGCCAGAGGCTTGGCCGGCTGGACAGAGGGGTGCGGGGGTGGCAGGGGGGCGGCGGCGGCGGCGGCGGACAGAGGCGGCGCTGTGCGCGCAGCCGACAGGCCGGCCTTGTCGCTGCCTCCCCCCTGCCTCCGTAAATAAACCGGCGGCGGCGGAGGCGGCCGGCGGGTCACTCGCCGCCTTTTCAACGGCGGACGGCCGTTTACTGACGTCCACAGCTCCTCTCCGCCGACCTCCAAGAGGAAGTACCTGCCTTCTGCAGGCGCCACGCCGACCGGCTACAGGTTTTTGCTACAACGCAGAACGCAGTCCATAGAATGCTTTTCTTGTGACGTCCACCAACCGGTGGTGATCACTTGTCTGCCACACAGATTAATCCTGCGTGCCGGACCGAGGCTCGAAGTTAGTACCTTTGGCTTTAGCGCGCAATATACTGTACCGATCTCCAGTAAACATGACTTCTAAAACGCATAGATCAAGAGCTATGAGCGCTTTTTGATCTTCGCTAGTTGAAACACGACTCGTCGAATGAACAAGTGCTCTTAACTTTTCAGGTATCCATTTTAGAGCATATATTTACTGGACACTTTTTCCTTGTTTTGGTCCATACTATCGCTTCCCAAAATATGGGAAGCAAAGAGCTTCTTGTAGAAGATATCTGTTTCAATGTATCGAAGTCAAGATTAGTTCGTAGGCCATAAGCTAAGCGTTTTAGACCGCCATGTTTACGTGACATTTTTGTTTCGAATGATGGTTCCTGTCATATCACTGAATATTGACCATCACTTCTGAAACACCTCGTATATACAAAAAAAGTTGCAAAAATCCGGGGACGACGGTTCAATCCCGCGTGCGGCCATTCTAATTTAGCTTTTCTGTGATTCCCCTAAATCGCTCCAGGCAAATGCCAAGATGGTTCCTTTGAGAGGGCACGGCCGACTTCCTTCGACTTCCTTCGCCGTCCTTCCCTAATCCGATGAGACCGATTAATGGCTCTGAGCACTATGGGACTTAACTTCTAAGGTCATCAGTCCCCTAAAACTTAGAACTAATGAAACCTAACTAACCTAAGAACATCACACACATCCATGCCCGAGGCACGATTCGAACCTGCGACCGTAGCGGTCGCGCGGTTCGGGACTGTAGTGCCTAGAACCGCTCGGCCACCCCGGCCGGCGAGACCGATTACCTCGCTGACTGGTCTCCTTCCCCAAACAACCCGCCCCCCAACCAAAAATCCGACTGCTGTGCGGTCTCCTTGCTGGCCACAGCCTGGGGGATTGTACCAGTGGACCACCGTAATGTTATCCAAATTTTCTCTCGCTGAATCGGTACCGTAGCTTCGCTGGTGCGTGAGTAGCTTTGCAAGTTAAGCACTGCAGCTGTGCAAGGGACTTGACTTGCAGCTTCGAGTGACGCAACGACGGGAGCCCGCGGGTGCAGCATTCGCAGCGGCGCTGGTGGGCCGTCCGTTAAGTGGCAGTAATCCTCTCGCGCCCCCCTCCGCCTGTGGGACACTGGGACGGGGACTGCTCCCTTGAGCAGGCTTTCGAGGCGGCCCGTGTCATTGGCTGTCGCGACCGCTGCAGCTGCCCACAAAGCCGCCCCCAGTGCCCTGTCCCCTACCCCGCCCGTACATATGCTGCGCCGTGCTGCCGTGCGCTGTCCGAGGCGCGTCTCAACCCTTGCACCAGGGCGGAGGGCGGCTCCCTGCGCCGGCAGGAAGCGCCCTTTGTCACCGCACAAAGCGGGCCCCGCCTAAACGAGGCCACGGGCCACTCCCACGGGGGAGGCGCTGGCGGGCCCCGGAACATGGCGCTCAATCACCGAGCGCTGTCTCCTTAACGAAACAGAGGCGCGTGTTGCGTGCCCTTTCATCCCGGGAGCAACGCACGATTTGTGTTTGATCGCCAGCGAGGGCCTGCATAATATCAGGCGGGTCTCTCCTACCTCTATGGTCAAAGCCACTCGACAGCGAAAGAGGTTCAAGAGCACTCATTCTGTCTTCGTAAATATTATGAGTCATTCAACAGTCATCTTACAATGATGTGCTCGAGGCTGATTTGACTGAGAGACCACTGCCAGTTTCAAGATTTGTATGTAGTTGTTATTAATCATACTAACAAGCAAATGTCAAGCCTTAACGTGTGCGCAGTCATCTTTATTTATTTATTTTTGACCCTTACCTTACACCGCACAGGCAGTTTATTCCTACATAACACCCACAAGTTTCAGTAGATAATTACTGTTATAATATTATCACACGATTACTTACCTTTGGCTAGATGCCACAGCTGTACAAAATTTCTGAAAAGGCAACATTTGCTTCTTCGACATCACGATGATTACTGTTGATGGCGGAAATGCTATCAATACGGTATGACGTGTGCAGCGAGAACGAATTGGCTTTCATGAGTGTTTATCCCATCCATCACACACGGATACTCTATATGACTAAATAGGAAGATAGTAACTGTTCTCGAAAGAACAGATACCATTGATGACAGTGGAGCTTCTCTAGAATAAATGATAATTAATTGAAACCCTCAGCTGCCGACAGGTGTTGTTGACATACATCGATGGGGAAGCGTGCAAGGGATAAGTATCTGCAGTCGTACTGTTTATCTGTGTGCTCGGTGGCTCAGAGCCGGCACGGTAGCTCAACGTGTTCGGTCAGAGGGCTGCGTGCTCTCTGTAATAAAAACCTGAGTCAAAGAATCAACGATCCAACGATCAACTTGAACGGATGTCTTGTGACGTCCGCCCAGACCAAACGCAACGAACTACATCGGACAAAAAAAAAAAAAAAAAAAAAAAAAAGATCGATAGAGCGTCTTCCATGTAAGCAGGAGGTCCTGGTCGGGTCACACATTTTCAGCTGTCCCCATCGATGTATGTCTGTATGTCGATAGCACCTGTCGGCAGCTGAGGGTTTCAATTAATTATCATCTATATGACTAAGACTGACACGAACCATTAGAGGCTTCTCGCATTTTAATTTTTTTTTGTTAATGTTGATTATTGCTGTATTTCCAACACCTGTAGCCAGTTGAAAATGACCTATGGTCGAAACTGCAGTGGTGGATGTTGTAATAAACAGTACAGTCGTTGACGAATATCAAATAATTTAAGAAATTCTTCGAGACTGTGACTCCACAAAAAATATACTTGTGTTTTACAGTAAATCATATAAACTCTTGACACAAATCAAAACTTCAATTCGATTGTTTTAGTGACACAATTAAAAAATTTTAAGTTAAGTGGACAATCCACATTAAAGATATTTAAGATAATCTTGTAACGAAATAGTCATTCGTTTACTAAGATTTTACTAAACTATACTAACCTCACATTTAGTTTCCCAAAAGCTGCTGCTTTTTGCAGTCATTGTATGTTTCAAGTGTTCTCTCCTAAAACACCTTCACAGTAGAGAAAAATCTGTCTCACTCTCACATGATCTTCACAGACTTCACGCACAAAAGAAACTACTTACATTACTCGTAACACATCACATGTATACTGCATACATGTGATGTGTTACAACAGCGGAAAGAACCTGTGACCACTGGAGATAGTGCCACAAGTTCCTCCAGAAAATCGTAACACAACACACACACAAATGTCACACTAACTAATGTAAATCCACCCGATGATGGAGGTTTAAACCTTTGAAACGCGTCGTGGAAATCAATAAAACGGTGACTGGTAACAGTAAACTTGTTGTTTCATTTAATGTCAATAACAGTCACGGTAAAGCCTAACATAAGTGTTCGCGTTTAAAGTTCCTCTTATTCTTATTTATTTACTGATCGTAGCAATATTAGGGCCATCAGGCACTCTCATTCTACCAATCGAGAATTCTATGTTATGTTCATGAGGGCACTTATGTGTTACATTTATTGTGGATACCACTTACGTATAAGTGTCACGTAATTAATGGTAACAGTTGTAGCTATAGGAGAAAAAAGTCCATTTCTGAAAAATAGAACGACGAAGACAAATTACAGGCAGCTTGACGGAAATAGAGGGCACGGGCAGCAGTGGATGTAACAGAAGTGAGAGAGCTGAAAGAGGAACATGGAAGAATGTAAATAATCAAGAGAGAGGTAAAGAAACTGACTAGAGTGATTAACGAACGGAGACACAAGGGGGGAAAAAGTGAGAGAACATGGGAGCATTTATTTTACTGTTTGACAGAAGGAGACCACCATTTATCTTAATTTTTAAGGGACAGGTTATGAGTCTGACAAAAGGAGGAACTACGCCATTTTCGTAATCGCAACAGAGCGCTCAGTTGTGCTCAGAGGACAGTGTTTTGCAAAGGTGGAGAACAGCAAGAGACTAGGAATTTGCAAATGTTTTTGTTTCGTGGAAGGTGACAACTGCATCTGTCGGTGTAAGAAAATCCCTGACAGTTGCAGAGAGCTTGGAACGGCTGCTCTGCTCGTCTGCCTCAACGAGTTGCGTAACGTGACTTCGTGTGCGTCTCTGTGGCTAAATCTCAGCACTATCGCAGCTCTGTACACGATTTTAATTTTCTTCTGCTGTCATTTGTGCTTCAGTGTAATACCGACACTAAGGTTCCCAGTTGTCACGAATTTTCTGCTATAGGATACTGGATAAGTGAGATCCTGTGACGGCCATCCTGTTGCCGAGGCGAGGCATCCGTTAAGATGGGATCCTTACGCAGCGTTTGAAGCATGCGTCTACCGTTATGCGTCTGACGTAGCACGGCCGACGCTTGAGTGGCGATTCCTGTACAGCGTCAGCGCACGGAGTTAGTTGTCCTCATCTGTCTTTATCGAAAGGATGAGTGAGCGCGGTATGTCGTTGTATGCAGTGTTAGAAGAATTTGAAGATGAAGAGATTCACTACAGCTATGCGAGTGAGATGCTGAAACACCGCCTATTTCCCGAAAAAGAAATGAGGAAGATTGTTTTGATCATCTCATCAGCCGGCATTTGGTAAAAAATGACCAGAAATTTCTGGAGTATTTCAAGTTGAACATATCGCATTTCAACTACGCATTTTATCTCGTCAGAGAAGATATCAAGAAGGACATGGAGACATGTGCAATTTTTTTCCTGCGATATGAGGCTCACTATATTACAATTATAATTATTTTTTATCTACCGTCCCTGTTGCTTTGGTTGACGCAAACTGCAGATTCGCTTTCATTGGTGTCGGGTCGCAAGGGAAGGAAGGCAACCCTGGAATTTGTGGCAAAAGTAATATCGGGAAATGACATGCAAGTGGTAAGATGTTTCCTCCGCCCTACTGTATTGCCGAATTCGGAAATATTAGTGCCACATGGTTTTGTAGGCGACGAGGCGTTTTGATTATGTCCAGACATGATGAAGCTTTGTCTCGTCGGAGTTCCGGAACTGACAAAATTGGCATTTGTAACTACTGTTTTTCAAGAGCTCTGAAAAAGCCTACGGCCTCTTAAGTCAAAAATTTCTCACATTTAATTCGCCGAACATTCCAATGCCAGAAAAGACTGATATTTATGTTATCGTTACTTGCTGTTTACACAATTTACTTAGAAATGCATCCTTAGAGAAGAAAAAGAGCCTCCTTTTGAATTAAACCACTACCTACTGAAAATCTTGGACCGTTAGGAAGGAGTGGCGGTTATGGGAATGCTGATGGGAATTTTCCGCGTGATATTCGTTTACAAAATACTTCAGCATCCATGTGGGCGCAGGGATAACACCCTGGCAAAGTAGTGAAGTTATCAGGACTCTGTGGGTTTCGGAGTTTCTCGGGTTACTGAATACCTTTTTAAACATGTATGGATATTTTTATGAATTAAACTTGTATAATACGCAGCAGGTTCTGATATTCAATTCGTGTATTCCTCATTATTGTAATGATAAATCAGTAATAAATGGAAAATGCAATAGTCTTGTTTTCGTTTATTGTAATACGCATTAATTGTTCGAAAATAAACTAGTAAACATTACGAATAAACGGGAAATGTATAGTAATTTTCTTACTTGTTCTCTTCCCGAAATCTGCTATTTCGCTCCCAGCCATATTCTTCACAGTTCGTTTCTTCTATAATGGTAAGGATACGTCGCACATTCAAGGAAATTTTGAAACCATTTCCACCAGCTTTTCATCTTTTACCATCGTAAACAGTACTTTTCCCTCGGACGTGCTCCCTTGTCTTCCTCCGCTGCTGCGTCTATACCGCTGCACTAGAGTCAGCCGTAGATAAGAAGACGCATCGCGGGACACTGTCCCATATACGAGGGTCACTCCAAAAGAAATGTACACTATTTTTTAAAAAATCCATCTTTTATTCTACATGTTGGAAAGTTTTGCAGTGTGTAGATACATCCCTTAGGAACAATATTTTCAATTCTCCGCATAATATCCCTCCCTCTCCACTGCCTTACGTCCTCTTGGAACCAGCGCCTGTATACCCGCACGGTAAAATTCTGGATCAACCTGTTGGAGCCACTGTTTGGCAGCGTGCACAACGGAGTCATCATCTTCAAGTCTTGTTCCATGATGAGAGTGATTCAGTTTCCCAAAGAGATGATAGTCATATGGAGCCAGGTCAGGACTGTAAGACGGGTGTTTCAGTGTCGTCCATCCGAGTTTTGTGATCGCTTCCATGGTTTTTTCACTGACATGTGGGCTTGCATTGTCGTGCAACAGCAAAGCATCCTACTTTTGCCGATGTGGTCGAACACGACTCAGTCGAGCTTGAAGTTTCTTCAGTGTCGTCACATATGCATCAGAATTTATGATGGTTCCACTTGGTATGTTGTCCACAAGCAAGAGTCCTTCGGAACCGAAAAACACCGTAGCCATAACTTTTCCAGCAGAAGGTGTGGGTTTGAATTATTTTTCTTGGGTGAATTTGCACGAGCCACTCCATTTATTTCCTCTTCGTCTCTGGTGAAAAATGATGGAGCCATGTTTCATCACCTGGCACGGTTCTTCCAAGAAATGTATCTCCACCATTCTCGTACTGTTCCAAAAGTTCGCTGGATACCGTTTTTCTTGTTTCTTTGTGAGCCACTGTCAACATCCTGGGAACCCACCTGGCACAAACCTTTTTTAACGCCAACACTTTCAGTATTCTGCAAACACTTCCCTCCCCTATCCCAGTGTAGCGTGACAATTCGTTCACTGTGATACATCTGTTAGCAGTCACCAATTCGTTAACTCTCTTCACATTGGAGTGTGTGCAGCACGAGGCCTACCGCTGCGAGGACAATCCCCAATATTGCCGTGCCCGCTTTCATCACATAACCTGCTTGCCGACCGACTAACTGTGCTGCGATCGACAGCAGCATCTCCATACATCTTTTTCAACCTCTTGTGGGTGTTTCCCACTGTTTCGATTTCACAGCACAGGAATTCTATGACAGCACGTTGCTTCTGACGAACGTCAAGTCTAGCAGCTATCTTGAAGACATGCTGTGACGGCGTCACTCGCGGGAACAGGTTGAACTAAGTTTGAAAACAAGCGGGAAGGAGGTATCTACCTGTATAACTTTCACACATGCAGAATGAAAACTGTATTTTTACAAAAATTGTGTGCATTTCTTTTGGAGTGACCCTCGTAATGCCATCTTTAACAGTACAGTGTGGCAGACGTGAAACAGCAGGCGCGTGCGTCAGATGCTGCATAGGAATCCGACGTTTAGCGTCCGCCAGAGTGCTGGAAGACTCGTGTGGTTGTGTTGCAGCGCTGGACAAGCTGGGCGGCCAGACGACGGTGCAGGCGAACGCCGCCTTCGACATCGCGAGCCTCGTGCTGTACGGCTGCCAGGCGCTGCCCATCAGGCTCAAGATCCTGCTGGACAGGCTCTTCTCCGTGCTGCGCCGCGACGAGCTGCTGCACGTGCTTGCCGGCTTCGGCTGGTCGCTGGACGACTACGCCCGCGGCTACATCCTGCAGGTGCGTACCTGCTGCTCAGTGACCCGCCATCGGGTCAGAGCGCCAACCTAGTTACATAACAAGTCACCGGCCCCGAGTGACCTGCCGAGTTACCGTGTGGACTGGGCACAGATATCTGGCATGTAACCTGGTGATCGTAGTAGAAGATGCTTCTAAAACCCCGAATGCCCATCGCCCAAAAAATGGTTCAAATGGCTCTGAGCACTATGCGACTTAACTTCTGAGGTCATCAGTCGCCTAGAACTTAGAACTAATTAAACCTAACTAACCTAAGGACATCAAACACATCCATGCGCGAGGCAGGATTCGAACCTGCGGCCGTAGCGGTCGCTCGGCTCCAGACTGTATCGCCTAGAACCGCACGGCCACTCCGGCCAGCCCCATTGCCCAGTTAATACGCCAGGTGTACAGGGTGTTACAAAAAGGTACGGCCAAACTTTCAGGAAACATTCCTCACATACAAATAAAGAAAATATTTTATGTGGACATGTGTCCGGAAACGCTTAATTTCCATGTTAGAGCTCATTTTAGTTTCGTCAGTATGTACTGTACTTCCTCGATTCATCGCCTGTGCTGCTAGAACATGTGCCTTTACAAGTACGACACAACATGTGGTTCATGCACGATGGAGCTCCCGCACATGTCAGTCGAAGAGTTCGTACGCTTCTCAACAACAGATTCGGTGACCGATGGATTGGTAGAGGCGGACCAATTCCATCGCCTCCACGCTCTCCTGACCTCAACCCTCTTGACTTTCATTTATGGGGGCATTTGAAAGCTCTTGTCTACGCAACCCCGGTGCCAAATGTAGAGACTCTTCGTGCTCGTATTGTGGACGGCTGTGATACAATACGCCATTCTCCAGGGCTGCATCGGCGCATCAGGGATTCCATGCGACGGAGGGTAGATGCATGTATCCTCGCTAACAGAGGACATTTTGAACATTTCCTGTAACAAAGTGTTTGAAGTCACGCTGGTACGTTCTGTTGTTGTGTGTTTCCATTCCATGATTAATGTGATTTGAAGAAAAGTAATAAAATGAGCTCTAACATAGAAAGTAAGCGTTTCCGGACACATGTCCACATAACATATTTTCCATTGTTTACTCATTTTTTCGTCACGTAACGGGTGTTAGCAAGTGTGTTACGATATCAGTATGTAAACTGTATAAGATGCAGATCGTAAAACATAATATTAAACATGAAAATACATATGCCGTATAATAATATTTAACTATACTACTACACTAATGCACAACACAGATAAGAACCGCCCTTCGGGGAGATGAGGCTGAGGTCACCCTTCGTAAGCTCCTCTCCCGTGTATGGCCCGGGCAAATGGAGAACGTAATTGCAGAAATAAATAATATAACCATTTGGTAGCTCATCTGGTAAACCATTTGCCCGCGAAAGGCAGAGTTCCCGAGTTCGAGTCTCGGTCAGACACGAAGTTTTAACCTGTCAGGAAGTTTCAGTATTATCGTACTTCACACACAAAAAAGGTAAAACTAATGTCATGACATACACATATACAAGGCGACTATTATTATTGTTTAAAAAACCCCGAAGCGACATAAATGACGCTGAGACAAGTAATTTAATGTAAGACACACGGGGCTACAAATGTCGGGAAATACCCCAAATGTGGATGACACTCGTTGAACATGTGGCGTCACCGATAACGTACCTGGGCACAAGTGCAGCGATTGCGCTTGTCGATCCTAGTTGGCAAGAAACCAGTGGAGGCTCGGAGACCGGTAAATGAAATAATAACTCTTACCTCAATGTAAAAACATAATTGATTCTGCAGTGAAAAACATAATTCTTGCCAGATCCAAGATTCGAACCCTGATCCGCACGCGTTCAAGTCTTGCACGTTGGTCCGGAGTCACACGGACACGAGTACTTGGGTCGGGATGACGAGGTGCCACACACCAGTGGGCTCAACCGCTGCACCTGCGGCGAGGTAAGTCATCCGGTGACGTCACATGGCTCACATTTGTCCACTTTTCGGGTATTTTCCGACATGTGCAGCCTCATGTGTCTGATATTAAATTATTTGTCTCAGCGTCATCTTCGTCGATTTGGGAGTTTCTAAATATTAATAAGATTCGTCCTGTATAATAGTAACCTCAGCATAATACGCTACTCCAGGTGAGACAGACTCGAAGTGTTTACCGAAGCTGTCCCATTTGAAACAGCCATGTAAAGCGGCCTCTTTTTCTACTGAAATCTTTCCGATCGCCTGTTACTTTCTTCTTAGTATCATAGTAATATTTGTCTCCCTTTTCCAAAACTTATTTTTTGTATTATACGTTTCTCAGTGTAACAATGCAATTATGTAAAGGAGAGGACAAATAACGGCACTGTGAAAACCTGCAGAAAAGAGTGAAGACACAGACTCTAAAGATTTATTACTTGTGATTAGTAGCAAACTACCCACCATAGTTACCAAGTAGTGGGTCACTCTGTAATGTTAATGAATAAAGAAATAACTTCTATGGTAATAGAGGGGCTCTAGGCGACAAAATCTGAAGGGAAGACACTGCCATCTTTCCTTTCGGGATGCCTTTATCCAGCCACTGCCTGGATCGAGACTGATATGATCCTCCTCCAATTTTTGCTAAGAACCAACCAGACCAGCATACATGCCATTATTACGATGGGGTTGCCACGACGCAAGGCATTTTAAAGCTAATGTACACATAATGTATTTTGACCACTAGAGTAAGTAAGAAATTAAACGATATTCAATTACCCTCTAACGAGCCACGGGTGCCTTAGTCAAAGTAGAAAATATACCAGAAAAACCTGTGTAACTTTGATAGTGATGTTGGCGTTCACCCTGTATGTTAGGTACATCATTGTATAACTGCCGAAAGTCATTTTACTGAAGTCTGTGCGGTTTTAGTAGCCTCCCGTGCACGGTTCTTTCCCATCGTCGTACTGCCGCGAGTCCAGGGATCTGCTAGAGAGTGCCGCGTCGTGCTCTGTGTGCGCAGCTGTCGGACGGCACGCCGCTGGAGCGGTGGCACATGTGCGCGGCGGACGAGGAGCCGCTGGTGGTGCGGCAGTTCCTGCGCTTCAGCGAGACGCGCGCGCTGGCGCTGCAGCTGCTGGCCGCCGACGTGCGCCGCGCGCTCGCCTCGCCGCCGCCCGTCGTGCTGCCGCCGCCCTCGCCGCCCATGACGCCGCCCCACCTGCCGCAGCAGCACCACGCCAACAACCACCACCACCACCACCACCACGGTAGCCACCACCACCACCAGCACCACCACCAACACCAGCAGCAGCAGCAGCAGCTGTCCGCGTCCGGCGCCAGCCGAGCGCCGCCGCCGGCCTCCACCTCCAGCGCCAACGGGAAGGCGCCGTCGCCCTCCGACTGGAGCGGCACCAAGCAGCCGGCGGCGGAGGCGAACGGCGGCCCGATGAACCTCAGCACGGGCGGGCGCGCCGCCGCCAAGCCCGCGGGCCCTCCGCCTTACTCGGCGGTCGCCCCGCTACCTGCCAGCGGACGCGCCGCCTCCAACGGCGGCCGCAAGTACACCGTGGCCGACATCCTCAACGGAGGCTGCTCCGAGGAGCGCTCCCCGCTGGCGCACAGCGCGCTCAACCTCAGCCGCGACGCGCTGGACGGCCTCAGGATGCGCCCGGCGCCGCCCAAGCCGCCTCCGCCGCCCCCGCCGCCGCTGACGCCGCAGCAGCATCAGCAGCAGCAGCACCAACAGCAGCAACTGCCACCTCAGCTGCCGGCTGCGGCGGCCACATCGACGCCGCTAAAGCGCCAGTGGCGCTCCGGCTCGTGCGACCTGCCCATCAACCTGGGCACACAGATCGTCAACCCCACCACAGGCAAGAAGCGCGTCCAGTGTAACGTCTGTTTCAAGACCTTCTGCGATAAGGGCGCTCTCAAGATACACTTCTCCGCCGTCCACCTGCGGGAGATGCACAAGTGCACCGTAAGTAACCATCCTGCATAAATATTATTTATTCAGAAGACGAGTATCCAGTACTGCCCAGGTATGAATCCAATCTTCTATTCATTCATCTCCTCCATCCGGCTCTCTCTTTCCATTTCCTCCTCCCCCTCTCGCTGTCCATCTACTCCTCCCCCACAGTCCACCTCCTCAATTCCACACTCTGTATCTTCATCCTCCCACCCCTCACTCTATCCATCTGCTTCTCCCCCTCTCACTTCATTTGACCCTATCTCTATCCATCTCCTCTTTCAACCTTTTCTTGTCGATCTGCTCCTTCCTGTTCCTCTGTTCATTTCTCCCTCATCCTCACTCTGTTCATCCTCTTCTCTCCCTGTCTCTGTCCATCTCCTCCTTCCTCATCACTGTTTCTTCGTCATCTGCCCCCCCCTCTCTCCCCACATTATCACTCCCACTCCAATAGGAGGATACTGATTCGCCTCCTCCATTCCCCTCAGCCCCCCTTCCCCCCCACCCCAGTATTTATTTCCAGCTAGTAAATAATTCGGGTGTCGACTTTTGTTGAAATCGATCCAAGGGTTAAGGAGTACACACATGCCATATATATTTTCCATATTTATCACATATTCGTACTCGTATTTCACCTGTGTCTGTAGCGAATTTCGCTCTGCACTTCTGTTTTAATGTACCTCAGTTTTTATGGCGCCGTATGTCCTGAAAAATAAGTCGTAAAAGATATAATTCTATACACACATTCAGTGCTGTATTTCTATACTGCTCGCAAACTCTATTTCGAATAGAGTCAGTTTTTATGGCGCCGTATGTCCTGAAAAATAAGTCGTAAAAGATATAATTCTATACACACATTCAGTGCTGTATTTCTATACTGCTTGCAAACTCTATTTCGAATAGAGTTAATAGCACAGACGTAATAAATTTATAGACCATACATGATGGGACAGTTTTTCAATCATCTCTGTGTCTCCGACGTCATACGTTCTGTACTATGTGTCGGCAGTGGTACAATTTCGGAGAGACATTCCTTGGTACTGTCTGCAAAATTTGTGGTGAATACAGTTGTTAGAAGAAAAGCAATAAATTACAACGTCATGCTTCACGAGGTAGTTTTACTGTATGAACACGGAAATTGTAGTAAGCGATAAACATTTTTACCTTTTATCATTCTGTAGGGGTTCTTAGCTCGAAAAAGTTTCTTAAATATTTGAAATTATGTGTAAAGATTGGTGCAAGTCACTATCTCCTCTCGTTCTCGAATAGAGAATAAATAAATTGTGGGGATTCGCGTGTTGTGAGCTACACTTCTTTGTCATATCCATCTCCACCCCTTTGATAGGTTTTTACTCTCACAGCGTTGCTTTCCAGATAGTAAGTAATATGTGTAGCAAGTCTGGCTGAAATCGGTCTAGGGCTTTAGGAGGAGACGTGGATCATACAGAGGCAAATAGACCTTCACAATACGTAGGACTGTTTGCTTTAGACCTACTGTGTCTGTTTATGTAATAGGCCGTATTTCTAACATTTTTTAAGTTATTACGCGTTGTTATTAATACAAGTTGGTACGACAGTGGTGATAATAATAGGGTAATAATGATAACAAGATACATCTGCACTAAAAAGACTTTGTCCTGCAAGACAAAACTGAAACACAATGAAATGTGGTAAGACCAGAAATACTCAGTGCAGTAGTAACTCTTAAACTCAATAAATCAGAAAAAAATGAAAGAATTCTAACAAAAATACTAGGTCCCCAAGGCGGCAGTGAATCAGAATACATATTAAGATATAATACAGAACTGTGTATGAAAGTTCAAAAGATAGATGTTATGAGAAAAAGAATATTGAAATTCTGTGGACACGTATGTGGGATGAATAATAATAGAACGTATAAACAAATCTTTGACCTATTAAACAATCAGAAATTAAAAACAACATTATTGAGATAGGTAGGAAAAGATATTAAAATGCCAGGTTCGACTTGGAGACAATAAGAATGAAAACAGATTTTAAAGAATAAACAGGAAAAGCAGTCTTTCAGGATGGAAAGAATCAAGAACTGGAAGAAGGTGGTCACAAGATGAGCAGGAACAACACTAACCAAGAATGAAAGGAGTGTGGACCCAAAGGAAACTACAGTCGAAAACAATGAAGCAGAAAAATGTTGATTTATTGTACTCTTCAAAAGGGCTGTTAAAAATAAAATAACAATAAAATGATAATAATAACAATAGAACTGCAGGTCGGACTAGGAAAAATTAAGCCGAAAGAAAATTGTAAATGTCATTGTCAATCCATCGAGTCTAATCTATCAAATAAAGAAGCCTTCGTGTCACACAGTAACAAAATGGAAATGATCTGCCAACTAACTACAGCCATCTACAGTAAGAGATCTAGAGGCCAGAGGATGGTTTGTGATGTATTACTGGTGTTTTTGGACCTTCTCATTCACACTAGGATGAATATGAACCAGGATGATCATCCAACATACTCGATGACTAATTGTTGCCTCTTCTTCGTGATGAGTATGCTGTGATCACTCCCATGTTCCAAGACGATGACAGCTGTGGTCACAGCACTGCATGTATACGTTCCTGGTTTATCGCACACTCAGCCAGCTTATGGCACCCGACTGGCGCGCTGAAAAATCACGCAATTTTCATCCCACATACAGTATAACATCAGCGACTATTTAGAATAGTGGGATGAAATCTAGCTATCTGTTATCACAGGAATTTAAAGACATATTGACAGTTAACCGACCATGTTTGTTTCAAAAATATGAAGAGGTTTTTCAGATACCGCTACCACTCACGAAACATGTTTTCTTGCGCTGTTGTTTGTGATGTCGTGTTTCAAGTTACCTTTCGAAGTTGTGAACGGGGTACCGGAACACTCATAAAAAGACAGCCACTTCACAAGACCAAAGATGAGCACAGCACATGTCAGGGCTTCACAAGAAACTTTAATCTCTGTGTTCATTTGTGTTCTCGCTTCCCACGCCCGGGTTCCCGTGTTCGATTCCCGGCGGGGTCAGGGATTTTCTCTGCCTCGTGATGACTGGGTGTTATGTGATGTCCTTAGGTTAGTTAGGTTTAAGTAGTTCTAAGTTCTAGGGGACTGATGGCTCAGATGTTAAGTCCCACAGTGCTCAGAGCCATTTGAACCAGTTATCACAGAAATTTGCTAGCTCTGTGAAATATGGTAATCAATTAATAGCTTCCGCTGTATATGGGCGTCTCTTCTTCGCCGAAATAAGGAAATTATTTATTTCAGAGGTGAGTTTACATTTTAGTAGCGTAATGTCTCCTGGGGTGGCAAATTTTTTGTGCAGGGTCCTTATGTTACGCGTGAGGAAAATCTGGCCCCACACAGGACTTTATGAGTCTTGTTTGTCGGCAGGTGGAGGGCTGCAGCATGATGTTCAGCTCGCGGAGGTCGCGCAACCGGCACAGCGCCAACCCCAACCCCAAGCTGCACTCGCCGTACCTGCGGCGCAAGATGTCGCCGCACGACGGGCGGTCTGCGCAGGCGCGCCAGATGCTGATGCCGCCGCCCGCCGCCGCCGCAGCCGCCGCCGCCGCCGCCGCCGCGGCCGCCGCCGGCGACCCGCTGGCGCTGTCCTCGGCCCTGGGTTCGCTGCCCTTCCCGCCCTTCCCGCTGCTCATGCCGCCCCCGCACCTGCTCAAGCACGGACTCGACATGAGGTGAGCATACGACGCAGACACCCAGTGGGCTATACCCGCACAAGTAGCCCACTGCTCGTGAGCAGATATGGAACTGTTATGCCTCCTCGGCCACCAGTGGTAAGACAGTAATCTCGCATTCCGGAGGACGTTTGTTCGTATCTTCGTCTGTCCATCCAGATTTGATTTATCTGTGGTTTCGTTGAACATTTTATCGCAGTTGCTGGGATAGTTGCTCTGAAAAAGATACGGTCAATTTCATTCCCCATTCTTCGCCAATCCCCTTCTCTACTGACCTTGACTCCGATGTATATTGAAACCCTAATCTTCTGCTTTTCCCTTTTCAGTTTAACCACAGTCACTGTTAACAATCATACCAAACACTTCACCCATATCGACTTCTTCCATCTCATCACATTTCTTATGACTTTTCACCAGTACGTTTCACAACTTACATTGCTGCCAGGACACTAAACATCCATAGCCTATCCTCTGCAGGACCTCAGCCGTCGGTCCATTTGCTGACTACCACCAACATGACATAATAACCACCTCACAGCTTACTACTCCTAAAAGCAAAGCTACCGTAGATTTCGACCTAGGATCTTCGAACTTCCATGAGTGCATTGCTATGGAGGTATTTGACGCAACTGAAAAAGATAACTTACGTGCTGTAATTGGCAACGGCCTTGCCGCAGTGGCTACAGCGGTTCCAGTGAGATCACCGAAGTTAAGCGCTGTCGCACATGGTCGGCACTTGGATGGGTGACCATCCAGGCCGCCATGCGCTGTGAAGAGCTACTCGACCGAATACCATCATAACGACCGGGAGAGCGGTGTGCTGACCCCACGCCCCTCCTATCAGCATCCTCCCTGAGGATGACAAGGCGGTCAGATGATCCTGGTAGGCCACTCGTGGCCTGAAGACGGAGTGCCTTACGTGCTGTAATCAGTATTTCATATGCAATACCTTAAAACTTACATGCTAATTGCTAAAGCCTGACCTACAATCATCTGTGACTTATCCTATAGCAGCTGGAATGGAAAACCATAGATACTCAAACTGGAAGCAAATCTTTACTTTTTCTCACAGCCAGACAGGATATCTTCCATGTAACAGACTTTTCAGACACCATGTACACCCATATTCCTACCAAGTCCCTCTGTCCTCCTTTCGCTGTAACATGGGCTTACACGGAGGCCAGATGGAACTTGCAAAATCATATCTGTTTACTGGACTCCAACTGCACATATTTGTATGTAGGTATATACCATAGGATACAATAAATAGTATAAAACAAATTAAGCAAGATGTTCTGTTAGTATCACATGTTATAGAGATTGTTCTTACAGTCAAAACAGTAACATTTAGTCTCGTCAGAAGAGCATTAATGAGGTCCATGAACGTGAAGTTTTCGTTATCTTCAGTGCTTTTTTCCTTCTGAGTCATCCGTCCTCTTAATGGTTTGATTATCCCCGCCACGAATGCCCCTCGGGGGCAAACCTCTTCGGCTCAGAGTGGCCCTCGCTCCCTAGATCCTCAATTATTGTTAGATGTATTCCAATGTACGTACTCCCCTACAGTTTGCACCCTCTGAAGCTCTCTCTGCTACCATGGAGCCTATTTCCCGATGTCTTAACGCTTGTACTCTTATCCTGTCTCTATATATTGGTAGTGTTCTCCAAATGTTCCTTTCTTCGCTGATTCTGTGGAGAATCTATTTATATTGTATTATCAGTTCACCTAGTGTATTACATTATCTTATGTTATCAGTTAGATAAGTTATTTTCAGTTATGTTATCAGTTATATTATCGGTTATCACATTTTCAACATTTTTCTACAGAATCACATCTCTAACGCTTCGATTTTCTTCTTTTCCGGTTTTCATACAGTTCATGACTAACTTAGTTTCAGAAATTTCTGCTTCAAATTAAGGTTTGTATTTGATACCACTACAATTCTCTGTACCAGGAATGCTTTCTTCATCCGTGCTAGTCTCCTTTTTTATACCCTCCTTTCTTTGCCCGTCATGGGTTATTCTGCTTCCGAGGTATCAGAATCCTTAATTTCGTCTGCTTCGTGATTACCAATTTTGATAGTAAATAACTCATTTTTCTCTTTTGTGCTACTTCTCATTGCTTTTGTGTTTTTTTCCGATTTACTTTCGATCCATATTCTGTACCCTTTAAACTGTTCTTTGCATTTAAGTGATGCTGTACTTATTCTTGACGTTCATTGAGGATAACAATGTCGTCAACGAATCTCATCATTGATATCCTTTCACAGTGATTTTTAATCTCACTCTTGAAACCTCCTTTTATTTCCATCATTGCTTCTTCGGTGTATATATTGAACTACAGGGGCGAAAGGGTGCGTCCTTGTCTTAAACCCTCTTTGATCCTAGCACTTCGTTCTTGGTCTTCGAGTCTTATTCTTCCCACTAGGTTCTTGTACATATTGCACATTACCTGTCCTTCCCTGTTGTTTACTCCTATTTTTCTCAGAATTTCCAAAATCTTGCCCCGTTTTATACTGTCGAAAGCTTCCTCTAGGTCGACAGTTCCTGTGATCGTGTCCCGACTTTTCTTCATGCACACTTCCATTACCAAAGGGCAACGTGCTAGTGGCCTCTCACGTGTCTTTACTTTTCGTAAAGCCACACCGATCGGCATCTAACAGATCCTCAATTTTCTTTTCCGTTCTTCTCTATATTATTATTGTCAGCAACATAGAAGCATGAGCTGCTAAGCTACCTGTGCAGTAGTTCCCGTACTTATCTGCCATTGCTGTCTTCGTAATTGTTTGGACGATATTTTTCCGGAGGTGTGATAGTACTTCGCCAGTCTCGTAGATTCTACACGCCAGCTGGAATACTCGTTGGGTCGCCACTCCACATCCCCCCCCTTCCCCTCCCCAATGATTTTAGAAGTTCTGATGGAATATTATCTATCCCTTCCGTCTTATTTGATCAGATGTCTTCCAGAGTTCTTTTCACTTCTGACTCTAGTAGTGGATTCCTTATGTCTTCCACATCGGCTCCAGTTTTTTTTATCGCATCATCAGACAAGTTCCCTCTCTCATATCTAACATCAGTGTACTCCTTCCAGCTATTCACTCTCTCCACTGTGTTTAGTAATGGAATTCCCGTTGCACTCTTGATGTTACCACAATTGTTTTTAATTTCACCAAAGGTTGTTTTGACGTCTCTAGATGCTGAATCAGTCCTCCAGCCGATCATACGTTTCTTGATTTCCTCCTATCTATCCTGGCACCATTTCTCCTTCACTGTCCTTCAGTGCTTACAATCGAATATGCTTAATTGATTACTTGACTGATGCTATTGGAAAAGTTCATCTATCGTGGCCACATGGTTGTGTAAGGAGGCGAGACACCAGGGTTTTTATCTAGATTTACAAGGTAAACAACTACTGCACAGCACGCCACGATTCACACAACTGATTAGCTACTTGATGAACCTGTACCTGTCACATAGAAAGACAAAAAACATTGTTGATACTGTAGAGAGAGGGTCATTGCAGGGACTGTTGCTAATTCCACAACAAAACGTCTTTCAGTTCTTCCTATGAAAAAGTATACTGGTCTCAGAATTTATACGTTTCTAGATCATTGTATACTTGTTTTCCTTTTTTGTTTGCTGAGGAGTACCAACTTTCAAATTATTTTAACACGCTTTGCATGTATTTATTAGTGGGGTCCTTGTTCACACTATTGCGCTGCCATGCAAGTGCAAAACTTATCATGTCACTGCCTCGCACTGCCCTACATAGTCCTCTTATATGGGGTCAGTCAGACAAGGTTTTCTTGAACTAGAAATTATCATGGCCACCACGGTCTTTAACCAAAGCAACTCTAGCTGATATGTAGTGCTTTTGTGCACTATAGGTGTTAATAACGATGTACCTGTGTGCAGGTTCGGCGAGGAATGCCGCCAGGAACAGTGGAACAGTATGAGCCTGGCGAGGCCTGCGGAAGACAATGCGGCGTCGAGCAGCAGCAGCCGACCCACCGAGGAGGACGACATGTTCGACGACGACGACTACGGCATCGTCGTCGACGGAGACATGGACGACGACGAGATGGAGGAACGCGACGAAACTGACGACCATTCTTCGAAGAACGACGAGGCGGAAGACGCCAGTGTGAGCGACTCGCAGGCCAGTGGGGCGCAGCTCAACGCCGAGACCAAGACTGACGAAGAGGTGCAGAGCAACCCGGAGGGCGGCGACGCCCCTCTGGAGCCGGCTGACGGGACCGGGTTGAAGCAGGAGCAGGCGGTGGACGGCGTCTCGTCCCCGAAGAGTTCTCGCAAGAGGAAGAACAAAAATCCGACGCGCTTCATGGTGTCCAACCACAAAGAAGGTACGTCGTCGGTGGAGGACGGGTCAGTGTGTGACGAAACATATGACTCAGCTGCTTGTAACGAGGAGAGGATTGACAACGAAAGACTGATGGCGCAAGTGAAAACGGAGCCCATGGAAGAGGACGAGAAGGTAAATGCGAAAGAAGACTGGCAAGGAAGACAGGAGAGTGAAGACGTGGTGCACTGTGAGAGCGCCAGGAGTGACAATGCCGACTGCGAGTCCAGCAGGATAGGTCCTGACGAACAGTGTTGGGAGAAAAAGGAAGAAACTGCGAGCGTGAAATTAGAGCCCGACTACCAGTCTGCCTCCTGCGGGAGTATCAAGCGGGAGTTCTCCGACCAGATGGCGGCAGCGGCGGACCAGGCCGCCGGCGGGTACTACTACCAGCACCACCAATCCGCCAACTCCTCGTTCAGCGTGGGCAGCGCACTGCAGCAGCTGGAGTGCCTCTCGCAGCGGCAGTTCAGCGGCCTGCAGTACCTGCAGCACAGCGCCGGCCAGCATAGCCCCGCGTCGGCGGCGCCGTCCACCAGCCCCTCCGGCTCGTCCAAGGACTCGAGCGGCGGCTGCGACGACTGCTGCCTGCCCGAGGTGGACCCGGAGAACCCGCGACGCTGCCCCGTGTGCGGCGACGTGCTGGCCGACGTGTTCGCGGTGCGCGCGCACATGCAGAGCGCGCACATGCGGCTGGTGCACGCGTGCAGCTTCCAGGGCTGCAAGGCGGCCTTCCCGTCGCGCCGCAGCCGCGACCGCCACAGCGACAACCTGCGCATGCACCGCCGCCTGCTGTCCACGCCGCACTCTGATGCCGCGTCCGCCGCCGCTGCCGCGCTCTTCGCCGACATGATGGCCTACAGCGACGCCGCCAGCGAGGCGTTCGCCAAGCAGTGCCAGCCCAGATCTGTCGACATGTGAACTGGAACTGGTCTGAGGTGCTCCAGAGCCGGTGCTGCCTCACTACTTCCCGAGTCCTCCCCCAGGTCTGTCGATATGTGAACTGGAACTGGTCCGAGGTGCTCCAGAGCCGGCGCTGCCTCACTACTTCCCCAGTCCTCCTACTGTGCTGCTGTGTAGAAACCGACGAACCACCTCAAACGAGTAATCCAATAAACACTACTTATCGCGCTTCCCTGTCAGTGCCGCGCTACCACTCATAAGCGTACTAAAGCACAGCCATAGTACTGCTCACTGAAATGAGGTCAGAAGACACGTGTGATGTCGCTAGGCACGCATTCCCCAATCAGTGCCACCACAAGCGTTTCGACTTGTGAACTGACCTGAGGTTCTTCAGAACCGATGGTGCCTCAGTACAACTCCCGTCCTCATATTATGCCACAGTGGACCAGAGGAAGCGAATTCTTTGGGACGAGTAACCCAATAATATTACTTCTCATGCTGGCCCATCAAAGCCACGAAGTGATCTACTGGTAAAATGATGCATATACATAATTTCAGTCTTCAAAATGAGGTTTAGTAACCTCACATGTTTAATAAGTCAAAACTTTTCCCTCTATTTTAAATTCAGAAAAAAATTGTGCCATCTAACAAGGACACAACACAAAGCCTATTACAAGATAGCAGTTCCAGGTACACGTGTGTATCAATACATACAGGACAGATGTTAAGGTTCGTGCTGTAATGCGAGTCAGAAGAGAATAAACCTTTCAACTTTCTTCTACAGTTCAAAGATAGAGCAGTACTAGCTAGTGACTGACGCGAAGTTCTATTTGAAAAAATATAGAGAAGATAGCGAGTACACTTGCTAATCAGAATATTGGGGATGCTAAACGGGAAAATACCCTTGATACTGTTGGTAACCTGCATTGGAGTCATACAGTAGTAGCAGCACAGTACGGGATGAGTTGGACAGTTGTAATATCTGTAATTGGAGATTGTGGGATGTTATCGACTGATTGTGACTGATTCGTCAGCAAGATGATAAACTGGTGTAATGCTGATGCAAGTGAATGTATAATGGAGTTCATGCTATCGAAGTGAAGCATTTTAAAATGTTGACTGGACAAAAAGAGTACATTTATGTATACGACTTAATTGGTAAATATGTGTAAAATAATACCTACGCAGGAAGGCAGCAGGGAGGAAGAAAGAGACAGAGAGAGAGAACGTTTGGAAGAGTAGAGATCAATGTCAGACAGACAGAAGTTTGTCATCTGAGTCGGTAGATCAATACATGAAGTGGTGTATGTGAAGCGTGCAGTACGAGTTGATAACATGACATTACGATTCATCCAAAATTATACGTTTGAACTGTATGTACAACAATACAGATACTTACACAGGAAATGGTCTGCCCTTAGATGCCACGTTCGTGATGGTTAGCTACCATACAAACTTCAGCTTGTGGACAGGTTATTTCCGTTATTGTTGTTCGCTTCCCCATAACGATTCATTACGTGATTAAGTGAGCGGTCATGCTTGAGGCAGAAGTATGAATGAAGAGTCACTAGTCCAGTGGTTCATGTCTGACTGACATAACACCCTAATGTTGCTGGGATTTCAGTATTATGTGGTTATACATATTCTCTTTCTCATTTTCTTTATTCTGTTTTGAAGTTCTGTATACTCTGGTAATATCCAGTGTAGCGTGAGTGGCAAAATTTTGATATTTCTGTTGAAGTACAATAGCAGAAGCCACATCGAAACAACTGTACAAGTTACTCATTTTAGATACATTCTGCAGCAAATTTTCCGTTACATAACTTCATCCACAGCAGTTTTAATAGTGTGTGCAATTTTATAGTAGAATATTATGTATTAGAGATCATCTAATAAGAGACGTTATTCCCATATTACATAGCATATTTCGCAGACTTTTTATTTGTATTGAATCAAGTTTAAGTTTTCATTGTGATTTCTAATAATCTAAGCTAATATACTCGTTTTCCAAACTGTTTACTGAAGGCAGTTGTAGAATACAGGCCACTTGGACAACCGACGTAGTCTTGCTTTCCGACCAGAAAACTTTTGTGCTTTACGAGCTGTTTCATTTAGTGCAATGTGCTGAATATGTGACAGTCATGTATTATAATTTATGTGTATAGAACCCTGAGGGTGATTTTCGTATAATGTGAGGCTGTAAATACATGAGAGAACTCTGACTTTCGTTATGTAGATCATGGAAACATGTAAACCCATCCGTCGCTTTATAAATGTAACATTATCAGAATCGTAATTGATAGACCTACATGTATTAGAGAAATTGATGTGCTGTGTCTTCTTTAAATGTAATAACAGAAATTTACAATTGATTTGTGATCTGCTCTTCAGCATGATAGGCAATAAGAAACTTAGTTTCTACATTTTATGAACTGTATTTCCTACATAGTAATGTTAAGTGTTTCCTTTATTACTATAGTACAGCTATTTACATGCCGCAGTCATAACCATTTGATAACTTAAGGAAAATAAGTTAGAGGACAGTAGATAGTATTTGCTAAATACGTACTGCAATAAATTCTCTTATAGTGAAACGTACGTTTTCCTTGAGAAATGTTTCAATTAAAGGTCTGCGATCTAATCCCAGCATTCTTATTTGATTTCCTGCCTTTACATATAGTACTTAAGGATTCATAATTTCAGAAACAATGCAAATCTGTTTCCGAAATCAATTGTTACATTTATTTCGCCTAAGTAAGATACTCAAAATCAAAATCTCCTCTTGTTAGGTAGAAAATACGCTGAAGCAGGAATTGATCGATACGGAAAACTGCTGATGCGATGCTGTTATCTTTTGAAAACAATAAAGTGATACACTGATTGGCGACTCTGTTCATTCCTCCATCACATTTTTCATCTCATGATCTGATTTCACAAAGCATTTTGAAAGAGGGGCGTTAAAATATTGATTAACTTCCGAATAACACGACGAACGAAACGAGCGAACCATCTATTAGGCCACAGCTGAATAGCATTGCCATTATGCAAAGTGCTAACCAGGCTCTTAAGAGACTAGAGGCTGAGGTGATAAAAGTCATGGGGTACCTCGTAATATCGTGCCGGGTCTGCTTTTGCCCAGCGCAGTGCAGCAACTGGACGTGCTATGGACTCAACAAGTCGTTGGAAGTTACGTGCAGAAATACTGACCGCGCTGCCTCTACAGCCATCGGTAATTGCGAAAGTGTTGGCGGTGCAGGAATTTGTGCACGAATTGGCCTCTCGATTATGTCTCATACAAGTTCGATGGTCTTCATGTCGGGCCTCCAATCGTCCAGAACGATCTTCAGACCAATCGCGAACAACTCTGGCCCGGTCACATGGCGCACTGTCATCCATAAAAATTCCATCATTGTTTGGGAATGGTCTCCAAGTATTCGAACATAACTATTTACAGTCAATAATCGGTTTAGGTGGACTAAAAGAGCCACTCCATTCCATGTAAACACAGCTTACACAGTTATGAAGCCACTGCCAGCTTGCACAGTGCCTTCTACATCTACATCTACATCCATACTACGCAAGCCACCTGACGGTGTGTGGCGGAGGATACTTTGAGTACCTCTATCGGTTCTCTATTCTATTCCAGTCTCGTGCTGTTCGTGGAAAGAAGGATTGTCGGTATGCCTCTGTGTGGGCTCTAATCTCTCTGATTTTATCCACATGGTCTCTTCGCGAGATATACGTAGGAGGGAGCGATATACTGCTTGACTCCTCGGTGAAGGTATGTTTTCTAACCTTCAACAAAAGCCCGTACCGAGCTACTGAGCGTCTCTCCTGCAGAGTCTTCCACTGGAGTTTATCTGTCATCTCCGTAACGCTTTCGCGTTTACTAAATGATCCTGTAACGAAGCGCGCTGCTCTCCGTTGGATCTTCTCTATCTCTTCTATCAACCCTATCTGGTACGGATCCCACACTGCTGAGCAGTATTCAATCAGTGGGCGAACAAGCGTACTGTATCCTACTTCCCTTGTTTTCGGATTGCATTTCCTTAGGATTCTTCCAATGAATCTCAGTCTGGCATCTGCTTTACCGACGACAACTTTATTTGATCATTCCATTTTAAATCACTCCTAAGGCGTACTCCCAGATAATTTATGGAATTAACTGCTTACAGTTGCTGACCTGCTATATCGTAGCTAAATGAAAAGCGATCTTTCTTTCTGTGTATTCGCAAGTCATTACACTTGTCTACGTTGAGATTCAATTGCCATTCCCTGCACCATGCGTCAATTCGCTGCAGATCCTCCTGCATTTCAGTACAATTTTCCATTGTTACAACCTTTCGATATACCACAGCATCATCCGCAAAAAGCCTCAGTGAACTTCCGATGTCATCCACAAGGTCATTTATGTATATTATGAATAGCAACGGTCCTACAACATTACCCTGCGGCACACCTGAAATCACTCTTACTTCGGAAGACTTCTCTCCATTGAGAATGAGTTACTGCATTCTGTTATCTAGGAACTCTTCAATCCAATCACACAATTGATCTGATAGTCCCTATGCTCTTACTTTGTTCATTAAACGACTGTGGGAACTGTATTGAACGCCTTGCGGAAGTCAAGAAGTACGGCATCTACCTTGGAACCCGTGCCTATGGCCCACTGAGTCTCGTGGACGAATAGCGCGAGCTGGGTTTCACACGATCGTCTTTTTCGAAACCCATGCTCATTCCTTTCCTTGTTGACAACTTGCGTGCTCGGCCTCGTGAAGTTTGCGTCACAGTCGAACCCTACCATCAACTCTTACCGACTGAAACCAGGAACCATCAGACCAAGATACGGTTTTTCAGCCGTCTAGGGTCCAGCCGATATGGTATCGAGGCCAGCAGAGGCACTGCAGCTGATGTGTTGTTAGCGAAGGCACTCGCGTCGGTTGTCTGCTGCCATAGCCCATTAACGACAAATTTGTCCGCACTGTCCCTACGGATACGTTCGTCGTAGGTCCCACATTGATTTTTGCTGTTATTTGGCGCAATGACGCTTGTCTGTTAGAGCTGACAACTCTACGCAAAAGCCGCTGCTCACGGTAGTTGATGAAGATCGTCGACCACTGACCTGTACGCGGTGAGAGCTAATTGCTGATAATTGGTATTCTCGGCACACTCTTGACACTGTGCATCTCGGAATATTGAATTCCCTATCCTTTTATGAAATGGAATGTTCCAGGCGTGTAGCTCCAACATCCATTCCGATTTGAAAGTCTTAATTCCCGACGTGTGGCCATAATCACGTCGTAGACCATTTCACACGAATTATCTGAGCACAAATGAGCTTCGCCGGTGCACTGCCATTTTCTACGTTGTGTACACGATGCTACCACCGTCTGCATATGAGATATCGCTATCCCTTGCATTTTGTCACCTCATATTGTACACAGTTCCCGTTTAATCGATTGTTCAACTGTCCTGCGCCATAAATTACAGAAAACTGGAAAAGAATCGCCATGAAGCAGTCACCTCTCGCAAGTGAACTGTCATTTACATACTGTAGAAAGTGTAGCCTGTACATGACCGTAGTTACAGTGTGATACACGTTATCTTGATCAATACTTTCAGCGTCTTCTATAGGCTCACTTAGCTGCAACATAGTCCTGAGTAAAACCGTCTATAGCCTTGATAGAGGCTTCAGTTCTGTGAGTGACTTTGCAAGTTTCTTCACCTATGCCATACCCATATGAAGCCATTGATTAATTATTATCGCACAGAAATACGGAAGTGTTGGGGTACTGGCTGCTGCGTTTCTCCTACTGTTCCAAATAGTGCCAGACGTTTGCGGGCAGTCCTGTGAACACGGCTCTTGGAAGGTGGGACTGTTCGCAGCATACTCAAATGAATATACGGAAGAAATGTCAACACTTGGTCACAGAGAACGTTAAAAATCCTGGTTCATGTTCACACTAGCCTGAATGAGTCATGGTATGAGAAACACACACAGATAGAAAAGCACATAATCACCTGCAGCCTGAGTAACCTCCACACATTGCGTGTTAAATGCCACATTAGGCAGTAGTGCTCTCGACGCCTTGCATCATTTGAAAAGAAGCGAGAGCGTAGCTCACTACGTACGTACAGTCAGCTACTGTCCAGTTTCTGAGTTGTATGGTCCACTGAAGACGAGCAAATATACGTGTACCTATGAGTAGTGGCCTTTTGCGGTGTTTACGACTCCAAATGGCCATAGCATTCAGTTCTTTTTGCATTGTTCGCTCAGATACTTTTTGAAATGGATCTGCATTCACTGTCAACAGCAATATCCACAGGCTTTGAAATTCTCTGTCGGTTGAGGTTTTTATACGACGATTGCTGTTACACCGTGTTGGGTGAGTGAGAGTGGTAAATTATTCATTGTAGACATGTCCACGATGTAGACACTCCACGATGATATATCAACACACTGGTCAACATCAGTTGCGGAGCCGCCATGGATAAGATCAGGCACGACAGATTCTTTATCCTATTCTATCACGTATTCACGCGGACCCATCTTATTGTGCTGATTCCACACAATCAACGACCCATACACACACCACTTCACTGCCACGACATACGTCAGCCGAGGAGGATCACGTAACCTCCTGGTACCAGTTTTACATCTACAGCGGTCCGGCGAGATCCGTTAGCCCTTTGGAGGTAGTGTCTAGTGTCTTGTCCAAAGAGCTTATGTAAGCGTCTCTTTGTGTAAGATTGCAACGCTTAACGTCGTTGCTTAAAGAAGTGACTGGACCCGGTTTCACTTGACTGACGTTGTGATTAGCACCTAGGAAAATATTCCTCTTATACAGAATGATTCAGCTGTGGCCACCCATGGGTTTTATGCAACCCGAAATGCCTTCAGATACCACGTGTAAGATATACTTATTCTCTCCCTCGCTCTGTGCAAACTCTTAGTTCTACAGAATAAAATGAACAGGAAAATTAATGTAGTTACATTTTGGACAGGGATAAATTTTCACTAAAGGCCGCAGTTTTGGAATTATTCAAGGAAAACGAGCAAAAATTACCTTCAAACACGTTTTTCTTTAAACACTCGAAAACTATGGCCTCCAACGAAAACATCGCAAATTTATCTACATTAAATTTCATACGAGAATATCCTGTTCATTTTTCTGTAGGACTAATGGTTTGTATGTAGCGAGCGAGAAAATATGAAAATCTCCTACATGCTCTTAGAAGGAGTCCGGGTTGCATAAAACCTATCGGTAGGGGCAGTTGAGTCGCCGTGCATACAACGTAGTCCCCAGCTGCGGCAAGCAGTCTGTGTCTTTACTGGGCGAATAATCAAAATGAGTTTGAAGTTTGCTAGAGCTAGTCAAGAGTTAGACATTCTAGTAAGTCACTGCGTGGTCACCAAATACTTTGAATCTGCTGTTCAAACTAGCTGACATGTCTTCAATCTGAACAGCAGTTACTTGTGCAATTCCGACTTCGTATCACTTTCTGTTATTCTTACAAAACTGTTAACGATAACTGGAGCCTTACTCAGTCTGTCTATTCTGTTCATCCTCAAGAACAGGATAGGCAGTCAGCTGGTGGGAAGAAGCCACGGAAGGCAGGAGCAGCAGCCTGCTCGGCTTCCGTCCGCCGTGAGGACATCCGGCGACCAACGTCCCCGCGGCGCTCTCAATTAGTCACGCCCGCCTGACGCACAATGACGGAATGTATAAGGAACGGCCTCTTCATTAGCCCTGCAGCTAATTGTCTCATGCAATATGTAGCAGCAGGACGCTGCGCCGTTGCTACGGTCCGCCCTGGTTGTGTTCGCCAGACAGGTGACGCGGTTTTTACCACTGGACGAGAAGTGCCCCATTCCGCAGTTGTACCACAAACTTTCTCTCGCTGAATCAATAGTCCTGTAATTCAGCTCAATACTGCAATTAACTTCATGTGATTTACATTGCGTTCACAAATCAAACATGTTCAAATACAATCTGAAGGCGCCGACAGAACACTAAAGAGTATTTTACCCTAGCCGCAGTTCTTCAGTGCCGCAGCTGTGATTTCTGATACAACGAGTTAGTGGAGATATCACAGTGAGCTCTAGAGGTCATAATTTAAGGGCAGTACAGTTTGGATTTAATTCTGACGAAGCGTGCAGTGAGAATATCATGTAAAGCTGCTAATAGACTATCTTGCAACATCTTATTGAGTGATGTAGTGATTCTTTTACCTACATGTCAATACACGTACCTCACAACGCAGTGTTCGTCGAACTACGGCAAGCGGGCCGGCCGGAGTGGCCGAGCGGTTCTAGGCGCTACAGTCTGGAACCGCGCGACCGCTACAGTCGGCGGTTCGAATCCTGCCTTGGGCGTGGATGTGTGTGATCTCCTTAGGTAGTTAGGTTTAAGTAGTTCTAAGTTCTAGGGGACTGATCACCTCAGAAGTTAGGTTCCATAGTGCTCAGAGCCATTTGAGCCATTTTATTTTACGGCAAGCGGACCGCAAGCCTCCGGATCAAGTAAGGGTGAGAAGGTAATGTGGCCAGGCTGGGGAAAGGGGCCCCTGCTTATTTGATGTCTTAGGTAGTGCTACTCCCTGCCGAGAAGTGGTCAGACAAGCTGTAATCGACACCATTAGCATTCAAAAAATGGCTGGCTCTGAGCACTATGGGACTTCATCTGTGGTCATCAGTCCTCTAGAACTTAGAACTACTTAAACCTACTAACCTAACTAACTAACATCACACACATCCATGGCCGAGGCAGGATTCGAACCTGCGACCATATCAGTCGCGCGGTTCCGGACTGAAGCGTCTAGAAGCTCTCGGCCACATGGCCGGCTACACCATTAGCGTTGTCATTGACGTCGACAAAGGAATCTTTCTGTGAAAACATTTAGGTTTTTCCGATCCTTTGATGTAATTTAAGTCACTCATATTACTTTACTTTCTTCACTTTATGTAGAGCAATAGTTTTTTGCGACGCCACGGCTCACGCTTTTGGCTTACAAATATAAGACACTGTCGTTTCCTCCATTGTATTGTTTCGCGTGTAGGATGCTGATACAGACATGGGTTTCTATCGGGATAACTGGTCACGCTACACGTCAGGAGAAGTGGCCAAGGTGGCCACTCTTCCACACGGATGGCCACTATTCTCTACAATTCATTTTCAATTTGTTTGTCCCAATGATAATTAGCTAAATCCATATTTTATACATAGTATAACAATTCAAATTAAAACATTAGAAATCGTTTTATACACAAAATTAATATCCGTTATACCGTTCTTCTGCAAGCGTTTGCCAGAGTTTCAAGATACGAAGGAAATACATCAAGAAAACGGAGTAACAAACGTGAGACCCTGTTGCAATGCAAAAGGTAATGAAACAGTTTTAACATGTCTTCTTCAGCAGCAGCAAAATAATTCATTATTCCAGGTAATACCCTAAAACGAAGAGTTCTAGGGAAAAATAGAGGTGCAGTTGGCAGAAAAAAGGTTATGGGCAGCTTAAGAGTAGTGTTCGGTGAAGAACAAGAGCAAGAAATCCTTAATTTCATATTTGG
The DNA here is from genome assembly GCF_021461385.2 of Schistocerca piceifrons. Classification (NCBI taxonomy): domain Eukaryota; kingdom Metazoa; phylum Arthropoda; class Insecta; order Orthoptera; family Acrididae; genus Schistocerca; species Schistocerca piceifrons. The sequence continues at coordinate 531,511,350 of NC_060144.1, read as the reverse complement.
AAAAGAATAGCAATTTTATGGAATTACAGTGAATGATCCGTGGCGATTAGCATTCCAGTTGGCAGAGCACAACAGAATACCACATTGTTACGAGAAAGAATCTGAAATGGCAGGCAAAGACTAGGTGATAAAGATGTCGGAACTGTAAACGCTGCGCTCATGAACTGTGCGCCGGATGTCACGGGGACGATGACAACTTCAAGAGCGAATTCTGTGCATGACTTAACGTTGTTTCTAAGCGGATAAATTGTGAATGGATTAGACTGAAATAGTAATCCATAATTAATCCTTTATTTCTCTACTTATATAATTAGAAATTGTTAACCTTTTTGTGCCAACAATGTAATGCAACACGTTTCTTTCTCGTTAGTATTATTGTTCTCCTAATAATAATCAATGGTGATATAAAAACTATAGGGCTAGCCATTTTTTAAAACTAAACAATCTATTGGGAAATGGTGGCAAAGATCTGGCCACTTTATCCCTGTTGGTAGGGAAAAGTGACCACTATGTAAGCATTCAGAAAAACAATTATATATCCAATAAAATCTACTCTTACCTCAGCTATAAATATTTGGTGTGATATCTTATTGTTCTCCTAATAATAATCAATGGTGAAATAAAAACTATAAGCCTACCCATTTTTTTTAAAACTAAACAATCTATTTGGAAATGGTGGCAAAGATCTGGCCACTTTACCCTATTTGGTAGGGAAAAGTGGCCACTATGTAAGCATTCAGAAAAACATTTATGTATCCAATAAAATAACTCTTACCTCAGCTATAAATATTTGGTGTGATATCTTACAGCATGAAGATTCGAGTTGTATATTTCGCAAACTTCAGTTAACATCCATGCTTCCATGAAAATTCAGTTTCACTTACAGTGGCCACTTTACCCTACCTTCCATTATTTGTTCGGCTCTCAGACATATTGTATAATAATATCCATCTAACAACTAACAGACGAATCCAAAAACGTCCATTAAATTAAGAACTTCTCAACAGCTTAGTTTTCTTACTCAGTAACAAACAAAAGTACTTACAGGGTAAATATTGTTAAGGCGTGCTTAATTTTAGTTGACTCTGGTGAGTTAGGCTGTGAGCTACATGAAGTTGGTCGCTTACCTCAGGGGCAGAGCGGTAAGTACCAGGTTCAATGCGGTGTTACAAGAAGTGTGGGAGGCGGGAAGGGGAGGGGGGGGCTTTATTGTTTGTCTTCCAGTATTGACAACTCATGGGCGCGCGCGAGTCGTACTGGTAAGCTGCTATGGTATGAATTTCAAACGCAGGAAACAAGGATTCCTGAATGCACATTGTAAACGATCATCAACAAATGCGATACATATTTGTAGCAAGGAATATGAAATTAAATTAAGGACGTTATGATGCGATGCAATGAGTAGACGAAAAATTACATGCAAAACATGTAGTCAACATTTGCGTGTCTCATATTGGATAATGCATTTAAATACAGGTACAGTCACTCTCATAAATCAATCAACTAACCGCTCACACAGACAATAAAGCAACTCTTCGTCAGATGATTTCCGGGGTCACAACTTTGAGTTCCCTGAGAGCGACAGCAATCTGAAATGAACAACAGTCTACACGAAACACTCTAAATGGTGCCAACTTTTATCTATCAGTACTTATGGGCCGATGCCCAACTTATTGCGTCCTTCTATAACTTGTCCTTTGGGGGCTCATAACATACTAATTCATCTAGGTTACCAATCAAAAATAAGCTGGGTACGTATGCGGCGAGACGTGATGCCCCGCATTGTGAGTATTGGTTCTGAAGCAAAAAACTCTGGCTACCACTGCCCTAATGGTATTTACGGGTGTTAATAAGAGTGAGCTCAGGATAAACTCAGAAATTTACAACTACAATACGAGAATTAGAAATAATTTGCTTATAGACTATGTATTTCTCTCTAGAGTTTAGAATGGAGTTTGATATTGTCCAGTAAAAAGTACATTACAGGTTACCGGTAGCTATCACTCAGGAAATGGAAAATACCCAAATCTTCAGAATCAAAGAAAATGAATACCGCACCTTCTGTCATCCTTCACAATAGATCGTATCTCGATTCTTGGATGTAAATTCCGTGTAACTCTCTGTTAGTGTTAAGCAGATCTTGACTTTGGGATATACTGAGTGAAGCCGAACTTATTTGTCAAAATTTCGGCGGTTGTACATAAGTATTTCCTGATTATTTTGGTATAAGGAACCTGAGGTCTCCAGTGGCTCGTTACACGATAATTGCACTTGTTCTTACAACATTTATTTTTTTTATCTATACTGCTCTTGAAACATCCGCACGAGAATGCCAATGTTACGTGTACCCTCGGTACATAGTGTGGACAACACTAATGCCCACTTTACTCTTCGCTCTCAATCTTGAAATTGGAGTACTGCTCAGTTCTGCTTTTTTTCTGTAGAGTTAGTTGTATGTTAACGATGATACATCCCAGTACTGACAGGTTTACTGATGAAGAGCTCGCCGACACGCGCTTCACGTTTATGTGCGGGTTCGCGGAATCCGCTGTTGTGAAGGTGTTTCTACAGAGACAAAGATAACTGTGGTAAGAAAGCAAAAAAGTAATTATTCTGGAACGAAACTCCAGGGACGATGTGTCCCTTTTATCAAAATACTCAGAAAATATCCCAGAGCCTTCGAAATTTTGTCTGTGGAATTTGGCTTCACCATGTACAAACTGCTAACGGTACTGTGTGTAGAGTTACACTAATGTTTTTTTTTTGTACACTCTACGGAAGTAACACGCTGTAGCTGCTTCTACGTGTGTTGCATAACTTGACTCGCCCACGATAACGAAGGCTGTTCGTCGTAATCACATTTGCGGAACACAGTTTGTGACTGAATGAATGGACATTCTCTCATAGAGATTTCACAGCAGCTTCCCATATCCAGCAGTATTCAGTGGTCCTGTGGTTGGCGTGCGTGTGTGTAACTTGCTAGACACTTATCAATACTATTTACCAAATGTGGTGGAACGACAGTGAAACGCGACGGAGACATAACTGTCTGCTGCAGTTTGAGCACAGAACGTAAATGTAGGTCGATGTAAACGTGTTCGCATGTGTATACAGCTGATGTCACAGAGAACATTCTATATTTACTTTTTAACTTCGTTCTGTTTCAGTTGAACTGGCCCTGTGCATCAATGACACGACGTTTTAGTACACGCCACAGTATGTCCAGAACTTTAAGAAAGTATTGGAACTGTAATATGTTGAACGGCAAGAACCGAAAATAAAAATGACAATGAAAAATAGATCTGCATCTACTATATCCTCAGGAAACCACTGTAGAACGCATGGCAGAGACTATATCGTACCAGTATATCTACTACTCATAATAACCATACGGTGGAGGAACTGACGTGATTTTATGTCATTGTAAGAAGCTACGAGAGGGGAAAGTCCGAATATGGTCTGTTCTGGTATCCGCTTACAGTGACGATTTAGGAAGATTATGGGACACTAAAGTCTGGTGGCAGAATAAGATAAACAAGCCTGAATTTTCATTCTTTAAAATGTTCCTTTTTTTATTTAGTTACTTACTTAGTCTTTGGCGTTAGCCATTTAGCCAGGTAAGTGAATAGTTTCTAACTGTTATTCGTATCATATACACCATCTCGGCATTTTAATTTCCAGTAATACAGTTTCAACTTCATGATACACTTGGTAGAACCGAAAGCTACTGTTTCATTACAGTGCTTTGAATAACACAACAACTGTGTGGAATAAACGTTCACTGGCGATGTGGACAGTCCTCTGTACACACAGTGTCGGGATATCTTGAATATACGAAGTCCGCTGGACTCGGCACTGATAGGAAGAGTGTACCTCGCCAGAAGCGTCTTGCTTACTACTGTCCAACACTATCCACGTATCACGTCACCCGTAATTCTAACTGACGGAGAAAGAATGTGTCACACGGTCTGTTGAGTACGGGAATCTTTCTGTAGTGAATTTTCTTCTGCCTCTGTGTCCGCGTTATATCTGTATATCCGCTTCTTTCAGAAACCGGATAATGGTGACAGGTCTGAACAGCTGTCACAGACGTAGGTTGGGAAATTCCTGCTCTTCTGATATTCTTGAGAAGCTTACGCCGTTATCTTTACGGCCGACATGCTCGTATCACATGGTAGATCTGTGCGATGTCATCTGGATGTTCTTCAACGTACGGAGGTGGCTGATCTTTCTTCCTATGGAGATGCGAAGGATGCGTATTACACTCTAGGCAAACGTTTACATTATGCATCTTCTTTTCGTAACATAAGCAACTACTAAATAACATCAAAAGCTAAGTCGAAGATGAAATCCATATGTAGCTTTCTCATCCCGCAACGCAACATTTCCCGACAGTTCATCACAGCAAAACGTGCTAAAAGACGTGTTTTTGAGAGACCTTTAATGTGTTGTATGTCAGCTTTGTTGTGTGCTTAACGTTTTTGGTATTTTAGTTTCTAAATTTCAGACGTTTCATGTTTTGTGCACTCAGATCGCTGCGTTTATGGGTTCGCGTGACGATAGTTATGTTTCCATGACGTCACGGACCTGGTCCTGTGAATGGTTGACATAAGCAATCCGAGCAACCAACATGGAAATTTACACACCGTGTTTGTGTATTTACACTTGTGTACTACAAAAAAAATGCTTCAAATGGCTCTGAGCACTATGGGACTTAACTGCTGCGGTCAGCAGTCCCCTAGAACTTAGAACTTCTTAAACCTAACTAACCTAAGGACATCACACACATCCATGCCCGAAGCAGGATTCGAACCTGCGACCGTAGCGGCCGCGCGGTTCCAAACTGTAGTGCCTAGAACCGCTCGGCCACTCCGGCCGGCCTGTACTACAAAACATACATTTCAAGTGATATACCGCACACAAGTACTCAGCTGCATTGTACATTGCTCTGTTAAAATTGCGTGTATAGCCTTGACCTTGTCTGGATTTACACCGTTTTTCTTCTTGATTTGTGTTTACATCAGGTTTGAGTGCACCTAGTTCCTTCACTTTAATCCTAACCGCACGTTCCAAAATTTTACCTTATAAATTGCACACTGAATTCATATTGTGTTGTTTTCGAACTCTTAGTATGCTGCTGTTATTAGCAAGAACGTAAAACTCGCTAAACTCATGCTCAACACACTCGCGAAAAGTATGTTGCTAATAACGCACGTTACCCTCAGTCAGCATGTAAGGAAAGTAAAGTAACGCAACGTATTTCACGCTAGGGGTGTATTCCGCATATTTCCTCCTCTATCATTCTTGTCTCTCCCGAGGTCGTGATACTTACGTTACCGTACTGTAGTGTATTCTGGCGAGACATTTTTAAATTTATTGCAGCGGAAACATAAAACTGTCTAAAAAACTATCAAAACAATAATACTAAACGTCGATTAATGACGCATCAAAGCATTATAGAGACATGCAAAGACGAGGTTTCGAATGCGAAGTTCCAGCGACTCTGTTCATTCATTCCCTTCTGAACTGAGCGGTGGAACGTGGAAGTTGTGTGCAGGTTGGTAGGACACTATCAGTCTGAAACACCAGAGCCTTCGGGACGCCCACAAGAGCTGTACTCCGAACAAGCTGAGCCGCCAAATCTCTACTACATAGAGATAAGCGGGATTTCAAGGAGCAGCCTTTAGACTACCTACTACCTGTTCGAAACACATTGCGTGACGTCACTTACCAATAGTTCCAAAAACATTGATCTGCATTATTTAAATCCGTGTGGAAAATATGCGAAATGCGTTCTGATAATTTAAATTCTATAATACGGTATTGAGAAATTTATTTTAATACATATTTTGGAGCGGCACCGCCTCAGAGCCTTTAATCACGACCCGCTCCTGAACGTAAGTGTTTATATCATTATTTCATCAGCTTTCTAAAGTGTATGCTATACGGAACAGCAGATAAATTCATAACACCTCATGCAACTGCTCGTACACATCGTGTGACAACTTTATATTACTGAGTGGGTTACAACATACCACAATGTTTTGAAATGACCACCCCTCTAAATTGAAAGCGCAGTAAAAAATGTCTTAACAGCCAAAAGCGGAATGATTTCGTTACAGATTTCACGGAGATTGTGGGCCAAGTTATCAACAAACTTCTGAAATGATCTCGAACTTCTGAAACTACATTACTCTGTGTAGAAGCTCGCTGTCATTCTACCTACCCTCAATCATGAAAGAGTGAAAAAATACCGTTAGAAACTACCCTTCTGACAGTTTCATGTAACTGAAAAATTCGCTGTCGTATTTTCTCAGAGCCATACAGAAAATCTTGAGTGTACCTTTGGATGGTTGGTTGTCTCATATGTGAATTATAGGCTTTCATTATTTTTCGCGAGTGCTTATGCTAGTATTATTAATGCCCAGTAGTCGAGGCCTGAGATGTACAGAGTATTTGCTCAGTCAAGATGGATAGTTGGAGCGACTTCCTTTAGCGAGTAGTGCCTGGTCCAATAGCTCAGCGGGTTCCGGGCCGGTGCGGTGTGGTCGGCGTCCAGATAAGAACAAAGAGGCTTGTCTCGATGTTTGCCTGCGTCTAGTCTAGTGCATTTAGACGGAGAGGTTGTATGCAGTTGCTGCTTAGCTTTCTTTGTACAAACTTCCTAAGATATTTGCTTCCTGCGTTCTCTGGTCACGAACTACGAGTTTCAAGGTAATGCATTGCATAGCAGAGCTTAGGGTATTATTTCAGTGCAGCAAATTCACGACTTTACTGGGCCATTAAGAGTGATAGGATTCAACTAGCTCTGTAACCGTGTGATGTTGTCTCGATTCACGTGGACAATAATTCTGTCCCTGTACATACTACAACAAATCGTGGGGGACAATGTAAAACTCTTCATCATTCATTTAATGATAGCTGATGATTTCATAAATCTTTTGAGTATTTTGTGGGTAAATTCGCCGTTATGTGGTGATGTAGAACGCCACGTCGTTCAGTTAGAAGTAAGTGAGTTCTTTGTATACTATGAGCTATGTTTTGATTTGAAGTATTGAGTAGTCTGAAGGATTTAAGTACCCTGCCACTATTAAACTGATAACATAAATTTTATGGTTCTATTTAGCATGTCATTTGGTTGTAGAATTTACATACTAAATTGTAGTACGGATTTTCCCATGATAATTTGTCTTCAACAAACGTATTTACTCATTGAGAGCTGCTTGCTCATTTATTCAGGAACAAATTATTAGTAGCATTTTCGTGTGAATCTTTAAGGTTTTGGAAGATAAGTTTGCATCGACATCTTTGTGGTATCTAACGATATCTCAGGATCCAGGCAGTGTATATTCTATTATTCAGTTTTTTCGGACTTTATTTGGAAGAGCCTTTAGGTCACAGTTGTGAGCTACAGGAAATTTGATCACTGAGTTATACAGGGTGAATTAGGTGCCACTACCAATGGGTTTTATGCATCCTGCAATGCCTTCAAAAACCAAGTACAAGATTTTCACGATCTCTCTCTCACTACACACAAACTTTTGATCCTATAGACAAAATGACCAGGACGTTTTTGTGGGATATTTAATGTAGTAAATTTATGTAATGGAATACGCTTTCCCTCGAGGCCACGGTTTTCGAGTTATTCAAGAATAACTCATTTGAAGGTCACTTTTGTGGATTTTTCTTGAATAATTCGATAACTATGGCCCCTTGCGAAAACGTATCACAGTACAAAATTTAACTACCTTAAATTTAGTGCAGTTTGCGCGTAGCGAATGAGACAATATGAAAATCTGCACATTGTATTTCAAGGTGTAGCTGTTTGCATAAGGCCCATAGGTAGGTGCACCTGAATCCGATAGATTAATCGTTGTGCAGTGTAAGCGGTACCTGTGTTTACTTGTTCTTATAATTATGAGGTGACTGTATGAGGAGAAGTATCAGTGGTTTCTGTAATATTTCGCACAGGGAGCTTGGTCCCTGAGTACACGTGTTAAGGAGATCTCTTTGGTTACCAGAGTTAATGCTTTTTTGGGTAGATGATGTCAGACGACGGCTCTCTTTCTTCTAGTAAGCCTTGTGCTGTTGTCAGTGAGGGTATGGATTTTTCATTCGGGACAATGCTATCGCCATCTCGGGGTACACTAAATGAGGTAGTATCCGGCAAGGTATTTGCTTTTGCTGTTACCACAAATGTTTGAATGATATTGCCGGAGAAGGTTCACCATTTTGCAAGTCATTATGTCAACATTCAGTTCTTGGTTAACAGAACATTGTTTGGGTAGTTATTTCAAATTACCATGCATGGAAGCAGTGATTTATTACATTTCCTCTCATCCTTTAATATAGAAACTGATCTTAGTAAAATTGTTTCATTTACTAACACAGTTTCATGTTTCTAAGTTTGTGTCAAGGCGATTATTAATTCAACAGTGTTTAAACAGGGAGACATTACTTTTTGAAATACCAATCTTTCAACCGGCTATGCATTCTCAGTTAAAATACAGGAACTAAGATGCAGATTTTTGATTTACTGAATCTGGAGCCTTGGTACTCCAGTTTGTCGACTGAAAACGTGCTGAGTACTTACATGCTCATACTACATGCACTGTTGCATGATCTGTAGCGTTTTCACACGTTATGCACACTGCATGTTTTATTTAAGCGCCTTAGCAGAAACAGTGTTATTCCTTTCGGGCGATCTTGCGGCAAAATACTGCCTTACAAATAGGGAGGCAGAAGCAGAACAGAGCTGAGCTTCATTATCCTTGTTGAGAAAGTAAGAATTAACATTAGGGCCACGAAATAATTTTATTCGGAGTGTTCTGTGACTAGTAAACTTTTACAAATTGGTATCAGCAAATGGCGGTTCTTTACACCAGTTTACATCTCAGTTCATATATAGATTCAAAATAATATCAGCAAATATATATGGCTGTTTTTTAAGCCAGTTTATATCTCAGTTTGAACTTTTGGAAAGTTATAAGTAACAGATCCTAGTTCATCTTTCCTATTGCAATTTGGAATATTGCTTTTAGAATACACCAGACTCGCTAATCCGGCCATTTCTGACACATATGGATGCCGGATTAGTGGAAGTATCGGATTATTGAGTGTCTGAAATTTATTTTATTCATTTATTTTGTTTTTTATTTATTTTGAAAACATAGGGGGTATAGTGTACTGTACTTTATTAAACCGAAGGATACAACTTTAAAACATAGAGGATATACTTTATTAAATCCAAAAATACATTAATTTTCAAAGAAAACTTAGCCCTTGAGTATATACTATACATAATTATACAGTAGTATCACTCACTATTAAACATGTCCCTAATTTTTAACTGTCATAATGATGATACGCGACGGTGGCATGCTTTATCACGCAACCGCTTTACAAGCATTACGTCGGTACTGAATGTACATGGTTGTTGCATAATGTACTCCAGGAACACCTCGGCAGCTTCAGCACCAGTAGTGTGAGAATTCTTCATGCTCTCTCCTCGCGTGTCCTCTTCTTCATTACTTTCATCATTACTTTCTTGCACGCTTTTGATTATTTCTTCATCTGTTAAAGTTTAGTCCGTACCACAGTTTTCCTCATTCATCCACTTAGTAACTTTTCATCATCAATTTCTTCTCCTCCTGGAAGGTTGTGGAACGTGTCAGTGTACAAAGTAACTGATAATTCCGAATCGACTGGCTCATTGCTGTGACTCACTGCTGGATCCAACTCGGTATCAACGCATGGCCACAATTTTCTTCAGTTCGTCATTATGGTAGCGCTCTCCACTTTATCGCATGCTTCTGCTGCTTGGAAGGCAACATCAAGTGTGTTAATTGTTTTCCACGCCTTCAACATATTGTCGATAGAGTCGTTTTCACTTTCGTTCAACGAGGAGACGAGAAGTGAATGTCGATAATGACGTTTAATTGATTACAAAATTCCCTGGTCTATGGGCTGAATTAGGGTTGTCACATTGGGTGGGAGAAGGAGTGCTTGTACATGTCCATCGGACTTTAGAGAAATATCTGAAGGATGACTGGGAGCATTGTCAATTATGAGGAAAGCTTTCAGTGAAAGCTTTTTCTTCTTTAGCTTTTGACTCACTGCTGATACAAACGTTTCATGGAACAACCGAGAGAATATTTGTCTGTCCATCCACGCTTTCTTCTGAGCGCAATACTGCATTGGTAGAGTATTTAACTCAGTGTGTTAAAACAACGTGGATGATGGGATTTTCCAATCACCATAATCGGTAGTTTATGACTCCCATTTGCAATACAACATGCCATTAATGTTACGCGCTGTTTCTGTTGCTTGTAACCACGAGTTTTCTTCTCGTTCTTGGTGAAACGTCCCCTTAGAAAAATTAGTGAATAACTGTGCTGGTAAACCCCTTACTTTATTTGATTTTCAAATAGCTGAGCAAACTGAACGTACTCAGACGTTTCTCTCTTTACTTATTCTGATCATCACCAAACTGGCACACAATATTTTTAACGCAACGCAGTCTGTCTTTTAATAATCCCTACAAAAGAATGGCCCTGACTAACTAACAATAACCTATACGTTTCATGAATCACTTACCTCACAAAAATCTTCATTACTCGAACTACTGCAATACAGCGAGTGCCAATACTGCCAGCTAAATAAAAGATTCTAACTACTTAAGGCACTAACTACTGATAGACGTAGTTAGCAAATGAAAGATTTTGATAGAGAACAAACAATGTATTTACCTTAATAGTGTCCATAGTCATACCAGTTCATGACATCCAGTCTTACAAATTTCCTTTTTCTGACGGACACACGTCCAGATCGTCCGCTCTCAAAATTCTGCCATTTCTCTCCTCACATCCACCACTGCTGGCGGCTCACCTTCAACTGTGCAAAGCTACGCGCTGTTTACAGCCAACTGCCCAACACTACAATAGCTAATATTACAATAATGCCAACCAGCCACCGACTGCACACAGTACAGCCAGTGATTTTCATACAGAGCGCTAGGTGACGTTACCAACATAAAAACCTAGACAGCCTACTTACATTGGCAGCTAATGTTTTTCAGGGAACCATCTTGTAAAAGAGTCCTGTTTCATGAGCATTATACAACGCATCAGCAGTTAAATCTTCTTCCTCTGTAATCTTCCGTATCTTGCTTATAAAGTCATCAGCATCCTTATCGTTAAATGAGAGACTTTTCCTGGATACTATAAGCTGCCGAATGCCATGTCGTTCTTTCCAGTTTGATAACCAACCTTCGCTCGGTGCAGACAAGTTACTACCGCCAAGTTGACTGTTAAATGGTTCAAATGGCTCTGAGTACTATGGGACTTAACAGCTGAGGTCATCAGTCGCCTAGAACTTAGATTTACTTAAACCTAACTAACCTAAGGACGTCACACACACCCATGCCAGAGACAGGATTCGAACCTGCGACCGTAGCGGTCGCGCGGTTCCAGACTGTAGCGCCTAGAACCGCTCGTCCACACCGGCCGGCTGTCTGTTAAATGCAGCTGGTTTTTTTTTTATTTTAACAGTTCGGCCACTGACTGTAATTCCTTTACTGCGTTGAAGTATGAGCCATCTATAAACAGCTACGTCTAGTTCTTGAATCACACTCTTTCCCGTAACCTTCCGTTTTCCTAACTCACAATCCATTTATGTTGTGTACTGTCGAATAATATATTTTTTCTTTTTGATGTCATAAATAGTTGCTCATCCAACACTGAGCTCAACAGCAATGGCTTTCTGCTAAGACATTCGATTTAACTGATCTTAAATTTCGAGTTTCTGTTTGAGGTTGCGGCGTGGCTGGGCTTTTGAGTGTTGGCGTGTGCAGGCTGCAAATTAGAAATCATCTACCTCAGAACGGCGTCTGCTCGATGTCCCTCCACTCGGCAACGTAGATACTTACAAGATGATGAAAAAGCAGCGTTGATAAAAAACACCATCTAATATGTACAATTACTGAGGCCGCGCAACTCTAGTAATGAAATAAAGTTGTGTAGAAAAACTGTCATTAAAAAATTTATCGTGCAGTAAGAAGATGGATTGGCTTTTGGAAACTAATGTGCGAAATTTCTACACAAAAGGATTATTTTGTCCATATACCCAAAGAAACGGTACTATTCAGTCCACATTTAAACTATTGGCTATTACCTTCCCATTCACAACTCATACACGTATATCACACGCACAGAAGCCAGAAATCTGTCCAAATCTGACCCGAATCAAAGAACATTTTCACAGTCATTGATTTCACCTCTAATTCGAGTTATTGCATTCGGACCTTCTTGTGGATATCTAAAAGAAAGAAACTGCTCGCCAAAAAATGCTCAGTGATTGAATACTGAAACATGCCATGCGGATACTATAAAGGCCAAATTTTCACACGCGAATATCAGTCCAAGAAAACAATTCCAAAACTTCCATTCACAAAACTGTCCATACCGACATCAGCGTTAGTCACGCCACATATCAAACATGAGGAACTCATTTCAAATCAAATGGTTCAAATGGCTCTGAGCACTATGGGACTTAACATCTATGGTCATCAGCCCCCTAGAACTTAGAACTACGTAAACCTAACTAACCTAAGGACATCACACAACACCCAGTCATCACGAGGCAGAGAGAAGGGAACTCATTATTCCCTCATTTTACACATAATTAGAAACATCACATTTAACATGTCCTTCCGCGACCGAAGCTGGCTAGCGGCTCCTTTCTTGCAGCCTCACTCCAAGTAAAACTATCAGGTAACGAGCGGGAATCGTCTCAATTCTGATTGGCTAACCATACTGGCTGCCAACCAGAATGCTCGCTCATGACCATACTCGCGCCAAAACTGGCCTGCACCAGTCCTTATACGCAGACGCATCTACGCCATTCTGATATACAAGTAATATTTAATAAACGAAAAGGTAATAAATCTGGAAAATATATTTTCGGTACAGATAACACTCCAGCTGACTTTCTGGCTGCCCTGTTACAATAGCAATCACACCTAGACGTACGTCATCAGCAAAAGTGGGTAATTCCCTAACTCTTGCAGGTTACTTACGACGGTATGTAAGGCAACACTAAAAATTTGACTAATGTCCCACGTACACACTCTCATTCACTCGCATTTACTCCCACAACTATATCAGGCACAAATAATAATTTTGTCTGATTTTTATCTTAAGAACTCGAAAAATAATTAAAGTTTTAATATAAAATCTCAATTAATTAATTCTGTAAACGGAGAGTTCTGTTTATGTTTTTAGATAATACCAAAAGATTGTATTTCCAAACTGAATATAGTTCCGTAAGTGCCGTTTTTCCAGTTTTTTACCAATGTTTTCTATCTCTGAAACTATGATAGTTATAAAGCTGAAATTCGGATACAATCTTCTCCTGAATGTCAAGAGGTAGTGTACCGATTTTGAAAATGATTGATTAATATTTAATATCATTTATTTAGGTTCTTATAGGTGGTGAATGTACAGTCGTTATGAAGTGACACTGGCGCCATTCTCACGCTGCCGTAGTAGCAGGTGTACATGACTCATTGGCTAAGACACAAGTGGCGGTTTCTTCCACAGCCTCCGGCTCCAACAATGCGTGCCCTGTAGCAACGAATGCTATAGCGCATTAACTCGCGACGTTGCAAGGTCTAGCATGATTCCGAACTGTAAAGTAAGCTACAATTTCAAATACATTATATAAAGCATTGTCTCATTAAGCATTTTTACGCACCACTATTCATTGTGCACGTGTTTTTGGATGTGCGCCGGATTACTGAGAGGCCGGACTACTGAGGGCCCGATTAGCGAGAGTCTAGTGTATTTCTGTAGCACTTGATGTTCAAAGTGCAGTATAGTCACGTTTCGTATTCAGAAATCTGTGCAGCATACTACTTTCGCGTTGCAGTATACAGTCTACCCAGGAGTTACAGTAACTAGGCTAAAAAGGAAGATTTCACCTTATCTCTTTTACTGTTTCTTAAGGAACTGTTGTTGCTGTTGTGGTCTTCAGTCCAGAGAATGGTTTGGTGCAGCTCTCCATGCTACTCTATCCTGCGCAAGCTTCTTCATCTCCCAGTACCTACTGCAACCTACATCCTTCTGAATCTGCTCTTGGTCTCCCTCTACGATTTTTACCCTCCACGCTGCCGCCCTGTACTAAACGATCCCTTGAAGCCTCAGAACAAGTCCTACCAACCGATCCCTTCTTCTAGTCAAGTTGTGCCACAAATTTCTCCTCTCCCCAATTCTGTTCAGTACCTCCTCATTAGTTATGTGATCTACCCATCTAATCTTCATCATTCTTCTGTAGCACCACATTTCGAAAACTTCTATTCTCTTCTTGTCTAAACTATTTATCGTCCACTCGTATTCCATTCATGGCTACACTCCATACAAATACTTTCAGAAACGACTTCATGACACTTAAACCTATGCTCGATGTTAACAGATTTCTATTCCTCAGAAACGCTTTCCTTGCCATTGCCAGGCTACATTTTATATACGTTCTACTGCGACCATCATCAGCTATTTTGCTCCCTAAATAGCAAAACTCAATTACTACTTTAAGCCTCTCATTTCCTAATCTAATTCCCTCAGCATGAACTTATCTAATTCGACTACATTCCATTATCCTCGTTTTGCTTTTGTTGATGTTCATCTTATATTCTCCTTTCAAGACACTGTCCATTTCGTTCAGCTGCTCTACCAGGTCCTTTACTGTCTCTGACAGAATTACAATATCATCGGCGAACCTCAAAGTTTTAATTTCTTCTCCGTGGATTTTAATTCCTACACCGAATTTTTCTTTTGTTTCCTTTACTGCTTGCTCAGTATACAGATTGAATAACATCAGGGATAGGCTACAACCCTGTCTCACTCCCTTCCCAACCACTGCTTCCTTTTCATGCCCCTCGACTCTTATAACTGCCATCTGGTTTCTGTACAAATTGTAAACAGCTATTTGCTCCCTGTATTCTACCCCTGCCACCTTAAGAATGTGATATACACATTGTAAATAGGATTTCCCTCCCTGTATTTTACCGCTGCCACCTTAAGAATGTGAAAGAGAGTATTCCAGTTGACACAGTCAAAAGCTTTCTCTAAGTCTACAAATGCTAGAAACGTAGGTTTGCCTTTCCTTAATCTTTCTTCTAAGATAAGTCTTAGGGTCAGTATTGCCCCACGTGTTCCAACATTTCTACGGAATCCAAACTGATTTTCCCCGAGATCGGCTTCTACCAGTTTTTCCATTCGTCTGTAAAGACTTCGTTGTAGTTTTTTGCAGCCGTGACTTATTAAACTGATAGTTCGGTAATTTTCATATCTGTCAACACCTGCTTTCTTTGGGACTGGAATTTTTATATTCTTCTTGAAGTCTGAGGGTATTTCGCCTGTCTCATACATCTTTCTCACCGGATGGTAGAGTTTTGTCAAGGCTGGCTCTCCCAATGCTATCAGTAGTTCTAATGGAATGTTGTCTACTCCCGGGGCCCTGTTTCGACTTTGGTCTTTCAGTGCTCTGTCAAACTCTTCATGCAGTATCATTTCTTCTATTTCATTTTCATCTACATCCTCTTCCATTTCCGTAATATTGTCCTCAAGTACATTGCCCTTGTATAGACCCTCTATATACTCCTTCCACCTTTCTGCTTTCCCTTCTTTGCTTAGAACTAGGTTTCCAACTGAGTTCTTGATATTCATACAAGAGATTCTCTTTTCTCCAAAGGTCTCTTTAATTTTCTTGTAAGCAGTATCTAACTTACCCCTAGCGATACATGCCTCTACATCTTTACATTTGTGCTCTAGCCATCTGTGCTCAGCCATTTTGCACTTCCTGGCGATCTCATTTCTGAGACGTTTGTATTCCTTTTCGCCTGCTTCAAGTACTGCATGTTTCTATTTTCTCCTTCCATCAATTAAATTCAGTATATCTTCTGTTACCCAAGGATTGCTCTTAGCCCTCGTCTTTTTACCTACTTGAATCTCTACTGCCTTTACTATTTCATCTCTCAATCTACCCAGTTTTCTTCTCGTGTATTTCTTTCCCCCATTCTTGTCAATCGTTCACTAATGCTCTGCCTGAAACCCTCTACAACCTATGGTTCTGTCAGTTTATCCAGGTTCCATCTCCTTAACTTCCCACCTTTTTGCAGTTTCTTCAGTTTTAATGTACAGTTCATAACCAACAGATAGATGTCAGTCAGAAACCACATCTGCCGCTGGAAATGTCTTCCAATTTAAAACCTGCTTCTTAAATCTCTATCGTACCATTATATAATCTGCCTGAAACCTTCCAGTCTATCCAGGTGTCTTCCATGTATACAACCTACTTTCACGGTTCTTGAACCAAGTGTTAGCTATGATTAAGTTATGCTGTTTGCAAAATTCTACCAGGCGGCTTCCTCTTTCATTTATTACCCTCATTCCAAATTCACCTACTACGTTACCTTCTCTTCAATGTCCTACTATCGAATTCCAGTCACGCATGACTATTAAATTTTTGTCTCCCTTCACTATCTGAGTAATTTCTTTTATCTCATCATACATTTCATCAATCCCTTCGTCACCTGCAGTGCTAGTTGGCATATAAACTTCTGCTACCGTGGTAGGCGTGGGCTTCGTACCGTGATTTGCGTATTGTTACGAGCCAGTTGCTCGTCCACCATTGACCAGACGTTTTCAATTGGCGACAGATCTGGAGAATGTGCTGGCCAGGGCAGCTGTCGAACATTTTCTATACTCAGAAAGGGCCGTACAGGACCTGCAACATGCGGTCGCGCATTATCCTGCTGAAATGGTGGGTTTCGCAGGGATTGAATGAAGGGTAGAGCCATGGGTCCCAAAACATCTGAAATGTAACGTCCACTTTTCAAAATGCTATCAGTGCGAACAAGAGGTGACCGAGACCTGTAACCAATGGCACGCCGTACCATCACGCCGGGTGATACGCCAGTATGGCGATGACGAATACACTCTTCCAATGTGCGTTCACCGCGATGTCGCCAACCACGGATGCGACCATCATGATGCTGTAAACAGAACCTGTATTCATCCGAAAAAATGACGTTTTGCCATTCGTGCACCCAGGTTTGTCGCTGAGTACACCATCGCAGGCGCTCCTGTCTGTGACGCAGCGTCAAGGGTACCGCAGTCATGGTCTCCGAGCTGATAGTCCATGCTGCTGCAAACGTCGTCGAACTGTTCGTGCAGATGGTTGTTGTCTTGCAAACGTCCCCATCCGTTGACTCAGGGATTGAGACGTGGCTGCACGATCCGTTACACCCATGCGGATAAGATGCCTGTCATCTCGACTGCTAGTGATACGAGGCCGTTGGGATCCAGCACGGCGTTCCGTATTACCCTCATGAACCCACCGATTCCATATTCTGCTAACAGTCATTGGATCTCGACCAACGAGAGCAGCAATGTCGCGATACGATAAACCGCATTCGCAATAGGCTACAATCTGACCTTTATTAAAGCCGGAAACGGGATGGTACACATTTCTCCTCCTTACACGATGCATCACAACAACGTTTCACCAGGCAACGTCGTCAACTGCTGTTTGTGTATGAGAAATGGGTCGGAAACTTTCCTCATGTCAGCACGTTGTGGGTGTCGCCACCGGCGCTAACCTTGTGTGAATGCTCTGAAAAGCTTATCATTTGCATATCACAGCATCTTCTTCCTGTCGGTTAAATTTCGCGTCTGTAGCACGTCATCTTCGTGGTGTAGCAATTTTAATGGCCAGTACTGTGTAGTTTCACCAAAAATTTTTGTTTTGCAAGTCGCTACAATGAACTAAAATTACGCCTCTAAGGATCATAGTTACACCTTAATTTCGTGTTTCAGATAACCACAACCAGTGTTAAAGCGACAACCGTCGATCTACTTCCTTCCATAGCTGCCTCGGGAAAGACCCAAATGGCTCTGAGCGCTATGCGACTTAACATGTATGGTCATCAGTCCCCTAGAACTTAGATCTACTTAAACCTAACTAACCTAAGGACATCACACAACACCCAGTCATCACGAGGCAGAGAAAATCCCTGACCCCGCCGGGAATCGAACCCGGGAACCCGGTCTTGGGAAGCGAGAATGCTACCGCACGACCGGGAAAGTCCCATTTACACAGTGAAGATATTTGTATTTTTCAATAAAACATTATCAATACAAACTTCAATGTCGTCTTTATTCATTGCAGCAATTGCTGAATTTGAGCAAATTTTCGTCCGTCACCCTGTGGTTCCCCATTAAGCTTCAGTGGTTGTTTCGCCAGCGCTGCTCTGCACCGCACACCGCGCTCCCCGCCGGCCGAAGTGGCCGCGCGGTTCTGGCACTGCAGTCTGGAACCGCGAGACCGCTACGGTCGCAGGTTCGAATCCTGCTTTGGGCATGGATGTGTGTGATGTCCTTAGGTTAGTTAGGTTTAAGTAGTTCTAAGTTCTAGGGGACTAATGACCTCAGCAGTTGAGTCCCATAGTGCTCAGAGCCACACACCGCGCTCCTCTGACAGTGCAGCGACCCTCCACGTAAGCGCGTGGCCTCGCCGGCTGCTCGGTCCTCCTTGACGGACGGACGTCGAGCAGCGACGCCGGCGTCACCGTTCCCAGCCGGCCGCGGCGTGGTTGGCCGGCCGGAGTGGTGTCAGTCAGTCACCTCGGCGTCTCCAGGTGCAATTAGCAGCCCGCCTGACGTGCCCTGACGAGGAGACGTCGGGTCCGACAACACGCAGCGTCCGCGGTTCTGGGAATCTAGCACTGCCGGGGAGGGCAGGCGGGCAGGCGCCAGCTCGGACACACTACCAGCTGTTGTGCGGGAAAGAGCTCCAGTCGTCTGAGGTCGCTGCTTTCACCCCTACGAATAATGCACGTTGATTCTTGTGGTAGACCAACAGTGAGGACTAGGGCACAGTATCGAACGAAAAGACCTAATACTTCATTGTAGTATCGTGAGAAAAGTACGCCTTGAAGTACGAAAGGAGGAGTGTTGATATCTTAAGTTATCGATACTTCTCTTCACTATTTTCCCATCTCAGTTTTTAAAATCTGTCTGCAATTAAAGAAAGTATCGAAGGAAAAGTGTTGATACTTCCAGGTATCGATAGTTATCTTCGATAGCTCATCTCATTTTTTAAGATGTGTCTAATACAGAGGGGTCCAAAAAATGTATCCACTCTTTAAAAATCCATAACTGCCAAACTAACTGACGGAGTTGTCTCATCTTTGGTAGTGTAATAGTTTGTACTTCTGGCAATCGCCACACAAGCGTTGCATTGCACTGTTTTGTTTTGTCAGATGACAGTCGCCAGATAGTCAGTGTTTTGTTCTTAGTTGCATCTAGTTACTCGAGTAAATATGGCTGGCGCAAGGCTTATATTCAATGAAAGGAAGACAGTTTTGAAGTGGTGTTTTAAGTACGAAAACATTAATGAGGTTGAACGGCAGTGACGAAATGAGTATCAAACAGAGCCACCTACACGTTTAACGATTCGTCGCATTCGAGACAAATTTGAAGTCGAAGGCTGTGTTAAAGATGTACACAAACAACGATCAGGTCGACCTGTAACAGTAACAAGTCGAGCCAACTCCCGTCGTTTGTTACAACAATTCACTCGCTCACCACAGAATTCTGTGAGACAGCGTGTCCGTGAAACTGGAGTGAGTCGCTCAAGTGTTCGGCGAATTTTGAAGACAGCAAAGTGTAAGGGCTACATCCCACGATTGCTACACACAATGAACGAGGACGACCCAGATCGTAGAATGGAGTACTACGAGTGGTTTACTAACATGGTGCGCCACGATGAAGAGTTTGCAGAGATGATTGTGTGGTCTGATGAGGCACAGTTCAAACTCAATGGCACAGGCACAGTTCAAATTCAATGGTACAGAAAATCGCCACAATTGCATCTACTGGGCCGCCGAAAATCCGAACGTCCATGTAGACAAAGCCGTGAATTTGCCAGGGGTAAATGTGTGGTGTGGGTTGTCTTACCGGGGCTTGATTGAGCCATTCTTCTTTGATGGCACAGTTACCGGTGAGGTGTACCTTCAGAAGCTTCAGACATCCATTTTACCTGACATCCGAGACTTGTATGGAGACGGAAGAGTTTACTTTCAAGAAGATGGTGCCCCAGCCCACTACCAAATTCGTGTTATGGCGTATCTCAACGAAAATCTACCAGGAAGATGGATAGGCCGTAGACTTGCTGTGGAGGATCCATCAAGTTCCCCAGACCTAACTCCTCTGCACGTTTACCTGTAGGGAACACTAAAGAACGTCGTTTATCGACAAAAGCCACGCACATTGGATGAACTCCGAGAATCCATCTTACATTCGTGTGCAAATATCCAACTGAACACGTTGCAGTCAGTAGTTCGTGCTGCAGTTCGGCGGCATCGTTTGTGTGTGGATGTAAATGGTGACCATTTCGACCACCTACAGTGATATCTTTAAGTTGGACTTTAAGCTACACTTTCACCAAAAATGAGACAACTCCGTCAATTAGTTTGCAAGTTATGGACTTTTAAACAGTGGATACATTTTTTTTGGACCTCTCTGTATATATAGTCGATTTTCAGAATTTTTGAGTACAATAATCCAAGCGTTAAATTGAGCAATCTTTTTTGTTTTCGTTACAAATGTGACGGCTCATTTAGCGAGACTACAGTCTGGTGATAAGGTTAAGCACGATGCTGGTCATATTTTACCTAAAGGGAGTGGATGGGAAACTGCTACTTCGGCTGCGAGGAGAGTGGCTGGCTGGATGGCGGTTTCCGGCGATAGAGAGGGAGACTGGCCGCTCGCTCGGTGACGAGAACCCTGCGAACGCTGGACACAGAGATTCTGCCGCGTTCTCGGAAGTGTTGGTCGAGGCGCCTTGCGATCCATACTGGGTCTGTGAGCTCCGAGGCTGCTTTGGAAACCCCTAACGGAGATGCGTAGTCTACTGCCAAGTGTTGCTTTCCCGTAGACAGCAATAGCTGAGTTTCCCAGGCCACAGTTATACCAGGAATGTCATCTGGAAGGAGGAAGAGAGGCCATGGGTGTAGCAGGGAACAGGGTGGGCAATGAGGGTTAGTCTCTGAGGTTGTTTATGAGACAGTCGATCATAAGAGGGCAGAGGCCAAGAGTGGTGTAATGATTACAGGAGTGAAAAGAATGAAGTCAGTGAGTGCTCATCAGGAGTTGGCGCTACTAGTGGAACTGTGAAGTGGTGACAGCGGCGAGAGGTGCTAGAGGACGAGACTATTGTTCAATAAAGACCGCCGGAGAACGGAGAGGCGCAGGGCTCACTGTCAAAGTTACAGCACCGTAGTAAACTTTCCGTAGTTTCATTCATGGGTGGGAGTAAGTAACTCTGATCGATCGAAGACTGAGGACTGTAGTTTGTGAGTTTTACCAACTGTTAGAAAGGCCTGAAAGTATCTAAGGATGTAACAGGGGCTACTTTAAACATAATGTGTCATAGTGTAAACCGTAAAATACAGAGACTAAAGGAGACCTTGTATTGTATTGTATGTTAAATGGGACCTAGAAACGACGGAGAGGCTCCGTCCCCGCCGCAGGCGCAGTGGTCCACAGCCCCACGACGACTACCGCAGTCCACTTCACCCCTCCGCCGCCCCACACCGAACCCAGGGTTATTGTGCGGTTCGGCCGCCGGTGGACCCCCCAGGGAACGTCTCACACCAGACGAATGTAACCCCAATGTTTGCGTGGTAGAGTAATGGTGGTGTACGCGATCGTGGAGAACTTATTTGCGTAGCAATCGCCGACACAGTGTAACTGAGGCGGAATATGGGGAACCAGCCCCCATTCGCCGAGGCAGATGGAAAACCGCCTAAAAACCATCCACAGACTGGCCGGTTCACCGTATTTCGACACAAATCCGCCC
Organism: Schistocerca piceifrons; assembly: GCF_021461385.2. Classification (NCBI taxonomy): domain Eukaryota; kingdom Metazoa; phylum Arthropoda; class Insecta; order Orthoptera; family Acrididae; genus Schistocerca; species Schistocerca piceifrons. The sequence continues at coordinate 531,489,432 of NC_060144.1, read as the reverse complement.
GGCGGATTCGTGCCGGGGACCAGGCGCTCCTTCCCGCCCGGAAAGCCGTGCGCTAGAGCGCACGGCCAACTGGGAGGCCAAAGGAGACCTTATTTGTCAAAGAGTAACAACATGGAAACTGATGTTAAAGAATGAGAATAGAAACAATGTTCACTTTAAATCTATATTGCCTTGTCCCTTTAACAGTCTGTCTCTCCACCTCTAAGTGTTCAATCTCCTATATGCTATCATCGCTGTTCCAGTGTCCGCCATTATCTTTGTGCGTTCATAGGCTAGGCTCTTGTGCTGCACTTGTTTCCCTAATGTTCGACGATCCTTATGAACGGACACTGTGTCTTCGCGAATGTAAGATGGGCCATTGATTTCTGTTTAGAATAATTCCCCTTGTCACACGGGGTGCACCTTTTATAGTGAGACTGACAACCCAAAATAATCAGAATTACCGGTGTTGGGATAGTTGCCATTACAAATTGCCGAGAGCAGTTGACTTGACTTAAGTAGTATACTGAAGGCAGATAGCATTACACAGATCACAGTTTTTAAAAATTTGGATCTTCAGATACGAAACAACAGCACATATTATCAGTAAAATAGCTAAATGGCACCTAAAAGTAAATAAATTAAATCTTATCCAAGCTTCTTATTCTTCCTCAGAGTAGCCACTCAAAACAATATTTTATACAGTCGTTATGGCAGTAATCCGTTGCGTGACACTGACAACTCGCTACCTGCCTTTCAAAACAAACGATGGAAGGGAATTATGTCGCTCGACGGAATTGGGAGAATAAAACTTCCGTTTCCTCTCATTGATATATAAGCTTTAGGTAACAGTAGTTACTCAGATGTTGGCGAATAAAGGCTCGTTCTATCAGTTTTTATGACGCAGAGCAGTTTATAAAGAGGTAACTGCTCCATCGTCTTACTTTTCTTTGCTGTTTGCATCTGCCTTACGATGACTCCAAGAATCATGTACCGTTTCAAGAGAAGAGCCACAGTCTGGTTTGCTGCTGCTGATGCCAGCGGCAGCAGCAAAGTTACTGGCTGATCAGCGGTTTCTTGTAGATCTTGGCCGACCACAGGCTCTGGGATCCCGAAAATGTATAAATCTGAACCTTGAGTCAACCAATCATGTTGTCGCAACCAAATGATTATCTTCAGTGCGTCCAGATCAGTTTTCGCACACTCTCTCTGTTGCACGCACGTACGCCGCTCTTTAAATTGTTGGCCCCTTGTTGCTCTCTCGTTAGAATGTTGAAACGGTTGGAACTGAGTCGTGTAGCCAAAATTTTCGATAAGAAATAAAAACGCAATAAATCGTTAATAGAGTCATTCGGTAGGGTATTTGCAACAAAGTACTGATATAAGTGAAAGTAATAGTCGAAAAGTATCGAGTAAAAGAGTATTAGTATCTGGATGGAAGTACTCGTTAGCGAGAAGTGTCGCTACTTTGCCGTATCCACTGTGAGGGCAGCTGTTGTGATATGTACCAGATGTGGTTCTTAATTGTTTTCATGGTACCAGGAATATAGTTGGAAAGTAATGATGGACATACTCCGCAAGAACTGCAGAACCATGTTCCTTGTCATTTACATCTGTAACTGCGTAATACACCTCCATTTTGTGATGACGGTTACTTCTGGTACCATCATCACCTCCCTCCCTTCCCCCTTCTTTCCCCCCTCTTACTGATTTTCCCTGCGCCATCCCTGATTGGTGTGTGGGAAGAACGACTCGCCAAACCTCCCGTAAGACCTCTAGTTTCTGCGAATTTTAGTCATTTCGCGATGCGTATGTGGGAAACGCAAAACGTCGCAACACTTTTCTTGGAAGTTCATTATTAAACTTCTCTGTGATGCACGACGCCTCTGATGTATGGCATGCCACAGGAGTTCGTTGAGCATTGCAGTGACGCTCTCCCGGCTGTTAAAATAACCCGTGACGAAATGCGCTTTGTTGGATCTTCTCTATCGCCTACATTAACTCAGCCCGGTAAGAGACTCAGTCAGGAACCGGTCGAACGAATGTTTTATAAGCCACTTGTTTCGTCAGTAAATTACACTTCTTTATGATTCTTCCAATGATATCACTCTTGCATTTGCTTTCCCTACTAGCAGTTTATACGGCTATTCCACTTAAGCAGGCCGGTGTGGCCGAGCGGTTCTAGGCGCTTCAGTCTGGAACCGCGCGACCGCTACGGTCGCAGGTTCGAATCCTGCCTCGGGCATGGATGTGTCTGATGTCCTTAGGTTAGTTAGGTTTAATTAGTTCTAAGTTCTAGGGGACTGATGATCTCAGAAGTTAAGTCCCATAGTGCTCAGAGCCATTTGAACCATTCCACTTGAAAGGAGTCTGATGGGGCACATTTGTATGTAGCACCTGCATATGATTTTATAAACGATGTATGTCATTGACAGGCTTTATATCGCTGGCTGTGTAAGACCCCAGACTCAGATATACTGCTTCTGGCCTGAGATTATTATAGTGTTGGAGTAAGGGAGCGCTTGACGCACAGTTGTAGGTAGCTGTCTAAGAGGGAAAAACGATGGAATAAGCAGTTTTTGTGGTGTGCTATGTCAAGCCACCAAGTGTTAGATTAATGTAGGTATGTCAATATTGTTGAATATGGAAGCTGAAAAATGGTTCAAATGGCTCTGAGCACTATGGGACTTAACTTCTGTGGTCATCAGTCCCCTAGAACTTACAACTACTTAAACCTAACTAACCTAAGGACATCACACACATCCATGCCCGAGGCAGGATTCGAACCTGCGACCGTAGCAGTCGCGTGGTTCCGGACTGAGCGCCTTAACATGGAACTGAAGTCTTCATTCAAGCAAGGTAACAATGTAAAATAATTTTTTTTTTCGTTTTGCCAGCGCGTCAGTTTAGATGAGTTGGGTGATAATTTATAATTGTCGAGTAACCCCAGAATGTTCGTAAACAGTTTTGATAAAAAAGCTAGTTAGATATTTAAATTTTGTAATATTTTAAAGATTTGTTAACAGAGCTATGTGTAATTTGGTGGTTTGCATTTGTGTTTGATTATTGAAGTTAGATAATAATTGCTGTCTAAATCTCATTGTTTGTGAAACAAATGTGAGTAATGTATCTTCAGTTGTCAGTAATTTTTGAAAAACGAAACTTAACTTGCAATACAACTTTGCAAAAAATCTCAGTGTTAGTAATTCTCCATAATCAGCACCGCTTCCCAGTCCAGATCATATATTTTTCCATGAAATTGGATCTTGTTAAACGTTCTCGTTTATTAGTCAAAATAATTTCATATGTATTTCAAGGTATTATGACCAGCACTACACACTGATTAACCTGTAGCTAGCATACTTATATTTCTTGTGAGAGACCAGAATATATCGCGTTCCACCTTTGCTACTTTACAGGTAAGACAATTTAATTTATTGTGATGTGCACAGGGACCAAAATTACAGAGCTAGACGATTCAGTGCCTAAGGGGGTGAATGTATTTTGCAGTGAATGTATCTCTTTATTGGTATTGGGAGTTGCATTGCCCAATCAGTTCGTACAAAGTTTTACTAACAATAACACAGAGTGAGCACACCACTTTCACTTACAGCATGCTACACGATAATTAGTGTTTTGAATAAATTCCACAGTTCAGGCATTCATTCAACTTAATCATAAAGATATCTTTTTTAAAAGAACGTTACGCAGTTAAGGTGGCCCCAGACAGTTAATCCCAGTTATTTTACTGATGCTATTGTTTACACTCATTTGTCACCATCAGCACAATCGAAAAGTAATGACTTTTGCCTCCTATCTATACACAACACATTTTATTTATTTAGTATTAACTGCCGGAACCTGCGCCAATCATTAGTCCTCTATAAATTTTCCTGATTTTCATACAGTCTCACGACAGTGAAAATTTTCGATGAATAACAGAATTGTCAGCAATAAAGTTCCACTGAGCTGCTGATGTTGTCCGTGTAACATTTATACGCATTGTGTCCCAAAATATCAGTCCACGTACCGACGAATATTAAGATGGAGCCAACAATAAATACGCTGATGGAAAGAGAATCGCAGCACCATAAAATAAATAATTTAGAGCAATTAAATTTCGGGAATAAGTTTGTCTAGGTAATATATTTAAGTAATTAATATAGCAAGCTATAAAATATTGCAAATGTGAAGCGCTGGTGCATTAATAACCAGTGGAACCGCCAGAATGTTGAATGCAAGCATGCCAATATACATGCATTGTGTAGTACAGGTGTCAGATTGTGGGATGGGGTCCCATGCTTGTTGCACTTGGTCGGTCAATACAGGCATGGTTCAAAAATGGCTCTGAGCACTATGGGACTCAACTGCTGAGGTCATTAGTCCCCTAGAACGTAGAACTAGTTAAACCTAACTAACCTAAGGACATCACAAACATCCATGCCAGAGGCAGGATTCGAACCTGCGACCGTAGCGGTCTTGCGGTTTCAGGCTGCAGCGCCTTTAACCGTACAGGCATGGTTAATGTTATTCTTTGATTATGCTGGAGCTGTCGTCCAGTGATGTCCCTGTTGTGTACATAGTTCCGCGTAGTCAGCGCGTACACAACTTTCCCACTAGAGCGCGCCCCGCTAAGCACAACAGCGCAGGCGCAGCGCTCGTCCGTCTCCGCACTACGAGATGGCGCTGCCAGAGACGGACCAAATTCTGCTTCCGCCGATCCGCGTATTAATATGTAACGCAGCCAATGAGATTGTTGCTAACGTAGAACCTTTTCTCCTCGCGGATCACACTCGCGCAGTGATACATGAACCCACGTGTTATTATAACGAGTGTACAGACCTTCGATTACTCAGTCTGCATTTGTCTGCACCAGTCTGTACCAGTCTATAGTCAAGTTTCAGTCTGCGCCCAATATTCAGTCTGCGCCCAATATTCCTCTACATAGCCATGAAGATAAATGAATAGATACTTTGTCAAGTATCAGAGATGTGTGAGAATAAGATTAACGTACCAAGACCAAAGGAACTTCAGATTGTCAATTGTAAAGAGCATCCAGAATCAACTTAAGTAACGTTTATGCTTGTTATTATTTTAATAAATGTGTGTGAAAATTAATCAAGTTCTGTTTAAAGTGGGTCACCGTCAATCTGCTACTCTGTGCTCCCTGCTAGTGTGCTCCCTGCCGCCGCTGGATAAGCAGCTGAGCAGCAAGTCGTATACTCCTAGCTCACTCATTTCTTACATAGTTTAATTCTTAATTTCTTTGCGTGTTTTTGGTACTTGCATTGTTTAATTCATAAATTTCGGGCGTATTATAGTATTTGAGAGTTGTAGCATCGCGTTTTAGTACCTGAATAGTGTAAATTCGCGTAGTCGTTTGTCTACTGTTTTTGTTTTGAACGGCCAGTGTCGGTTGGTCACAATCAGTGTGCTCCCTGCCGCCGTTGGATAAGCAGCTGAGCAGCAAGTCGTATACTCTTAGCTCACTCATTTGTTACATAGTTTAATTCTTAATTTCTTTGCGTGTTTTTGGTACTTGCATTGTTTAATTCATAAATTTCGGGCGTATTATAGTATTTGAGAGTTGTAGCATCGCGTTTTAGTACCTGAATAGTGTAAATTCGCGTAGTCGTTTGTCTACTGTTTGTGTTTCGAACGGCCAGTGTCGGTTGGTCACAGTCAGTGTGCTCCGTGCCGCCGCTGGATAAGCAGCTGCAGCAGCAAGTCGTATACTCTTAGCTCACTCATTTGTTACATAGTTTAATTCTTAATTTCTTTGCGTGTTTTTGGTACTTGCATTGTTTAATTCATAAATTTCGGGCGTATTATAGTATTTGAGAGTGTAGCATCGCGTTTTAGTACATGAATAGTGTAATTTCGCTTAGTCTCCTTCCGCCGCCGAGCAGTGTCAGCAGTGCGCAAGTAGCAGCATTACTGCATTTACTAGGCAACCTTGTATTTTAATAACCGTTTAAATTTTGTCGATTTGTTTGCGCTCTCTGTAGATTAGTTCAGACGTTCTTTGCAAAACAGTTTTAAGCATGGATAGGGACTGCAACTGCTGTGTTCGGATGCAGGCTGAGTTGGCGTCCCTTCGCTCCCAGCTTCAGGCAGTGTTGGCTTCGGTCACACAACTTGAGGCTGTTGCCAATGGGCATCACTGTGGGGATCCGGATGGGGGTTTGTCGGGGACGGCCAGCTCGTCCCACGCATCCCCTGATCGGACTACGACTGTGGTTGCCCGGGATACTGCCCGCATTGAGGCTGATCCCTCACCTGTGGTAGAGTGGGAGGTCGTTTCAAGGTGTGGCAGGGGGCGAAAGACATTCCGGAGGGCTGAACGGAAAGACTCTCCAGTTTGTCTGACGAACCGGTTTCAGGCTCTGTCTCAGGCTGATACTGATCTTCGGCCTGACATGGCTGCTTGTCCTGTTCCAGAGGTTGCCCCTCAGTCTGCAAGATCCGGGCAGTCGCAGAGGGTGGGCTTACTGGTAGTTGGGAGCTCCAACGTCAGGCGCGTAATGGGGCCCCTTAGGGAAATGGCAGCAAGAGAGGGGAAGAAAACCAATGTGCACTCCGTGTGCATACCGGGGGGAGTCATTCCAGATGTGGAAAGGGTCCTTCCGGATGCCATGAAGGGTACAGGGTGCACCCATCTGCAGGTGGTCGCTCATGTCGGCACCAATGATGTGTGTCGCTATGGATCGGAGGAAATCCTCTCTGGCTTCCGGCGGCTATCTGATTTGGTGAAGACTGCCAGTCTCGCTAGCGGGATGAAAGCAGAGCTCACCATCTGCAGCATCGTTGACAGGACTGACTGCGGACCTTTGGTACAGAGCCGAGTTGAGGGTCTGAATCAGAGGCTGAGACGGTTCTGCGACCGTGTGGGCTGCAGATTCCTCGATTTGCGCCATAGGGTGGTGGGGTTTCGGGTTCCGCTGGATAGATCAGGAGTCCACTACACGCAACAAGCGGCTACACGGGTAGCAGGGGTTGTGTGGCGTGGGCTGGGCGGTTTTTTAGGTTAGATGGCCTTGGGCAAGTACAGAAATGGCAACAGCCTCAACGGGTGCGGGGCAAAGTCAGGACATGCGGGGACCAAGCAGCAATCGGTATTGTAATTGTCAACTGTCGAAGCTGCGTTGGTAAAGTACCGGAACTTCAAGCGCTGATAGAAAGCACCGAAGCTGAAATCGTTATAGGTACAGAAAGCTGGCTTAAGCCAGAGATAAATTCTGCCGAAATTTTTACAAAGGTACAGACGGTGTTTAGAAAGGATAGATTGCATGCAACCGGTGGTGGAGTGTTCGTCGCTGTTAGTAGTAGTTTATCCTGTAGTGAAGTAGAAGTGGATAGTTCCTGTGAATTATTATGGGTGGAGGTTACACTAAACAACCGAACTAGGTTAATAATTGGCTCCTTTTACCGACCTCCCGACTCAGCAGCATTAGTGGCAGAACAACTGAGAGAAAATTTGGAATACATTTCACACAAATTTTCTCAGCATGTTGTAGTCTTAGGTGGAGATTTCAATTTACCAGATATAGACTGGGACATTCAGATGTTTAGGACGGGTGGTAGGGACAGAGCATCGAGTGACATTATACTGAGTGCACTATCCGAAAATTACCTCGAGCAATTAAACAGAGAACCGACTCGTGGAGATAACATCTTGGACCTACTGATAACAAACAGACCCGAACTTTTCGACTCTGTATGTACAGAACAGGGAATCAGTGATCATAAGGCCGTTGCAGCATCCCTGAATATGGAAGTTAATAGGAATATAGAAAAAGGGAGGAAGGTTTATCTGTTTAGCAAGAGTAATAGAAGGCAGATTTCAGACTACCTAACAGATCAAAACGAAAATTTCTGTTCCGACACTGACAATGTTGAGTGTTTATGGAAAAAGTTCAAGGCAATCGTAAAATGCGTTTTAGACAGGTACGTGCCGAGTAAAACTGTGAGGGACGGGAAAAACCCACCGTGGTACAACAACAAAGTTAGGAAACTACTGCGAAAGCAAAGAGAGCTCCACTCCAAGTTTAAACGCAGCCAAAACCTCTCAGACAAACAGAAGCTAAACGATGTCAAAGTTAGCGTAAGGAGGGCTATGCGTGAAGCGTTCATTGAATTAGAAAGTAAAATTCTATGTACCGACTTGATAGAAAATCCTAGGAAGTTCTGGTCTTACGTTAAATCAGTAAGTGGCTCGAAACAGCATATCCAGACACTACGGGATGATGATGGCATTGAAACAGAGGATGACACGCGTAAAGCTGAAATACTAAACACCTTTTTCCAAAGCTGTTTCACAGAGGAAGACCGCACTGCAGTTCCTTCTCTAAATCCTCGCACAAACGAAAAAATGGCTGACATCGAAATAAGTGTCCAAGGAATAGAAAAGCAACTGGAATCACTCAATAGAGGAAAGTCCACTGGACCTGAGGGGATACCAATTCGATTCTACACAGAGTACGCAAAAGAACTTGCCCCCCTTCTAACAGCCGTGTACCGCAAGTCTCTAGAGGAACGTAGGGTTCCAAATGATTGGAAAAGAGCACAGATAGTCCCAGTCTTCAAGAAGGGTCGTCGAGCAGATGCGCAAAACTATAGACCTATATCTCTGACGTCGATCTCTTGTAGAATTTTAGAACATGTTTTTTGCTCGCGTATCATGTCATTTCTGGAAATCCAGAATCTACTATGTAGGAATCAACATGGATTCCGGAAACAGCGATCGTGTGAGACCCAACTCGCCTTATTTGTTCATGAGACCCAGAAAATATTAGATACAGGCTCCCAGGTGGATGCTATTTTTCTTGACTTCCGGAAGGTGTTCGATACAGTTCCGCACTGTCGCCTGATAAACAAAGTAAGAGCCTACGGAATATCAGACCAGCTGTGTGGCTGGATTGAAGAGTTTTTAGCAAACAGAAAACAGCATGTTGTTATCAATGGAGAGACGTCTACAGACGTTAAAGTAACCTCTGGCGTGCCACAGGGGAGTGTTATAGGACCATTGCTTTTCACAATATATATGGTTGGTTGGTTTGGGGAAGGAGACCAGACAGCGTGGTCATCGGTCTCAACGGATTAGGGAAGGATGGGGAAGGAAGTCGGCCGTGCCCTTTCAGAGGAACCATCCCGGCATTTGCCTGGAGTGATTTAGGGAAATCACGGAAAACCTAAATCAGGATGGCCGGACGCGGGATTGAACCGTCGTCCTTCCGAATGCGAGTCCAGTGTCTAACCACTGCGCCACCTCGCTCGGTCACAATATATATAAATGACTTAGTAGATAGTGTCGGAAGTTCCATGCGGCTTTTCGCGGATGATGCTGTAGTATACAGAGAAGTTGCAGCATTAGAAAATTGCAGGAAGATCTGCAGCGGATAGGCACTTGGTGCAGGGAGTGGCAACTGACCCTTAACATAGACAAATGTAATGTATTGCGAATACATAGAAAGAAGGATCCTTTATTGTATGATTATATGATAGCGGAACAAACACTGGTAGCAGTTACTTCTGTAAAATATCTGGGAGTATGCGTGCGGAACGATTTGAAGTGGAATGATCATATAAAATTAATTGTTGGTAAGGCGGGTACCCGGTTGAGATTCATTGGGAGAGTGCTTAGAAAATGTAGTCCATCAACAAAGGAGGTGGCTTACAAAACACTCGTTCGACCTATACTTGAGTATTTCTCATCAATGTGGGATCCGTACCAGATCGGTCTGACGGAGGAGATAGGAAGATCCAAAGAAGAGCGGCGCGTTTCGTCACAGGGTTATTTGGTAACCGTGATAGCGTTACGGAGATGTTTAATAAACTCAAGTGGCAGACTCTGCAAGAGAGGCGCTCTGCATCGCGGTGTAGCTTGCTCGCCAGGTTTCGAGAGGGTGCGTTTCTGGATGAGGTATCGAATATATTGCTTCCCCCTACTTATACCTCCCGAGGAGATCACGAATGTAAAATTAGAGAGATTAGAGCGCGCACGGAGGCTTTCAGACAGTCGTTCTTCCCGCGAACCATATGCGACTGGAACAGGAAAGGGAGGTAATGACAGTGGCACGTAAAGTGCCCTCCGCCACACGCCGTTGGGTGGCTTGCGGAGTATCAATGTAGATGTAGATGTAGATGAGCGTGCAAGTGGCATTTCTATCGTCTGACCTAACGGCAGAAGATAAACACGCCACGATAAGACCACGAGACATATTGCTGACACTCGCCTACTTCGTTAGAGCGACAAGTCAAATAATCTGATGGTGTGTGTACCGAAGGTCTTACAGTACCCACACCACAGTCCTGTAAGTCCTCGATTGGAGACAGATCCGGTGAACGATCAGGCCAAGCCAACATGTCGTCACTCTGTAGAACATGTTGGGTTACAAAAGCAGTATGTGGGCCAGCGTTATCCAGCTGGAAAACCAAAGAATGCTGTTCATGAGCGGCAGCACAACAAGTCGAATCATCAGAGGAACGTACAAATTCGCAGTCAGAGTGAGTGGGATAATCGTGACAGTGCTCCTGCTGTCATAGCGAATCGCACCCTAGGTGTAGGTCCCGTACGACTAGCACGCAAACAGTCCTTCAAATGGCCTCTTTCTAACCAGAACATGGCCATCTGTGGCACCGAGGCTGAACCAGCTGTTATCGGAAACCACAACAGGCCTCCACCCTGCCCTCCAACGATATGTTGCTTGATATCACTGAAGTCGCATAATGGCAATGGTTTGCGGTCAGTGAATTACACTCTACAGGACTTCGGGCTCGGAGCTGTCCTTGAAGTAACCAGTTTGTAACAGTCCTATGTGTCACTGCGCTGCCAACTACTGCCCAGATCGCTGCTGCAGATGCAGTACGCTGCACGAGAGCCCTACATCGAACAGGATGTTCCTCCCTCCCGGTAATGAGGCTTGGCCGTCCGCAGCGAGGTTATCTTGTACCGTACATTCTCGTGACCACCGCTGTCAGCAATCATGTTCAGTGACTACATTCCTGCAAAGTCTTTCCGCAAAATCGCAGAAGGACCATCCAGCTTGTAACCTCCCCCTCACTTATCGACCTCAATGACAGTGAAAAAGTAAACCGCCTGTACCTAATGGAAATTTGGGGAAAGTAATCGTCACCGAAGTTAATCTGTCGGTATGGAGGGAGGAAGGGTTACATCTAAACGAAAGGAAAAATGCAAATTAAATTGGTGGAAATTAATTTAGAAAAAGGGTAAAGTTAATAAAGAAAGTAAATGTGCGGTCGTTACGTTAACAATTAACTGACGTTAATTAGATATTTGAGATTTGGGGAAAATTACGGTCGCCAGTCCTATGGACAACTACTATAATAACTGAAGAAGAAAGGTTATTGCACATATAAATTAGCACTGAAAACTGAATGTTTGTCAGAAGTAATAAATTTCGCTCCACTCTGACTTAATTTAGCAAAAGAATTAATAAAACCGGAAAATTGAATGTTAATTTAGTAACTGAAATTAATAGTGAACTTTGTTTCTGAAGCACTACGAAATTCAGTAAAATAAGGTTAGTCTTGGGCTACCTCAACAATCATTTCAAAAGCTACTTGAAACTACGCAATTTAGAAATAAGATATTTAACCTTGAACTTGAATTAAATGATTTTGAACAATTAACAATAGTAGAATTTAGTACGTACCAAGCTGACGTGCAGTCACAGGTAAGCTAAAACTTGGTAACAAAACTCGCACTCTTAATTTGTGCTTGTGTAATCTAAATATTGCAGACAGCTACTAATACTTTAACTGAACTTTGAAATTAAAGCAGTGAAATGGAATGATATTACTTTAATGCTGGCGTTTGAATTTCAACGACACTCGGGTTTATTTCGGAAAAGGAAGGGACCCTGCTTGATAATGCAATTCGGACAATGAGCAACAAAGGTTCATGCTAAGTTGCTGTAATTTTGTGAGGCAAATGGAACAATTTTAAAAGCTGAGGTCTGCCATACAGTTCTAAAACTTTACGTGCTTCCAGTCTTCCTTGTTGGTTGATTGAAGGCTTGGAGTCGTCGATCGAGGAGGTGGCGACAGTCACTCATTGTCGGCCGTCGCTGTTGCAGAAGCTGGATGTTGGCGCGCCTTCTTCTCGACATGGTCCATGGTCACCAGGCGAAACGGGCTCTTGATGTGCGCCAGCTATTGCTTCCCGTCCGCGACACCGTGTCAGAAAGTATGATAGGAAGTCGAGCGCAATTACATGCTGCCAAACCCCGAGCGCGCGGCAACTCGCGGGAGTGTCACACAACACACCTGCTCCACCGCCCTACTCCAGCCAGACTCTGCCCTGCCCGCGCTCCACGCGGCAGAGTTAACACTACCAAAGATCCTAAACACTTTGGTTCTCCACACGACCTATCGATGTAATCGTTCGATAGCATAGTTTTCCCCAAATAATATTTACAAAACAAACCAATTGTACATCGAGATAAATGCATATATATATATATATATATATATATATATATATATATATATATATATATATATATATATATATATATATAGTAATACAATTACAATATATAAAGACACAGAAATATCATATCTTCAGGTAACAAAATAAGGAACAAAATTTATAGTACAATAGATGGAAATAGGAGGATATGCATTTCCGGCGTTACAAGCTTCTCGTGGCCCTCTTGCACGAACTCGTTCAAATTCCGTGAGGTGTAGATAAAGGTACTTCCGTCACCTTAAAGGCATTTTTAACCATCAATTCATTACGTCCAGTCTCAAAGGAAACTAACACTCACGACCGATACAGCCTGTATTTAAAGCAAATATGATTTGCATCCACATAGTGGTGCAACTAACGACTCTGTCACGTGCCTGGTGCGACATTTGAGTAAACATGATCTTTCAGATGTAGAAACACGCCTAGCCACTATCGTTATGTCGCACAGCAACTTGGTGTTGCAATTTTTTTCCGACAGTTCGTTAAGGAACCAAGAATTGGGAAAGCGTATTGAGCGAGCTCTAAACGTGCGTAAATGCGCCTATTTCTGCTTACGAACATGGCTCAATTTACTCGTGAAAGCGTGTTCAATTCTCGTTAGTCACACGTACAGTCGGATGTAAACCCACGTACAACAATTTTGCGTGGTCATCATTTTATGCTTAACTTGTGGGCCGGTGTTGTGGGTTACTTCTAGCTCGACAGATACAGTAAACAGTAACGTTGGCTTCTCACAGAGCTACTTTGTCATCCTGTTTCCGTTGCAATGAAATGATGCACTATTTTATGTGCTGTGGTATGATCTCGGCCTCTCCAGTAGTAAATCTAAGAAACCACCAGTCTGCCAACGAGTGTTATTTGGTCCTGTAGAACAATGGAAACATAATGCCACCGCACTTTTGTTGTGCTCGTAACATACTTGCCAGGCACTGCAGGGGTAGCTGTTGCAGTGATGATAATATTGGGACAGCACTGTGAATAATGGTTACGTTTGTTCTTTCCCCTTTCAGTCGGTTCTGTATTTTATTTTTTACTCAGTTTCCCATATCAAATTTTTCATCGAATCGTAGTTTTCCATAAAGATACTATGACGTATATGAAAAATTTATTGTATCGTTACAGTTTATAGCTGTCATTTAATATGAAATCCAATGGAAGGAAAGTAGCACAGAAATATACATATAAAAGAGGCACCTAAGAGAGATAGAAGAAGACCCAGCACCATACGCTATTTACCAGGACACTTTCTGAATTAATTTGTGTTAAATAATATTATACACACGAGTACAACCAAATATTATTGCAATAGAAAGAGACGATAAAAATACCACACTGGTGCACCATTGGTTGACCGCCACCGCGACTTTCTGTCTTTATTTGGCTTATAATCCTACGGCTTCAACGTTTCCTACACGTTTAACTACAGCTTGGAGAATAATCACATCTCTACTACCAGAGAGAGTCCACGCTACTATAGATGTAGGTATAGTGATAAGTCCCAGTTATCTGTTAATCTATGTTCCATATGAGATTAAAACTGACGGAATTTCAAATATCTAAAAAACAAAAAAACGGAAACGAAATACTGCTAATGTAAGAGTATAGTCACACCAGAAGTAGCTCAGTTGGAAGGACAAAAATTGTACGGAGCTCGATATGTCGTAATTGCTGGATAATCCATTGACAGAACTGAACACAATAATCAAAATCAAAATCATCTGACCCCAGCTGTGGCACTTGTCTCTGATAGCGAGTGACCGCACTTCCACTAACACACTCTTCAGTGTGTGGATCACAGATGCAAAATGATTAGTTTAAAAGTGCTATTGAGAAGCGTTCTCCTTCATCTCCGCAAATAGTGGTGTGACAATTTATTATTTATTTATTTAGCTTCTTTACCAGGTCTTTGTGATTTGACAAGTCTCTCGTACGTGTGGACCCGAGGTCAAAAGTGTTGAGAAGTTCAGATGACAACCATTGCGTAACTTTTCTCTGTACAACCGTTCGGCTACTACGGCCTGCTGCAACATAAAATAAGTTCACTTGTGTAAATATTTCGTTATGTATGATACTCTACCACAGCCAACCGTTCTTGGTAAATGAGTAGCTGCAAATCACTATGTGGGTACATCACATACGACTGTCTATTATTTCGAAAGTTACGCCATTTATGTTGACACTAAAACGGTTTGCAGACACCTTCGCTACAATTGTTGCTCACTCAGTGTACCGTGGTGGCCGAAGAAATCGTTTCTGAGCATTTATTTCCCCATCTCATAATACCCAGGAGGTGCTAAATCTTGTGTACACGGCTTTTCGCAGTACTGAAGTGAGAATTTCTGTCGTTGCGCTGTGTGCGTAGTGGCGTCAATGTTCGGTGTGTAATTTCGATTCCTCAGTCCTGTCGAAGTCATTCCAGTTTTCAAGAATATCTGTCGAACAAAGGCACACAACTAAAGGCTAATCAGTCTGTTGCAGATTTTGAAACATTTTTTACGTTCACCTTTCTGGAAACCGAAAATCTCCTCTGGTCGAATTAACATGGATTCCGAAAGCAACAGCCGGCCACGGTGGCCGAGCGGTTCTAGGCGCCTCAGTCCGGAACCATGCCGCTGCTACGGTCACAGGTACGAATCCTGCCCCGGGCATGGATGTGTGTGATGTCCCTAGGTTAGTTAGGTTTAAGTTGTTCTAAATTCTAGGGGACTGATGACCTCAGAAGTCAAGTCCCATAGTGCTCAGAGCGATTTGAACCATTTTGAACCGAAAACAACGTTCATCCGCGAGACTCAGAGGACAGAGTTTCCTGACTTCTACACAGTTTCATACTGTCACCTATTGAACAAAATGCGAGCGCACGAAATATCAGTGTAATTTTGTGTTTGGTTAGCAAATAGAAGACAGTCATTTGCAAAGAACTGAAAACTTGAGGCGTAGCAATAATTTATGGCGTACACTCGAAGTGTACGCCGGCACGGTAGCTCAGCGTGTTCGGTCAGAGGGTTTAGCTACCCTCTACAATAAAAAAACTGAGTAAACGGATCCACGAATAACCTGAACGAGTCTCGTCGGACGTCTGCCACGAACAAATTCAACGAACAATATTGAACAAAATGAGATTTAAAAAAATGGTTCAAATGGCTCTGAGCACTATGGGACTTAACATCTATGGTCATCAGTCCCCTAGAACTTAGAACTACTTAAACCTAACTAACCTAAGGACAGCACACAACACCCAGCCATCACGAGGCAGAGAAAATCCCTGACCCCGCCGGGAATCGAACCCGGGAACCCGGGCGTGGGAAACGAGAACGCTACCGCACGACCACGAGATGCGGGCAAAATGAGATTAAAAAAAAAAAGTGCTGCTCACAGTAGAAGTAAATGACGCTGTGGAAACATCGGAAGCTCCACGAGTGTGTTTGAGGACGAGGCTGTTGCATACACAGAAGTCGCAACACTAGAAAATTTTAGCGAAATCCAAAAGGTCCTGCAGGTATCAACCATTACTGCAGGGCCCGGCAGTTGACGCTCAACATGATGAAATGTAACATAGTGTGCCTAAATAGGCGGTAACACCAGTTGTTGTATCATTAGCTACACGATTGCCAAATCACCAGATCCACTAAATATTTTGGAATAGGCATACGAGGCGATTTCAAGTGGAATAACCATATAAAACTGGTTGTATGAATGGCAGATACCAGACTACGGTTCGTTGTAAAAGTCCTCAGGAAACACAGTCCACCCACGAAAGAGGTATCTTACAAAACACTTCTTCGATGAATAACTAACCATTAGAAGATCCAAAGAAGAGCAGCTCGTTTTGTTAGTGTATAAGCGTCACTCTGATCTTCCTATTCGAATGGCAAATGATACGTGAAAGACACTATCAAATACTGTATGGAGTACTGTAGAACTGCGATTGCATACGTTCCTAGGAGATTAAACTAGTATACTTATCCTCTCTCGCTTATCTCATGAAAGGACCACGGAGGTAAAATTAGAGTTGTAACGCACGTGGAGGGGTGGCAACAATTGTGCCTTCCATCCACCATTCCTGACTATAACAGAGGGAAAAGCGACAGTGGCACAGATAGTACAGTCCCCCGTACGCCATAAGGTATCTTGGTGGCTATAGATGTAGATGTTTGTGTCTTCATTCCTGGTAGTCAGCAACGTCAGATGTTCACAGGTAGCATATTGGGCGTTAGTTCTCCGCTGTGAAGTGCAAGGCCAGTTCGACAACATTTTTCCACACAAGCAACAAATCATTTGGCGACCCCTCCCCACCTCCCTTTCACACATTATCTACTTTCGCTTCCGAATCTTATTCCAGTGCAACTTATTAAAAGAAGAAACAGTTTAATTTCATTTATGTCTGTTCTTGAAGACTTTACAAGTTTTTGGTGAAAGTGGAAAGAACTAGACACATTGTATTGTTCTAGTTCCTATAAAAACGTGCTGTCTATTAAACTGAGTGGAAAGAGTGACAACACAAAATTAGCTTTCTTTGTAGCAGTGAAAACTTTTAATTCTTAATTTAAAAATTATTTCTCTTTGCGTCTCAAAACATGGGACATAGCAGAAAAAAATCATATATTTCTGTATTGGCGCGTTAAACATAAGCACCTTTTTAAAAGCGCATGTTCTATATTGGATATGGAAACACGCCCGTAAGTAGTTAAATTTTAGGGAATTTGCAATTAAAATAGTTGAAAATTGATAAATATGGTCAGTTTTTTTACGCATGCAGTCTAAAAGGAAAATACATATTTTGTGTGATACAAGAACGAACTATTCTATTAATGAATAATAACTACTGTAGTTGTTCAGTATGCGAACAAACGTTATTACCGTTGAAGAAATGCAGCAGCGAATTTTACATTCTAGTCAAGATTTAAGATATGATATGGTGTTGCCTGAAAGGATCCATAACTCAGTTCACAGACATCTACATCTACATCTGCGTGATTGCTCTGCTATTCACAATAAAGTGCCTGGCAAAGGGTTCAATGAACCACCTTCATGCTGTCTCTCTACCGTTCCACTCTCGAACGGCACGCCAGAAAAACGAGCACTTAAATTTTTCCGTACGAGCCCTTATTTCTCTTATTTTATCGTGATGAAAGTTTCTCCCCATGTAAGTGGATGCCAACAGAATGTTTTCGCAGTCGGAGGAGAAAACTGGTGATTGAAATTTCATGAGAAGATCCCGTCGCAACGAAAAACGCCTTTGTTTTAATGATTGCCACTCCAATTCAAGTGTCATGTCTGTGACACTATCTCCCCTATTTTCCGATAATACAAAACGAGCTGCCCTTCTTTGTACTTTTTCGATGTCATCCGTCAGTCTGACCTGATGCGGATCTCCCACCGCACAGCAATACTCCAGAGTAGGGCGGACATGCTTAGTGTAAGCAGTCTCTTTAGTAGATCTGTTGCACCTTCTAAGTGTTCTGCCAATGAATCGCAGTCTTTGGTTTGCTCTACCCACAATATTATCTATGTGATCGTTCCAAATTAGGTTATTTGTAATTGTAGTCCCTAAGTATTTAGTTGAATTTACAGTCCTCAGATTTGTGTGACTTATCGCGTAATCGAAATTTAGTGGATTTCTTTTAGTACTGATGTGAATAACATCACACTTTCCTTCATTCAGGATCAACTGCCACTTTTCGCAACATACAGATATCTTATCTAAATCATTTTGCAAGTCGTTTGATCATCTGATGACTTTACAAGACGATAAATGACAGCATCATCCGCAAACAATCCAAGACAGCTACTCAGATTGTCACCTATGTCGTTAATATAGATCAGGAACAATAGAGGACCTATAACACTTCCTTGCGAAACGCCGGATGTTACTTCTGTTTTACTCGATGACTTTCCGTCTATTACTACGAACTGTGACCTTTCTGACAGGAAATCACGAATCCAGTCGCAAAATTGAGGCGATACTCCGTAGGCACGCAGTTTGATTAGAAGACGCTTGTGATGAACGGTGTCGAAAGCCTTCTGGAAATCGAAAAATATGGAATCAATTTGACATCCCCTGTCGATAGCACTTATTACTTGATGAGTATAAAGAGCTAGTTGTGTTTCACAAGAACGATATTTTCTGAATCAGTGCTGACTATATGTCAATAAATCGTTTTCTTGGGGGCACTTCATAATGTTCAAATACAGTATATGTTCTAAAACCCTACTGTAAATTGACGTTACTGATATAGGCCTGTAATTCAGCGGATTACTCCTATTTCCCTTTGTGGCTATTGGTGTGACTTGAGCAATTTTCCAGTCTTTAGGTACGTATCTTTCTGTGAGTGAGTGGTTGAATATAATTGCTAAATATGGAGCTATTTTATCAGCATACTCTGAGAGGAACCTGACTGGTATAAAATCTGGACCGGAGGCCTTGCCTTTATTAAGTGATTTAAGCTGCTTTGTTACGCCGAGGATATCTATTCTATTGGCAGTTGTTCTTGATTGGAATTCAGGAATGTTTACTTCGTATTCTTTGGTGAAGGAGTTTCGGAAAACCGTGTTTAATAACTCTGCTAGAATGACACTGTCATCAGTGACTTCACCGTTGTTATCGCGCAGTGAAGGTATTGATGTGTCTTGCCACTGGTGTGCAATATGTGAGACCAGAATCTCTTTGGGTTCTGCCAGGTTTCGAGACAGAATTTCGTTGTGGAAATTATTAAAAGCATCTCGTAACAATAAGAGTACCCCACACTGTAATCAATGGGGATCTCGTAAATAGACATTCGCTGTTACTGACCAGATGGCTTGTCCACGGATACGAGTTTACTGGAATGTTTTTACTTCTATGCTATTAGCTGTGGCAATTATTGCTGCTAATTGTGATAGCTGGCACCTCTACGGCTTGACACCCAAAGCACTGGCCTGTGTCGCCGGTCCTTAAAACGTCCCGGGCGGGGCGACACACGTACTGTATCCGCGCTACGTCATCACGAATCGCAGTCGCGCACCGAGGAAAGGTTGTGCGGCCGCCATGCGCGGACACGGGGCCGGCGGCCAGCCGCAGCTGACGAGCACCTCGTCGGTCGGCGACGGCTTTACGGCGCTGCTGATCCGCCTCCACCTGCCGCGCACCTGTCCCCTCCCACCCCAGCTGCCCTCACTTTATAACGTGCTGCCGGCCCTCACCACGGTCCACCGAGGATTACTTATCGACGCGCTTAATTCGTTTTTTGGATAATCTGACCCGCACGGCCCACCTGAACACGTAAACATGAGCTTATCGTCCTGCTTTTTAACTGGAGACTGATCGTCGCAATAAACGTGATGGGCAGTAATCAAACAATGCGGTACCTACAATGGAATGAAGAACACTTAATCAAGAAGGACACTAATCCTGTACTGGGCACGCAACTTCCTTCGTTTTTATAGTTGACCCTCAGCCTAAGGAAATATAACGGACTGCACATAAATAGGCAGATAGATCCATCATTGTATGATTATAGGATTTCAAAACGTTCATTGGCAGCAGTCACGACCATTAAATACAGGGTAATCAAAAAGTCAGTATAAATTTGAAAACTTAATAAACCACGGAATAACGTAGATAGAGAGGTAAAAATTGACACACATGCTTGGTATGACATGGGGTTTAATTAGAAAAAAAACAAAGTTCACAAAATGTCCGACAGATGGCGCTGGACAGCAAAACTGCTACCGCGACGGGTGAGAGAATCGCATCATCCCCAGGCTGGCTGATAAACACCTGCTGGAACGTACGACGTTTATGCAGGATGGCGCTCCACCCCATATTGCTAGACGCGTGAAAGATCTCTTGCGCGCGTCGTTTGATGATGATCGTGTGCTCAGCCGCCACTTTCGTCATGCTTGGCCTCCCAGGTCCCCAGACCTCAGACAGTGCGATTATTGACTTTGGGGTTACCTGAAGTCGCAAGTGTATCTTCATCGACCGACATCTCTAGGGATGCTGAAAGACAACATCCGACGTCAATGCCTCACCATAACTCCGGACAAGCTTTACAGTGCTGTCACAACATTATTCCTCGACTACGGCTACTGCTGACGAATGATGGTGGACATATTGAACATTTCATGTAAAGAACATCATCTTTACTTTGTCTTACTTTGTTATGCTAATTATTGCTCTTCTGATCAGATGAAGCGCCACCTGTCGGACATTTTTTTGAACGTTTGTATTTTTTTGGTTCTAATAAAACCCCATGTCATTTCAAGCATGTGTGTCAATTTGTACCTCTCTATCTACATTATTCCGTGATTTATTCAGTTTTCAAATTTATACTGACTTTTTGATCACCCGGTATATCATGAGTGTGCTTACGAAGGGACTTAATGTGGACGATCCCGTTAAACTAATAATAGGAATGGCAGATGCCAAGCTGAGATTTATTGGAAAGAAGTGTAGTCCCCCCACAATAGAGGCAGATTACAAAGCCCTCTTTCTACCATCACTTGAATATACCTCATCACTCTGGGACCCATACCAGGTGGTATTGACATAGGAATTGCAGAAGGTCCAAAGAAGAGCAGCACGTTTTGTTGCAGGCAACTTAATACGAGGGCTATCTTATCTCCCCAATTTTCTTGACGTAATTAAACGGCTGTATAATATACCTCCCAAGAGAGACGCTTGAGTTTGCAGCGGTCCTCGGGGTTGCTGTACCGCTGCCATCGTTTTTTTTAATCCCATTTGTATGGTTCTTCAACTCCAGGAGCGGTGGTGAGAACTCTTCAACGTAGAATGCACGCCGCTCAGTTGCGACTGTAGCCTGACAGTAGGCCCTTCGGATGTTTCTGGTCAATGGAAGGACGGCCTCCTCTGTCAGACCTCTTGTCGATACGGCTGTTGCGTGGCGAGCATTATTGCTAAAGAGCGCCTGGTACAGGTCCCAGTTCGCGGTCTGCTGTACTGGAGGGCGTAGATTTTCCACCGCCTCTGTGATGATACCTACCACCGAACATCAGATCATTACTGGTTTGAAGACGCAGATCGAGCCTTAGATTTTTCGTGACAGCTATGTCCAACACGTCGGGTCCGTGGACTGGATTGTTTGAGGCGTGAGTTGGATAGTCTGGTTCGAATGTGGCGGGTTTCAGTCGTTCCTCCAAGTTTTACAGCTGATTCCCTCGTGGGTTGGTACGGCGCCAAATCCACGCGAAGTGCTTGGCGCTGAGGTATCCATAGAGCAGAATTCTCTTGGTCGAGTAAATAATAGCAGAAGGTCATCCTTGACGAACGATCTCTGAGGGCTAAGATACACCGCAGGCACTGCAATGATGCCAAAACGGGTGGAGGTGTTAACTGCAAGGGCTTCCAGAGGTCCGATTGATCACCAGATTAAAAGCACCGTGCAAATATGAAGAACATTTGCTCAGATGTGGTGTGCACTGTCTCTAGCATGCCTCTCGATCGCGCCACGTAGCACTTTTCAGATCTGAGCACGCAGTGAGCACGTAAAGATAGCTGGAACAACAGAGTCTACCACCAGACGTGAGGTGCGTTCTGTCATTCGAGTTCTTCAGCCTGAAAGGCTGCATCTGACTTAATTCAGCCCACGTAACGTAACTGAAATGCTTAACCACGCGGGGTAGCCTTGCGGTCTAAGGCGTCTTTCACGGTTCGCGCGGCTCCCCCCGTCGGAGGTTCGAGTCCTCCCTCGAGCATGGATGTGTGTGTTGTTCTTAGCGTTAGTTTAAGTTAGATTAAGTAGTGCATAAGCCTAGGGGCTGATGACTTCAGCAGTTTGGTCCCATAGGCCTTACCACAACTTTTTTAAAAGGCTTAACAGTAAAGTGTGGCAATTCTGAAGGAACTTTGAAGCAGGACGTACAGACGTTCACGATGTATTCGACCAGGGTAGCCGACTGCGCGATGCCACGCAAACGGACCGAAGTGCGCGCGACCGTAGCAACCGGCTCAGCCACGCTAGACTTGCCCGATTGCTGTCCTGTGGGAGTTGAAGCCCTGCCGCCGGCCCCATCGTCCGCTCCACTTACGACGACCCTGGCAAAGGCGGACGGACAAGGCTTATGACGAACCAGGCAAAGGACACGAGACACGCGGGAGGATCTCGCGCAGGGGACAACGGACTGCAGGGGCTTCACCTTGAGTAGGTCAGCCCTCGCCCTCTCAGACACAGATCGCTGTCAGGAACCCGGCAGGCGGCATGAAGCAGGATCGTTGCACTAGAATCACATACTCCTCGTACCCAGACAATTCAACGACTGCCTACTGTACAAGACCACCTCATCACCGCCCAGCACAGGAGACTCCGAAACGGACGTGCTGAAGTTTCTCAGCAAGACGTGAAATGATGACACCTACCATCGATGACCGAAAGGACATCGTATCTAATGAATCTGAATCGCTAGAGTTACACGGTTCGTCAGAGTCTGAGGCACCGAACATGTCGGACAACGACGATACTCAACTGTAAGTAGTCTGTTTAGGTTCTTATATTGGTAACGCCACCGCCACGTAGCGCTCTGTATGAAAATCACTGGATATGCTGTGTGCAGTCTGTGGCTGGGTGGCATTGTTGTAATATTCGCTATTGTACTGTTGGGCAGTTGGCTGTTAACAGCGCGTAGCGTTGCGCAGTTGGAGGTGAGCCGCCAGCAGTGGTGTATGTGGGGAGAGAGAAGACGGTAAATTTGTAAGACTGGAGTCATGAACTGTTATACATTATGACTTTTGAACAGATTTAAGGTAAATACATTGTTTGTTTCATTTGTTGCATTAATTGCAATAATAATGAATTAGTGTCTGGAATCTGTTCCTCTATGCTTTTCGGCAGTGCATTTGCACCAGCAATATTCACATTTTGACGAGCAGAAAATGTGTCTTGACTTATTTGAAAAAACGGCGAGGACGCAAAACCTGAATCTACAGTATTTGCAGGATTGTCTCCTGTCATTTCGGATTCGTGAGGCGAGCTGTTGCCGACCGATCAATCGATAATGCTTTCCTGTTGACTAATTATTTCACTGTCGAAACCATTATTTGCAGCCCGCTCCATTTCCCTATGCGCAATTACCAAATTACTACTTTGAACATTAGTTAATTCATTGCTCGGTGGCGCTAACACACTGCTTTCGTCTTCACTGTCATTTCTCAGTGTACTTTGGAGCCTAGTATTTCGTTTTTCACACGCCATAATTGTCACAATGTTTCACATGATAACACAGAAAAGCACAATTGGAAGAGTAAAATAAGAAAACACATTAACATAGCACTGAAAATAATATCTAGTTATTTACAAGAGCAGCTGCGAAATACTTGGTGCAAATCTACATGGATGCCACACCTGTTTTACTGTACAACAATGAAAAACTACAACTACAAAGAAGATTCACTCTACAATTACGCGCCAGCAATAAACAATAGCTACACTAATTACACAAACTACAAGAAAAAATCAGAATATTCCAGTGAGAAATCCTCGGCTAAGGGTCGACATATGAAACGTCCCCTTGGAAAAATTATAAATTGTGCTTAAACTGACACACAATATTTTTAGCGCATCGCAATCTGACTTTTGATAATCCCTACAAAAGAATGGCCCTGACTAACAATAACCTATACCTTTCATGAATCACTTACCTCATAAAAATCTTCGTTATTCGAACTACTGCAATACAGCGAGCGCCAATAATGCCAGCTAAATAAAAGATTCAAACGACTGAAGGCACTAACTACTGATAGGCATAGTTAGCAAATGAAAGATTTTGATAGAGAACAAACAATGTATTTACCTTAAAGCTGTTCAAAAGTCATAATGTATATCAGTTCATGACATCCAGTCTTACAAATTTACCGTCTTCTCTCTCCCAACATCTACCACTTCTGACGGCTCACCTCCAACTGCGCAACGCTACGCGGTGTTAACAGCCAACTGCCCAACACTACAATTGCGAATATTACAACAATGCCACCGAGCCACAGACCACACAGCAAAGCCAGTGATTTTCATACAGAGCGCTACGTGGCGGTGGCGTTACCAATATAAGAACCTAAACAGACTACTTACAGCCAGCCGGAGTGGCCGTACGGTTCTAGGCGCTACAGTCTGGAACCGAGCGACCGCTACATTCGCAGGTTCGAATCCTGCCTCGGGCATGGATGTGTGTGATGTCCTTAGGTTAGTTAGGTTTAATTAGTTCTAAGTTCTAGGCGACTGGTGACCTCAGAAGTTAAGTCGCATAGTGCTCAGAGCCATTTGAACCATTTAGACTACTTACACAACAACCTAACTGGGATGAAGACCAAGAGTTTCAGCTTGTTGTCCATCAAAGATCAGGAAAAAACGCAAAAATTCGCACGAAGCGGCCATCGCGGAGCGACAGCACCCTGCGCCCACCTTGAAAAGAAAGAAAAAAAAAGCGTCCCTGTAGCCTGGTAACGACAGATGGAGGTGTCAACAGTGAAAAGCGTTTTAGGCGGCAAGTGTTTGATCACCCACCACACAGACTGGACTTGGCTCCCTTTTGATTTTCGTTTCTTTTCTCACCTAAGACGATGAGTATGAAGACAGCATTTTGGCACAGACAAAGAGCTGCAGATCGTTGTAGAGAATTGATGGAGAGCACAGGCGTCAACAGCGAGGGTATTAGAAAGTTGGTACAACGCCACGACAGATGTTTAACTCGGAGCGGTGACTATCTAGCAAAAAGGGTAGAAGTTGTACCTACATGTTCCAAGTAACACATTTTTGAGTTTCACTGCGGTTTACACTTCACGACTGGCTGGACCTAAAAAAAAAATAGTCATCCTAAGTGTGAAAGCGTCATGGAGATGCTCACCCAACTCCATTCATAGACGCCATAAGAGACAGGCGTTGTACATCACAGTTTAGTTGACTGATAAAATCGCGAGAGTAAACGTTCCTAGAAGAGTCGACGAATGTATTGTTTCCTCTCACGTATACCTCGAGAAGGGACCATGAAGATAAAGTCAGAGATTCGAGCTGACACAGAGGATTAGCAAAAATCGTTCTTCCCTGGGACCATTCGCGAGTGGGACAGGAACGGGGGGGGGGGGGGGGAGGGGGAGGGGCGGTTGTGATAGCAGTTCACCAAGTGCCCTCAGACACACTACGTAAGCCGGCTTGCGCAGTAAAGATGTTGATGCAGATGTGTTATCAGAACAGGGTAGGAACACTCTCAAAAGAAAATCGGCCTTCCTCGCACCCCACAGCTACAGTAGCCGGGGGATTCGTTTCACTACCAATTGACAACAGGGTAACAGGTGCTGCCGTCTTTAAAGTTTTTTAAGCCTCATCGCCGAGGGAGAGTATTAAATTATTCAGCGCCCTGGGGCACCGGCCTGAAAGCGCCCCGGACGGCGGCGCCTGGGCCAACGCGACCGGGCGGGCCCAGTTAATCCACTCGAGGTAATAAAACGCCGCCTTGTCACTCCCCTCGCGCCGGCCAATTCTTTCCCCGCCGTTGAGTTTTCTTGCGCCGTAAAGCGCCGGAGGCAGTCTAATCCAACTATCCCGTGGGTCCCGGGCGCTGGCGCTGTTTAAACCTGTTGCCAGCGCGAGGGCTGCGGGGGGGGATCCGAGCGAGACTCACGCCTTCACGACGTCCGCCGACGGTTGCTCGAGGAAGCGGCGTCCCTCCCCACAGACTCTGGCCTCCTTCCTACTCAGTCGCTGCGCCACGTGGATTAATACGGACGTCTGGCCTTCAGTCTAGAGGTAAACCTTCCCTGCCCCTTGCAACTCCTCTCCACGTACCCATGTGCAACTGAGTTACTGGCGGACTATACAAAAACTAGAACAACCCTCAGACCTAGAAAGGGACATGCTTGATATGTCGTCAACCTTTAGTAGTTTCTTGCAAAGGACCGGACAATGGCTAACTGAATAACACAGTTTATTAGATCTCCCAGTGCTGCGTTAAACTGACAAATAATCTGACAGTTTGAAAATACATTAACAAGGAAAAGCTGCTTCAGAAAAACACAATCGGCCCGCTGCCCAGTGACACCCCGGCGTCGCCCCCTAGTCAGGACGCGCCACAGCATTCACTGATCGGACAAACCAAGCACTGGGCACTTCTAAAACACGTACACAAGGTATCTTAAAACACATATTGTAAGTAGGCTGTTTAGGTTTTTATGTTGGTAACGCCACGTAGCGCTCTGTATGAAAATCACTGACTGTGCTGTGTGCAGTCTGTGGCTGGTTGGACTCACTGTTGTAATATTCGCTATTGTAGTATTGGGCAGTAGGATGTGGACAGCGCGTAGCGTCGCGCAGTTGGAGGTGAGCCGCCAGCAGTGGTGGATGTGGGGAGAGAGATGCCAGAGTTATGAGAGCGGACGATCTGGACGTGTGTCCGACAGAAAAAGGAAATTTGTAAGACTGGATGTCATGAACTGGTATGACTTTGGACACTATTAAGGTAAATACATTGTTTGTTCTCTATCAAAATCTTTCATTTGCTAACTATGTCTATCAGTAGTTAGTGCCTTAAGTAGTTAGAATCTTTTATTTAGCTGGCAGTATTGGTGCTCGCTGTATTGCGGTAGTTCGAGTAACGAAGATTTTTGTGACGTAAGTGATTCATGAAAGGTATAGGTTATTGTTAGTCAGTGCCACTCTTTTGTAGGGATTATTGAAAGTCAGATAGCGTTGCGCTAAAAATATTGTGTGTCAGTTTAGTGATGATGAGAATAAGTAAAGAGAGAATTGTCTGAGTACGTCCAGTTTTGCTCAGCTGTTTGAAATTCAAATAACGTAAGAGGTCTACCAGTACAGTCATTCACAATTTTTCTAAGGGGACGTTTCAATATAACAAATGCTGATATACGACCCTATTCAGGCTGTCAATAAACTAAACAATTTAGAAACTTAAATCAGTTGGCCGCAGGTCAAATGGGAGCTACTTTAAATATCCTGTATTAAAGAGATGAAGCAGAACAGAATCAAAACCTTTCCCTTGACATAACGCTATACAACAGAATACAAATGATCGCCGGGTGTCCAGTTTGCAAGGCGACGCCCCAGCCTCACAGTTCAGTGAAGGAGTGACAACAGATCGGTGGTATGCGAGATAGTACCAAGCAAACAACAATTTCTTAATGCAGACAGAATTTGGTCACCGATAAGCAAAACATAATTAGCAGAACAAAATATTAATGTTTCTCCAACTAGGCTCGATACAGATGTAAAACTACATGAGAAAGTCCTCTTAACATTTGGCACACGATAACAGCACACCTCTAACGATCTCCAAAAGCTTATTTCAAAACACAGAGAACAAGAATAAAACCCATGCGTATACCTGCAGCACTAGATACTGAGCAGTACCGCTGACTAAGACACAGAATGTCTGGTCGTTTAAAGCTGACACTGATTTAACTAAACAGCACTTAGAGCCACCGCTTAAACATGGTTGACACAACGGTGCAGAATTATGATTGTTAATAGGTGTCAGTCACACAACAGGCCCGTCAAAACTAGGTGCTGAGGTGTGATTCGAGGTCGCACAATGGAGTCGAGTAACCACAATTCTGAATCTGTTCTCTAACACCCCTATCCGGTATAGTCTTTTGACAGGAGCCTTGCCAGTGGTAGTAGACTCGCATGGTTGTTATGGCTGTACACCCGACCGCTGATGGCGTCTTCCACCCTGAGCCACTGCCCACGCGTCCTCCTGTCCACTCCTCGGCTGGCGGGACGCTGTTGATTTGATGAATTCTGGGTGTCGGCATGCCCGGCAGCTCTCCAACGCTAACACAGGCTCCGTGTCCATTCTCCCAGACAGAAAACCCGCCTCCCTCGGCGGCTAAACGCGGACTGTCCTATTCAAGAGTGCATGTCTTACTCCAGACTGACCGCGTCTTCTCGCTCCTTTTACGCTAAGAGAGCTCTGCGTGCACCATGCGTGCCTCCCAGCCGCGAACGCTCTCGGGAGTAAAACCTGTGGAACCCAGGGGCGTGGCGCGACCCATCGAGCTACGTGACAGAGCTCAGGGCTTTCTTTGACCAAACAGTGGAACATAGACTTCGCCTCATGTCCACAAAAAAACTTCTGATCATCATTAAGGAAATATTGTAAACTAAAATCGACCAATATCTTCACGAATACCAGTTCGCCTTCAGGAAAGGTAGAGGAACGAGACAAGCATTGTGTGATATTTTGAAAAACGGCATGAATGGAAGATAATATCGTATTATTTCGAAGGGGCTCTGCTAACACGCAACCTGGATATTAAGAATATTATACCAGCTTTGGTCCACTGTCCAGGGGACGAACGTTGATTCGCCTCAGTACTTATTACCAGGGCGTGAGAGGTCGTACCACAGTGTCGGAGTCTGGCGAAGGCAAGACGCAATGATTCCTTCTAATCGCAACAGCTTTTAAAAGGGTGGCAACAGGAGGACAGAAAGACTTCTAAACTAGTAATAATTTGATATATACACTATCTGATCAGAGGTATTCGGACACCATTCATATCTGGACACCCATTATGGAGTGTGTTCATCCTTCGTCTTATGACGGCTTGAACCCTGATGGGGACGTTTTCATTAAGGTGCCAGAATGTCTGTGAATGGATGGCAGCCCATTCCTTCTCAAGAGCCAAAACGAGAGAAGGCAGCGATGTCGCACACTGCAGTCTGGGACGAAATCGAGCCTTTAACTCGTCCCAACCTGCGCTAGTGTATTCATGTTGGAACTCTGAGCAGGCCAGAACATTTGAGGTATGTTATTGTCAAAAACCATTGCCTCATAGGTGCTACCTTATGACAGAGTACATTGTCATGCTGATAATCGTCTCCTTCGAACTATTCCTCTGGTGCACACAGAGAACCAATGCAGCAAAATGTGTTCATATCTTCTCGGTTTTGTCGTTTCATTAAGCACAATAAGGAGACCTCATATTAACTAGAGACAACACTTCCATACTATAACACGACCTCCTGTGTACCTCACTGTTGGCGCTACACGAGAAGCCAGGCAACGTCCTCCAGGCATCCGACAAACCTACACCGTTCTATCAGATTCCTACCGCGTATGACGCGATTCATCACTTCAAATTATTCGTTTTTCGTCATCCACCGTCCAGTGGCGTCAATATTTACACCACCTCAAGGGTCGCTAGCCATTGCATACAGAAGTGTGTGCAGCTGCTCAGCCTTTTAACTTTATTGTTTTAACTCCTTATCGAGAGTTTGTAGCATTTGTAGACTTAGAGAAAACATTCGACAATGTTGACTGGAATACGCACTTTCAAATTCTAAAGGTGGCAGGGGTCAAATACAGGGAGCGATAGGCTATTTACAAACTATACAAAAACCAGATGGCAGTTATAATAGTCGAGGGGCATGAAAGGGAAGCAGTGGTTCGGAAGGGAGTGAGACAGGGTTGTAGCCTATTCCCGATGTTATTCAGTCTGTATATTGAGCAAGTAGTAAAGGAAACAAAAGAAAAATTTGGAATAGGAATTAAAATCCGTGAAGAAGAAATAAAAACTTTGAGTCTTGCCGATGACATTGTAATTCTGTCGCCGGCCGGTGTGGCCGTGAGGTTCTAGGCGCTTCAGTCTGGAACTGCGTGGCCGCTGCGGTCGCAGGTTCGAATCCTGCCTCGGGCATGGATGTGTGTGATGTCCCTAGGTTAGTTAGGTTTAAGTAGTTCTAAGTTCTAGGGGACTGATGACCTGAGATGTTGAGTCCCATAGTGCTCAGAGCCATTTGAACCATTTTTTTTGTAATTCTGTCGGAGACAGCAAAGCACCTGGAAGAGCAGTTGAACGGAATGGAGTGTGTCTTGAAAGGAGCATATAAGATGAAGATCAACAAAAGCCAAACGAGGATAATGGAATGCAGTCACATTAAATCAGATGATGCTGAGGGAATTAGATTAGGAAATGAGACATTTACAGTAACAAATGAGGCCTGCTATTTGGGAAGCAAAATAACTGATGGTGGTCGAAGTAGAGCGTAAATGAGATGTAGACTGGCAATGGCAAGGAAAGCGTTTGGGAAAAAGAGAAATTCGTTAACATCCAGTATAGATTTAAGTGTCAGGAAGTCATTTCTGAAAGTATTTATATGGAGTGTAGCCATGTATGGAAGTGAAACATGGACGATAAATTGTTTACACAAGAAGAGAATAGAAGTTTTCTAAATGTGGTGTTACAGAAGAATGCTGAAGATTAGATCGGTAGCCGGCCGCGGTGGTCTCGCGGTTCTGGGCGCGCAGTCCGGAACCGCGCGACTGCTACGGTCGCAGGTTCGAATCCTGCCTCGGACATGGATGTGTGTGATGTCCTTAGATTAGTTAGGTTTAAGGAGTTCTAAGTTATAGGGGACTGATGACCCCAGCTGTTAAGTCCCATAGTGCTCAGAACCATTTGAACCATTTTAGATCGGTAGATCACGTAATTCATGAGGAGGTATGAACAGAATTGGGGAGAAGACGAATTTGTGGCACAACTTGACTAGAAGGAGGGATCGGTTGGTAGGAGATGTTCTGAAGCATCAACGGATCACCAATTTAGTATTGGAGGGAAGCTTGGAGGGTAAAAATCGTAGAGGAAGACCAAGAGACGAATGCAACAAGCAGATGCAGAAAAATGTAGGTTGCAGTAGTTACTTGGAGGTGAAGAAGTTTGCATAGGATAGAGTAGTATGGAGAGCTGCATCAAAGCAGTCTCTGCACTGAAGACCACAACAACAACAACAACAACAACAACAACAACGACGACATCGACAGTCGTTGTGTTAACTGTCGGGCCGGTAGCACTTTGCAGCTCACGAATGATTCCTTCCGCTTATTTCACGCTACTTTTTGCAACCACCCTCCTTAATACTCGATGGTTACTGTCCACCAGTTCGTGAACTCTGCCCGGCCTTCGTTTATCTGTGGTTCTGCCTCCAAGTTTCCATGTCACAGTCACGTCACTAGTAGTGGGCTGAGCTCTCCTGACCGACCCATTCTGCTGTTATTACTTGTCTACCGTCTGTACTGCCCACTTCTTTTTATACTGGCGAGTCTGTTTCTTGTGACGTCTGGCGGCCAATTCCACATCACACCGGGGTGTCCGGATACTGCTGATCAGATGTTTTACACTAACAAACGACATTGATTCATTCTTAGGAGAAGAAAAACTTCTTACCCAAGATTGCAATAAAACGCTCTATAGCTTTCGGTAAAACTATGTTACCATCATCAGATCTTCGTACAGATTATTATAAAAATCTCGTGCCAGATGCGCATATGAGTAAACTAATGTATGTTGATTCAATAAGAATCCACAAACAGCTTCGGAGTCACCCAAAATGTAGTCTCTATATGCGACCAGAACCTTTTTTGGAAATTTGTGGTAAATTCCTGTGGGACCAAAGTGCTGAGGTCATCGGCTCATAGGCTTACACTCTACTGAATCTAACTTAAACTAACTTACGCTAACGACAACACACAAACCCATGCCCGAGGGAGGGCTCGAACCTCCGACGGGGGGAGCTGCGCGAACCATGGCAAGACGCCTCATTCAGCGCGGCTACCCTGCGTGGCTTTGTGACAAGAGACAAACATGCTGATTGGCAATTTATTCCTGCTGCAGTAATGAAACATTACATGATGCGATTTTGTCACGTGGAAGATTTTTCCGAAACTGCCCTGTAACTTGTTTAATAAATAAATACACACATCTGACTAGTAAATCAAATCAAATCACTAACACTGCTCACTTTTAGCTGGCTGGCGAATGGTGAGGTTCATGAGGTAAAGTTCATGGATCGTAACAAATGATTCCCCTGAACGCCAGATCTTGGTCACATCCACACTGCAAAACGCTCTTTGCTAGCCCAACGCCGCGCGGGATTAGCCGAGCGGTCCAGGCCCTGCAGTCATGGACTGTGCAGCTGATCCCGGCGGAGGTTCGAGTCCTCCCTCGGGCATGGGTGTGTGTGTTTGTACTTAGGATAATTTAGGTTAAGTAGAGTGTAAGCTTAGGGCCTGATGACCTTAGCAGCTAAGTCCCATAACATTTCACACACATTTGAACATTTTTTTGCTAGCCCAACATGGGGAGGGGGGGGGGGGGGGAATCAGCAGGCAAAGGTAGCACAGCCCGTTATACCGTTTCATTGGGCGCGAAGTGCCAAGAGTACCTGTTAGCAAAGATGAGATCTGGAGGGGAGGAGAAAACAGGACGCTGCTAGTGTGGGATTCAGCTGTTAGGCCTGAAAGAGGTCAGCTGAAATATTTTTCACTATTTACAAGAAGATTCATGATGGCCCACAGCAATTATTTTGATAGTGGAGGAGAGAACTTATGCTTGTATGCCTGCACACGTTCCCATTAGTCGTATCTGTCACGTAGAGGTATCGGTCACATAGAGGGGGAGACTTACTACTCGTATTTTATACCCCACTCCAAGAGAGATATGTGTTTCAGTGGTTAACCACAGCAGAATACATAAGATTACGGAATTTTTTAGCAAGTTTATTAAATTGTTGTTGATCAGAATTCGTAAGCTCTATTGCAATTGGTCGAAGAAATTGTGGTACTGGCAGTACGTTTTGTAGAGGAGTGTAACAGAGGGCAGATGCTCCAGGGACCTCACTCCTCCTTAGGGCACCGTAGAGAAGACTTCTCTGCAGAACTTGAGACTGTACGCTTCATCGCCGGGCCGGCCGAAGTGGCCGTGCGGTTAAAGGCGCTGCAGTCTGGAACCGCAGGACCGCTACGGTCGCAGGTTCGAATCCTGCCTCGGGCATGGATGTGTGTGATGTTCTTAGGTTAGTTAGGTTTAACTAGTTCTAAGTTCTAGGGGACTGATGACCATAGATGTTAAGTCCCATAGTGCTCAGAGCCATTTGAACCATATTTTTGTACGCTTCATCCTAGAGCTGTAGAGCCAGATGTCTCGAAAACAGCCCAGAATACATGTGCTGGGGCCATCTCTGCACTCGCACGTCACTATAGAGGTATACATGAGCCATATTTGTGTTCATCGAGACTTGGCGAGTGTGAAGTCACTTACCTTGCACCAAGATATGATTTTGACAGCCAGCTAGGTGCAGCCACTATGCACTTAGATGAGAGTGTTTGTACACGGTAGTGCTTTCTAGGACTTTTTTTTAGCTCACTGACTTGCTCAGTAATCATAGGTGGGATTCACGAACACAGTTTTTATATCCTTTGTATCATTTATGGAGAGATTGAGAGAGTGAATGGAGGACATTCGTAAAGGGAGAATGTGATATTTTATTAAAACTATGTAAATGTACCCGTGAGAAAGTTCTTGTGCAGTAGAGGAATTCGTGACGTATGTCCGAGCGAGCTTAATTTTGTAACAGGCAGCCAGAAGGAGCATTGAATATTAAATTTATTAGTAACATATTTTGTGGAAAGGAATCGCATTTTGTGTTCATTAAAATTTATTTAGTTTCGGAGTTACAAGATTTCTAATCTAAATTACTTGTGGTAATCTGACTGGCTGACATTAGAAATACCGCTTGTGTGTTAGCCAATAGGAATTCAGCATTTCCCGCCCGTTTGAGTAGGACTTTGTGGCTCGGATCTATGACTCGACATAGTCGCTCGAGAGCCGTCTTCTGGTAAATACCTATCTATGAACAGATTTTTACCACGATGAAGAAAGTGGCGCATTTTCATTGCTTCTCGTGTCATTGAAGAAAAGCGACTACAGTATTGAGTATTTTGTCAAAGTTTGAGCTTCGTGAGTGGTTTATTTTAGGAGATATTCGCATGTGAACATTTCATGTCGTACATAAATTTCGTGTAGCTTGTTTCGTGCAGATTACAAGACATTAAGGCAAGCTCTTCGTTACAAAAAAACTAAGGACGTCTGAATGTGTTAACTCGCAAGTAGTGATGGGTAAATGAATGGTTAGGACGTTCAGAATATCGGGCTGGACTAAATACACTCCTGGAAATTGAAATAAGAACACCGTGAATTCATTGTCCCAGGAAGGGGAAACTTTATTGGCACATTCCTGGGGTCAGATACATCACATGATCACACTGACAGAACCACAGGCACATAGACACAGGCAACAGAGCATGCACAATGTCGGCACTAGTACAGTGTATATCCACCTTTCGCAGCAATGCAGGCTGCTATTCTCCCATGGAGACGATCGTAGAGATGCTGGATGTAGTCCTGTGGAACGGCTTGCCATGCCATTTCCACCTGGCGCCTCAGTTGGACCAGCGTTCGCGCTGGACGTGCAGACCGCGTGAGACGACGCTTCATCCAGTCCCAAACATGCACAATGGGGGACAGATCCGGAGATCTTGCTGGCCAGGGTAGTTGACTTACACCTTCTAGAGCACGTTGGGTGGCACGGGATACATGCGGACGTGCATTGTCCTGTTGGAACAGCAAGTTCCCTTGCCGGTCTAGGAATGGTAGAACGATGGGTTCGATGACGGTTTGGATGTACCGTGCACTATTCAGTGTCCCCTCGACGATCACCAGTGGTGTACGGCCAGTGTAGGAGATCGCTCCCCACACCATGATGCCGGGTGTTGGCCCTGTGTGCCTCGGCCGTATGCAGTCCTGATTGTGGCGCTCACCTGCACGGCGCCAAACACGCATACGACCATCATTGGCACCAAGGCAGAAGCGACTCTCATCGCTGAAGACGACACGTCTCCATTCGTACCTCCATTCACGCCTGTCGCGACACCACTGGAGGCGGGCTGCACGATGTTGGGGCGTGAGCGGAAGACGGCCTAACGGTGTGCGGGACCGTAGCCCAGCTTCATGGAGACGGTTGCGAATGGTCCTCGCCGATACCCCAGGAGCAACAGTGTCCCTAATTTGCTGGGAAGTGGCGGTGCGGTCCCCTACGGCACTGCGTAGGATCCTACGGTCTTGGCGTGCATCCGTGCGTCGCTGCGGTCCGGTCCCTGGTCGACGGGCACGTGCACCTTCCGCCGACCACTGGCGACAACATCGATGTACTGTGGAGACCTCACGCCCCACGTGTTGAGCAATTCGGCGGTACGTCCACCCGGCCTCCCGCATGCCCACTATACGCCCTCGCTCAAAGTCCGTCAACTGCACATACGGTTCACGTCCACGCTGTCGCGGCATGCTACCAGTGTTAAAGACTGCGATGGAGCTCCGTATGCCACGGCAAACTGGCTGACACTGACGGTGGCGGTGCACAAATGCTGCGCAGCTAGCGCCATTCGACGGCCAACACCGCGGTTCCTGGTGTGTCCGCTGTGCCGTGCGTGTGATTATTGCTTGTACAGCCCTCTCGCAGTGTCCGGAGCAAGTATGGTGGGTCTGACACACCGGTGTCAATGTGTTCTTTTTTCCATTTCCAGGAGTGTAACTTCTGGGTGCTTTCGGGTGTGAAGAGAGAAAGTCACTAACATTGCGTAATTGATGTTGGCAAAACCATCGCAGCAGAGTGGAGGGGCAGACAACCTGAAGCCTATCCACGTAGGTGGACTGATTGTTTAAAGGACAGTGAGAGAACAACCCGCCCCGCTGCAGTGGCCCATAGTTTCTTTTCGTAGTTTGATGTGTCCCGGTATCATAACGTGTATGTGAGCGGCGGTACCCATATTTCATGCTTACTTGGGCCACCCCTGGTAATTTGCTTATAATTGGACAAGCTGTTTCCCGTTGCGCAACTTTGTTTTAATCCGCATGATCTTACGGGGAGCTAGCTACCGCTGTGGGTCGCCGAGAATAGATCCTGTAGCATATCAGGGGTGTACTAAATGATCAACTAGCACCACACAATCTCACGACATAGCTCTCTGTTACGCATATCTCGGAGACTCAGTCAGTGCCTTGTCAGGTAAAGTCCACATAACGCCGCTGCCGTCGTTGCTCATTGGCGAACGATAGTTCGCAGTGAGTTTTGTTTCTGAGTAACCTTCAGAAATCAGATATCAGAACTAACGTCTGAACACTACCTGAATCCTAGTAACTCTACAGTCTCGAATACTGCAGTGCCCTGCCACAGTCTCTTTGCTGTACTATGTCATCTGCGCCTATCCGACTATCTGCCAAGTCGAGGCAGGACCTTCTTGTATAAAGGGTGTTCGGAAATTCCCATTACAAACTTCCGGGACTTGTAGATGGGAGTGAGCACATAGTATTTTGAATAGGAACCCATGTCCCTAAACTTATCTTTTCCGTTCTACGACGGTTTCATTTCAGATGTGTAACGCATCCACGGTTGCTGAGGGAAAGAGAAAAATCGAGTTGCTTGTCCTGGTACGCAATAGGGTAGACTCCTACAGTCTTCTTGTGGAGTCGTATGTAAAGTTTAATTTACGAGACTGCTGTAGAGACAGAGGAACATCGGCTGGAAAGAATTCCGGCCGCTGTACTAAAACTGAATAGGCTCCAGATGGGATGGAGAGTATGTATCAGAAAACGCTTCGTAGGTGCAATGTCGGTAACAACGTCTGTGGTCACCGTATAGAGCCGTTGTAATGCATCAGTACTGTTACGTACGTACAATATGCTGGGTTCGTTTTTGTTTTGGAATAATACAAATATGTAATGTTTAAGTGTTAATACAAATAAATGTTATTGAATGATAGGTTAATGCTTCGTTATGTCTCCCTTCTAAATGTTACCTAATAACTGTACTGTGTCACGCCTAAGTAAATTCCTCAAGTAAAAGTAGAATTAAATTGAAATCGTTGTATAAAGGAAAGGTACATTTCGGGCCATGGGTTTCTATTCAAATTATTTTGTACTCATTCCCCTCTACCACTGCGAGAAGTTTGGAACAGATATTTCGGAACACCCTGTATGTCCATAGGACGAAATGAGGCGTCCACTGTTAGGACCAAAGTGCATGTCCATGTACAAGACACAACCAGTGTTTCTAGTATATTACAGATAATTCTAGAAGATACTCTCGGCCGTCGTTTCTTGTATATTGCAGTTAACTGTAGAACATATTCCAGACCGTCTGGAGAAAACACCTTCGTTTTTTTTTTTTTTTTTTTTTTTTTTAGTTCAGATTCCAAGAGCTATGAACCAAATATCGCAGGGCTTCTCACTTATTTGGTGCCGATGGTGCAAAATTCTAGATTACCTGCAGCCTGGCCAAACGTTAGCTAAAAAAATGGTTCAAATGGCTCTGAGCACTATGGGACTTAACTTCTGAGGTCATCAGTCCCCTAGAACTTAGAACTACTCAAACCTAACAACCTAAGGACATCACACACATCCATGCCCGAGGCAGGATTCGAACCTGCGACCGTAGCGGTCGCGCGGTTCTAGGTTGTAGCGCCTAGAACCGCTCGGCCACTCCGGCCGGCCCGTTAGCTCAAAGCTGTGTCTGGTCTCTTCAGTATTTCTCTTCTTATCTTCCTACACTGACAGTCTGTGAGACATTGTTTCTCGAAAACTCGTATACATTTATATTCTGTGATATCTTATATTAAACAACACACATTTTACACGACAACACATTGCGTAAAATGTGTATGGCCATGTGAAACCTTCGTCGGCTTGGAACATAAATCTAACAAAGTGGAATGGAATATTCAGTTTTAGGAAAGACACAACAGGAATAGGCTGTTCATGAATTTGTACAGTATCCGCTCTTGTAGTGTGTCCATACAAGATGAAAGTCGAAGACAAGAATGTACGCATTTAAAGAGAGCTGCCATTCACACACAGAGAAGGTTGGTTGTTTTGGGGAAGGAGACCAGACAGTGAGGCCATCGGACTCATCGGATTAGGGAAGGACAGGGAAGGAAGTCGGCCATGCACTTTGAAAGGAACCATCCCGGCATTTGCCTGGATCGATTTAGGGAAATCACGGAAAACCTAAATCAGGATGGCCGGACACGTGATCGAACCGTCGTCCTCCCGAATGCGAGTCCAGTGTCTAACCACTGCGCCACCTCGATCGGTATCACACACAGAGAAGAAATTTTATTCAAGTCTTTCTGCGATTCCCTACGTTCGGCGAAAGACGATACTTCCATGTACACAACAGAGTCGTCAGCGAACAATGGTACAGTGCTACAGATCCTATCTCATCAATATCTTATATACACTGAAAGCGTTATGGGCCCAATTACGCTTTCTTGGGGCACACCTGATGTTACTTTCTTTTCTCTGGACTATTCGCCGTGGAGTATAGTGTACTGGGATCTAGACCAGGGGTGCGTAACCGGTGTGACCAGCGATTAGTCCCAATCCTACCTGCAGAAGAAATTCGTGGGGCAGAGAGCGAGTTACAGGGCTCTCACACGTTCAACATTACTGCCAGTACGCCTGAGGGAGAGTTTTGTCTTACTGTCAATGCAAGGAATATTGGCAAACAGTACAGATGCCGACAAAAGTATTCTCAGTACTGCCAACATGTGGTGAAACCAGAGTAAAATCATGCCCAGATGTTGTGGGGTTGGCTGGCCACCCCTCATTACAGAAGTCGGACGTCGTATGCTGAGTAGACTGGCAAAACAGGACAGGGGGTGAACTGTTACGGAACTAACATCAGACTTTAATGCCGGGCAGAGTACAAGTGTGTCTGAGTAGACGCTGCAACGAACACTAATAACGATGGGCCCCAGCAGCCGACGACCCATGCTTGTGCCAATGTTAACACCACGACATCGGCAGCTGCGACTGAAACGCGTACATGGTCTGATAAACCACGGTACTGTCTTCACCATAATGATGGGAGGGCGTGAATCTGTCGCCTTCCAGACGAATGGCTTCTTGATAACTGTACTGCGGGATGGAGACAAGGTGGCAGCGGCTTCATTATGCTTTGGGGAACATTGAAGTGGGCATCCATGCGTCCGGTGAAGCTCGTGTGAGACACCATGACAGCTGAGGAGTATCGTACACTGGTTGCAGACCACGTACACCCTTCATGACGATCATATTTCCCGAAGGCAGTGGCATTTTTCAACAAGACAATGCGCCTTGTCACAAGACAAGGAGTGGAAGGAGGAACACAGTGGCGACTTCCAGATCACCAAATCTGAACACGATCTGACACGTCTGGGATGTGATTGATCGTAGCGTCAGAGCTCATCGCCACCCTCCCCGGAATTTACGGCAGCTGTGGGGCCAGTTTTCTCCAGGGACCTACCACGGCCTCACTGCATCCATGCTAGGAGACGTCGTCGCTTTTATCAGAGCCGAAAGTGAACATACTGTCTATTAAGGAGATGGTCATAATGATCTGGCTGATCAGTGTAACTGGCTGGCTAAGTCAGCTAGAACGCCGGAGGCAGGCAATGGGATACAGCCTCCAGCAGGACGACGCCGAGTAAAACACTGTGGCGTTCAAAACAAACCTTACAGCCGATTACAGCCATATTTTTAATCCGTATTATAGTATATTGACTAGCAGTTGACGATGTGGCACGTTTCTGAATGGCTTTTGGGAATCGAGGAAGACTGAACCTAGCTCACCTGCTGCCTTAGACAACGGCTCATGCTGCCAGATGGTAGAACGTTACCGGAGGATGAAGACGCAGACAGCAAAGTGCGTGCGACCCCAGGCGAAGTGTGCGCCTGGAGACGACCCTTGGCCCTATCGATCAGCGGCGAGGTGATTAGGACGAGGCCGCTAACTGCCCGCCCCCTCGCCTGACGACGGCAGCCTCTCTGGGGAGGCAGTGCCGCCCCACAAAGCTGCTCTGGCGTTGCCGCGATTTCTCCGACCCCGGCGCCTCCCCAGGTGCCGGCCGGTGGCGGTGGAAGAACGCTCTCTCGACGACGAACGTGACGGCCCAGCAGCAAATACGATCAGCTGGCGACCTGCAAAATTTAAGCTGCTCCTACAACACTGGCCATTAAAACTGCTACACCAAGAAGAAATGCAGATGATAAACGGGTATTCATTAACAAATATATTATACTAGAACTGACATGTGATTACATTTTCACGCAATTTGGGTGCATAGATTCTGAGAAATCAGTACCCAGAACAACCACCTCTGGCCGTAATAACGGCCTTGATACGCCTGGGCATTGAGTCAAGCAGAGCTTGGATGGCGTGTACAGGTACAGCTGCCCATGCAGCTTCAACACGTTATCACAATTCATCAAGAGTGGTGACTGGCGTATTGTGACGAGCCAATTGCTCGGCCACCATTGACCAGACGTTTTCAGTTGGTGAGAGATCTGGAGAATGTGCTAGCCAGGGCAGCAGTCGAACATTTTCTCTATCCAGAAAGGCCTGTACAGGACCTGTAACATGCGGTCGTGCATTATCCTGCTGAAATGTAGGGTTTCGCGGGGATCGAAGGAAGGGTAGAGCCACGGGTCGTAACACATCTGAAATTTAACGTCCACTGTTCAAAGTGCCGTCAATGCGAACAAGAGATGACCGAGACGTGTAACCAATGCCACCCCATACCATCACGCCGAGTGATACGACAGTATGGCGATGATGAATACACGTTCGAATGAGCCTTCAACGCGATGTCGCCAAACACGGATGCGACCATTATGATGCAGTAAACAGAACCTTTTCATCCGAAAAAATGATGTTTTGCCATGCGTGCACCCAGGTTCGTCGTTGAGTACAGCATCGCAGGCGCTCCTGTCTGTGATGCAGCGTCAAGGGTAACCGCAGCCACGGTCTCCGAGCTGATAGTCGATGCTGCTGCAAACGTCGTCGAACTGTTCGTGCAGGTGGTTGTTGTTTTGCAAACGTCCCCATCTGTTGACTCAGGGATCGAGACGTGGCTGCACGATCCGTTACAGACATGCGGATAAGATGCCTGCCATCTCGACTGCTAGTGATACGAGGGCGTTGGGATCCAGCACGGCGTTCCATATTACCTTCCTGAACCCACGGATTCCATATTCTGCTAACAGTCATTGGATCTCGACCAACGCGAGCAGCAATGTCGCGATACGATAAACCGCAATCGCGATAGGCTACAATCCGACCTTTATCAAAGTCGGGGAACATGATGGTACGCGTTTCTCCTCCTTACACGAGGCATCACAACAACGTTTCACCAGGCATCGACGGTCAACTACTGCTTGTGTATGAGAAATCGGTTGGAAACTTTCCTCATGTCAGCACGTTATAGGTGTCACCACCGGCGCCAACCTTGTGTGAATGCTCTGAAAAGCTAATCATTTACATATCACAGCATCTACTTCCTGTCGGTAAAATTTCTCGTCTGTAGCACGTCATCTTCGTGGTGTAGCAATTTTAATGGCCAGTAGTTTAATTTAGTGGTGGCAAGTTTATGAGTGATCTCATCAGGATAGAGTTTCACCAACAGTAAGCAACGGTACACTCATGAGCCGAAACGTTATGACCACTACTCACCACGAGATTTACTGCCGCCTGGTGACGTTTCTGGACATGTTACGTGATAAGTTACGTATACGGGGTGTGGTGTCACCGCCAGACACCACACTTGCTAGGTGGAAGCCTTTAAATCGGCCGCGGTCCATTAGTATACGCCGCACCCGCGTGTCGCCACTGTCAGTGATAGCAGACCGAGCGCCACCACACGGCAGGTCTAGAGAGACGTACTGGCACTCGCCCCAGTTGTACAGCCGACTTTGCAAGGAACGGTTCACTGACAACTACGCTCTCATTTGCCGAGACAATAGTTAGCATAACCTTCAGCTACATTTGCTACGACCTAGCAAGGTGCCGTATTCAATTGATATTGAGATTCTATTAATGTATCATCAAGAGCGATGTTCTACAAATGTGGATTAAAGTTAAGTATTCCAGAAGCTACGTACTTTTCTTTATAGCATTCATTACGTATCCTGTTTCAGACCTCACGCCAGCCTGCGTGAGTTTAAGAGGGTGCCTTTCGGCTTCCTCTCATTGTGTCTAGGCTGTCTTGTCTAGACATAACACGGGGTATCTCTCCGAAGAGTGTTAGGCACATTTTCTCTGGTGTTTCGGCACATGTTTGCAATATTGTTTTTGCACTGTGTAGCTGGAGTCTGCCCGAACGATTACTGCTTTTCACGTCTTTGATGCTATGGGGGGTATTAACCTGGGCTTTCATGGCACCTGCGATATTAATCTAAGACAGCGTCACAACCGTGACGTGAATGTAATTGCGGACCACCTGCCTCGCGTCATGCATCTTCCAGCGATGTCTTCCAGCAGCAGTATCATAAAGCCAAAATCGTGATACAGAGGTTTGACAGGCATGATAGTGAACTCACTTGATGGTCACCAATATTGCCTCATCTGAACCCAATGGATCACATCTACGACGCTGTCGAGGTCCAGTTGCACACCTATAAACCCCCGGCCGTTATTTATGTTAATTGCGTGACCTATGCGTAATGATCAAGTGCCTCATACCTTTAGAAATCTATAACGCCCTTTTAGAATCCGTAACTCAAAGAATCGCTGCTATACCTCTTTCCAAATGGTTCAAATGGCTCTGAGCACTATGGGACTCAACTGCTGTGGTCATAAGTCCCCTAGAACTTAGAAGGGCTTAAACCTAACTAACCTAAGGACATCCATGCCCGAGGCAGAATTCGAACCCGCGACCGTAGCGGTCGTGCGGTTCCAGACTGTAGCGCCTTGAACCGCTCGGCCACGCCGGCCGGCTCTCTTTCCAAAGACGGACCAACAATGCGTTAGGCAGTTGGTCATATTGTGTTGGCTCCTCGTTGTATGAGTACGTAGAGGTCGCCAAAAAAACACATTCTTGGTCATAACACTAATTTGCGCTACCTAATTCAAGCTTTGAGAAAAAAGGATGGCTGACTTATTATCGCTAATTATGAAATTTTCCTTTTTCTCCATGTGACTGAAGGAGAAATCGCGCTCTCGACATTCACATTCTCCAACAAAGCGCCATGTATGTGATTATTCTACAAGCCGTAATTACCCTACGATCACAAAACAAAATGCTTTATTGATGGACTTGCCTGAACCACCTCCGTCACTGTGTATATCAAACTGCTTAAAGTTGATTCAAGATTCACGCACTGAGCCGTG
Organism: Schistocerca piceifrons; assembly: GCF_021461385.2. Lineage (NCBI taxonomy): Eukaryota > Metazoa > Arthropoda > Insecta > Orthoptera > Acrididae > Schistocerca > Schistocerca piceifrons. The sequence continues at coordinate 531,445,986 of NC_060144.1, read as the reverse complement.
AGACTAGTACAGCTCAGTCCTCCGTTAGTGATATTAGCCCTGTTGCTATTTGGTTACACTGTAGAAAATTTCGAACCCATTCGCTGGCCAAGAAGAACTACACGACTTGCCGCTCCAAATTAGTCGTCTACTGGGTTGAAAGGACTTCTTTAAAACTCTGGAAAGTGAAGTCTCGTCAGAAGAATAGGATGAGAGCCCACATGCACAAATGCAAGCAAGTTAATTGTCACAGAAAACATTTAATTAATTGTTGCTTTATCCAAAGGAAATTGCTTTCCTCGATTGGAAGTTTCCCCAGTTATCTACGAACTCCACAGTCCAAAACAATGTTGCCGCCAGTAACGACCGCTACAAACACAAGCTGCGAACCTGTCACAGTTATACGGTGTCCCATACGATGTACAGAACACCCCATTCCACTTTTCAGAACACCGTGCCCCACTCTGTATTCCCGTAGTCGAAAGTAGCTTATTTAACCAAAAATCACGAGTTTTTCACACTAAATGGCAATATTTCTGTACTTTCTGCCCTCTCCTACGTTTGTCTGGTTTTGCCCCCGACTCTAAAAATCTTCAGCAACATCATGGAAAGTCCTCTGCCGCTAAGGCCAGCCAGTGAATTCTAAGAAAGCGTAGAGCGTGGGTCAGAATATTTCCCTAAACCCAACTAGACTAAAGCTAACTACGTCTTATGTTATGAATAGTTACCCCTCTCCTTATTGTTACTGACAAGGGACCCATTTCAACAGGAACGTAATCACTTCTGTGATCTATGGAGTTACTATGTGTGGCTTCGCAGAGCCAAGAGGTGAAGGCAGAGGATGTCATTCGACGAGCACTAAAAAGGATACCCAAAGCCTCACAGGCGCGTATTGAGTCACATACAGACGCTTCTGGTGACACGAGGCTTTCTAGCTCTGGATTAACAATCAAAGAGAGAGAGAGAGAGAGAGAGAGAGAGAGAGAGAGAGAGAGAGAGAGAGGGGTGGTTAGATTAGATGGGGGAGGTACGCGTAAATTTGGCTGAAAATGGGAGGAGGAGGCGATATTGAGCACAAGAGCCGCATCGAAGACAGAAATAAAGGTATATACTGATAGAAAACGGCAAAAAATCTGGGCAGGGCAGAAAGAAAGGGGAGAATCTACAAGTTCCTCTCTGATATAACGAAACGTCAGGGCCGGCAGCGGTGGCCAAGCGGTTCTAGGCGCTTCAGTCCGGAGCCGCGCGACTGCTACGGTCGCAGGTTCGAATCCTGCCTCGGGCATGGCTGTGTGTGATGTCCTTAGGTTTAAGTAGCTCTAAGTCTAGGGGACTGATGACCTCAGATGTTAATTCCCATAGTGCTCAGAGCCATTTGAACCATTTTTGAAACAGCAGGAATGTCGTACCTCTCGCTACCACTAGAGGAATACACAACTTGTCGGTACATGGTCCATATTCCACTTGTGTCCTAAATATACGCCAACGCACTGCAGACAGATATCAATGAGGAGCAGTCAGCACCATGGTCCACATCGTTTGGAATTCTTCCAACAGACACGAGTGTTTATAAATTACTTATATAAAAGTAACCTTTAATTCTGAAGAGGCTAAATGACTTACAGAAATGTTTTACGCAGCGCTGAACGGCAATAATCGTCCACACTCATAGTTCTCGCGGTTTCCGCTAGATGGCAAAAGCGAATGCATTATTACAACAGTCAGCATCGTGACGCGTAACGGTGTAGAGCGAGGGCATTGTTGTTTGTGGTTTCGCCAATTGTAAGCCAGTTCCTACAGTTCAGTGGTAATTCAGGACTGAATATCACGAGCTACCGCATCAACGACAAACTGTTATTAATCGGTAAAATCGTTTCACCGAAACTGGCTGTGTACCACATCGGACGTCGGGTACGGTCGGCTATCGGTCTATGACGCAGCAATTGAACCACAATCACCTGATTTAACACCAATGGAATTCTGTGTATGGTGTTACATTAAAGACAGAGTGTTTGTTCCTCCGTTTCCGGGAGACGTCCACGAGCTGCAGCAACGGATAACACAAGTAGCTGCCAACATACACCAAGACTTGCTTCATACGATCTGGCAGGAAACAGGTTACAAATGGGACAACACTAGTGTTCAGAAGATAGCCAGGCTGAACATTTGTAAATGAAACTTGAAGATGTACTGCATTCAGTGCTGTATCCAACATTTATGTAAGTTATTTACCTTTTTCAGAATTAAAGGTTACGTCTGTATAATTAATTTATAAACGCTCTGTATGCTAAGAGCTAACACATCAGTCCAAAACACAATAAGAAACAAGGAGCTGTGGCAGAAGCTGAATTCGATGGCATACGAACTTCATGTCTACCTGACAGAGACGAACTGGATGGAGTCATACATCATCGCCATGAGAGACACCCAGCACCCAGCCACAACGGAAGCACCCGGAAGATGAGCCTCATGTGCGACCAGAACGATTTTCTGAGGCCTTGACAGCCATCTCTCCCGCGGATACACCCGAAATTGAAGAATAAGATTAACGGTGGCTTTATAGCAGGGTAGCTGTTAATGATGAATTATGCCTCACAGCGTCTGGGTCTAGACATCCGGAATAAGCAGTTTTGTATATGACTGCAAATTCAGCTGTGTACTGCAGTTTTGTGTAGTATAGCATGTGCAACGTAGATTTCTGTAGTGCAGACGTATAACTCACAAAATATGCTAGCTAGCAGTAGACTATAAAACGCAAGTGCAGTAGCATTTCACTTCTGGACAGTGCGTGGCCATATATTTAACTGTCAGATGACCGGTGGGGCGTTGCAGAGCTTTTCCCATTTTGTTATTTGTAATTACTCTTTCTCTCTCTCTATTTCTACGGTAAACAGCATAATGTTTAGATACATACGTTATTTTCAGTCTTATGTAAATATATGACGTATTTTCTATACAACTTTATCTCCGCCACATGGTTTGTTTTAGAATCTGGATAAAAGACAAATAAATAATCACCACCTGTGAGCAGAGTCGGCGTATCTCGCACTGAGTGATCACCAGAAACCTATCCCTATCCTAGTGGCAATAACTCCTCAAATAAAAATCTTTGTCAGTTGAGTCACTACTACAAGGAGGCTCAGAAACGATAGGTTTCAATCGGCCTTCTGCCATAGCAGATGAACAGTATGAAGGAGGAAATGGAAACTGGATGTTAGCGTCCCGTCGACGTCGAGTATAGAGACGAGTACAATCTTAACTTGGGCGACAATGCTGAAGTAAATTTGCCGTACTCCTATTTTTTTTTAAAAAAAAAAAAGAAATCCCGGCATTCGTCTTAAGAGATGTACGGAAAATCACAGAAAAGTTAATAAGAATTACTGGATGGGGATCTGAATCGCTGACTCCCAGAATAGGAGTTCAATGTGTCTTACCAGTGCATTACCTCGCTGCCTGTTACGAATAATCAAGTGACTCGTTAAGCAGCTTGTTTCACAGAATAACAAACTGTCACCTGTTGCTGGTCACATTGTAAGCTTTCGTGCGTTAAGACAGAGAGCATGGGTTTATTAAATATTCTTGGGCATTAATAAATGATTCCCATCTATTTTTCTTTTCATTACTTTAAAAATGCTCAGTATATGTAGTTCACAACTTGCAAGAGAATTCCTCGAAGTAAATTGTTTAAAGTACTATTACGGGCAAATGTAAGTGGTTGACGTGCTAAATTTTTGGAATTACAGCTTCATAATGAAATCAGTTGGGAGTACCATACGAAAAAATTGCTGGAAAGTCAAAACAAATATTCATCTGCAATGGGGGTGTTGTAACATAAAAAGGTAACATAAAAATAAAGAAAAGCTGACATACTTCGCTTACTAAGACTAAGACTTCGCTTACTTTCATTACATCGTCTCACAAGAGGTAATTTTTTTGGCTAGCTCATCAAGCCAAGTTAAAATTTTCCGAGTCAAAAAGCGTTTCATACGAATTATTTGTTGTGTTAACTAAACAACGTGCTGCAGTTGCTTTTTAAAGGAAATGCGGATACTATCTACTGCGTCCCAACAGATCTAATCCAGATTGAGAGTTTTCATAAATAGCAAACCTCTTTCTCAAATCAACTCCTCAATTCATGGAATCAGTACTAGAAATAAAAATAATTTCCCTAGATATATAAAGTCACTTGCTTTCTTTCAGGAAAGTGTAGAAGCTTAAATGGATTTGTTAGTGGCCAACACTTTTTACTCCATTGAGGAATTTCTGAGTGGAACCGATTGATGTGTACATTATTAATAATCTAAAATCACGTGAATGTTACACGAATTATTACTTCAGCATATCATCAGTGCAGTAATGTTGTAAACGAAAATAAGTGTTTTACATTGGTTTTTCCGTGACATGATGCGTGGCTACAAGAATCTAATAACTGTCATACACACCTCAATGTGTTGTCCATTTACCTGACTCGTGACAAGCTTAGTATAACCTAAGCAGTGCAAATATATTTCTGATTTTATGACTTAGTCTGTTTTCATGGGGATCTTTTCACTTAGGATCTGTAGAAGGGGCATACGTATTAGAGGCATTTATATTAAATACGTGTTACATATTCTTTTCTGATGACATGTACTGCACCAGTAATGATTTCCTGAGTACGGATCTATGAAACAAAATACACTGGGTGTTTTGTAATTCAAGTTACACATTTCTAGATGTTGTAGAAGAGACTTAGTGAATCAAGTTTTACATAGGAACCCATGTCCGGAAGCGTTATCCAACGACGTTAGAGAGCGTCGAGGTCATAGGTGCAGGCGTCTGTAGATGTATGTACATACATGGTGATGTCATGATGACGCTATAAGCTTTTTATGATGACGGAGGTGAATAAATGTAACAATGTGAGATAAGGGTTCCTGTACCGGAAGAGAACAAGTCGAAAGTTATAGTCGAAAACCGTTCTGACAACTCTGAAAGTGGAATACATGTACTGGTATTGCTGTCGCTCAGATTATAGTGTGCACAACTTTCAGAGGTGGTAGTACGGACCAAAAAAAAAGGAAAAAATGTCCAGTAAACATGGGCTCTAAAACACATATCTTTTGAGCTATGAGGACCTTTTCGTCTCGTCTACTCAACCACTGCCCGTAACTCCTAAGATATACATTTTAGATCCTATGTTTAGCAGACAGTTTTTCCTTGCTTTGGCCCATAATACCACCTCTGAAAGTTGTGTACACTATAATCTGAGCAACAGCAATACCAGTACATGTATTCCACTTTCAGAGGTGTCAGAACGGTTGACGCTTGTAACTTTCGATCCCTTCCCTAAGATTGATACATTATATGCTTCTCCATCATCCAAGAAAGTATGTAACATTATCAGGGTATTACCCGGTATATACATACATTTACAGGAGCCGGCGCCTATAACTGTGACGCTCTGTAGCGTCTTCCGGAATTGGTTCCTATGTAAAACTGTTTCTACTAATTCCCCTCTACAGCCTCTAGAAATGTGTAACATAAGTTGTGAAAGATCACGCGTATCTAATCTAGTGATCGTTCTGATAAGGAAAATTGGTTCTGTGATACAGAAGATTACCCGCCTATGGTGTGTGGAACACCATTTCAAGTCCACAATCTCCAGCGGCTGCGATGGGAATTTACCCCTGGCTCACCCAGTTTATTAATCGTGCTTTCCTCTTATTATATTGTAATTACATTTCTACAATTTGCCATATAATTTTACTTTATATTTTTGCACTAAGAAGGGCCAGACTTTGTAAACCATTAGAAATACTGTTATTACTCTAATTGCTATCATAATTTTGAACCAGACTGCACATATGCATTATGACTGAATGTCATGATTTTATTTGAAGCTGTTAGTTGAACAAAGATTGCCCATTCTGTCAGGTGACGAAATTTTGCAAGCAGCCATAGTATCTACAAGGCAGACGACAGGACTCTCGCAGCGAATAAGTAATGTCCACTGATGAGCCAAGACGTTATGACCGCCTTGCTGAATAGTTTGCTTGTCCGTCTTTCGAACGAAATACTTCACTAAACTGCATATCAGGGATCCGACAGCTTGTTGGTAGGTCTGTGGAGGTATGTGGCATTAGATGTCTGCGCATAGATCACGTAATTCGCTCAAATAACAGGCCGCTGATCTGCATATGCGGTGATGGCGCCCGATAGCGACCCAGACGGGGTCCATAGGGTTTACATCAGGCGAATTTGGTCTGCGAGACATCAACGTGAGTTAACCACAATGCTTGTTAAACCACTGCAGCACGGTTCTGGCTCCAAGACGGACAACTATTCTGCTGAAAGATGACATCGCCGTCGGGGAACACATCAAGCGTGAAGGGACAAAGGTGCTTCGCAGCTGTCTTCGGTTATTACTACTCTTCCCACGCAAGCAAGGAAGAATGTCTCCCATAGCATAGTACTGCTCCCGCCAGCCTGCGTCCGTGGGTCCGCAGCTCGTGGCCGTGCGGTAGCGTTCTCGCTTCCCACGCCCGGGTTCCCGGGTTCGATTCCCGGCGGGGTCATGGATGTGTGTGATGTCCTTAGGTTAGTTAGGTTTAAGTAGTTCTAAGTTCTAGGGGACTGATGACCACAGATGTTAAGTCCCATAGTGCTCAGAGCCATTTGAACCATTTTGAAATACTGGGCACCTCGCAAGGATAGCTACCAGATAAAGAATATTAGGTGAGTTGTTGGAAGTGGTTAAACGTTGGTGAAAATCTCGCTCCTGAGCACACAAAGAGCTCTAACCGCAGAACTCTGCACGGAACGCGCGTTGGTGCAGTGCCGCGATACAGACCGTATATCTCCCTTCGAAGACGATGGCCAAGACTCCAAGTCCGCACCGCTCGATGGCTGAAGGCTAAGTTCACTCTCTCTCCACAATTCTCCCGTCTCCCACGCGTACGACAACACGGCGGAAGAATACCAGTTTCGGCCAATGTCGAACGTTCTATTATCGCCGAAATCCCCCCAACGGCATTTCTGACATCTACCCAATGATCGAGTAGGTCATAACGCCCCTAGGCAAACGAAATTCCCGTCTTCACTACGTGTTGCCCAGCACAGGTGGCTCCTGATGCCGGGCTGTCCCCAAAATCGCCGTATTGTCCCGCGTTTCCGGTGACCGCTACCTGCCGCCCACGGCGGCCCGCCGAGCTACGGCCATCTGCAGACTTTATATTCCACAATTCTCAACCTCCGACTCTTTTCACCAAGGCTTTAAGTTAGTGGCTCAATCATGCAAACATGCAGGGAATACTGCTCGAGAGTGCCTCATATATATCATAACCCAATAGAGTCATGATCTGATGCCCTTGCCAGTCCCTTTACTACTAACACTAATGTTGGTAAGCTAACGTGTAAGTGCCCATGTCCTGGCACCTTACACTCTATCGGCAGAAATGCCACAGAGCACAGTCTATCCTACTTTACAGAGCAGACAATCCTCCGAACCCCACGTTCTGTGAAGAGTCTGGGACGTCCAAGCATTTAGAGCCTAGTGATAGTTTCACTGTCCTTCTATCTCTTTCCGTAGATGCTCAAGACACTTGCACGTTAAAATTCGATTAGCTTCGCCGTTTTCGAGATGCTCGTTCACAGGCTTTGCGAAATAATAATGTGTCCTTTATCGAAGTCGCTTATCTCAGTGGATTTCCCCATTTCCAGCGTATATCTTCGCTAGGGTGATCCTCACCCGTTGTGTCTGCTCCGCTTACATAGTTTTGTTACCACGTCACGCGCCCGCAACGCCACCATGCGGCATCCAACGTCGCGGTGGGCAGTGATCGTAATGTTTTGGCTGATGAGTGTACAGTGAGTTATGGGCATTGGTACACACATTGACGTAATTGGTACCTTGATATGTACGCACGTCAATGTGTTAGTAGTTCTTTCTCTACATCCCACAGCCTTCGTGCAAATACACCACATAATTTACTACTTGTTTTTTTTCTGCACGGTCGCAGCTGCACCTGCTAGTATAGACTATGTGTCTGCACTTCAGTACCAGACCCGGTGTTCAAGGAAAAATAAGCATTAACGGCTTGATTGTGCCATGAGTACTTGCAGGTACTCACCAACCTAAAAGCATACTACACTATATAGCTATAACTGTTAGTATGCAAAAGAAGCAAATACTAATGTAATGTCTATGCACATGGCCAGCACTTCCTCCTACACCACAGAATCAGCTATAACCGAATTTGGATCAGCTAGTGATAGGTGTTTGAGAATCACAACTGTGGTAGTTAGAACCTCCTATGATTTTCTAACCCTGACGTGTATACTGTCCGGCACAAAAGGCATGTTGTACAGATAGCACCAGCTTGGCCTGCAGGGGCTACACATTGCGACATTACCTAACGGTTATTCTGCCAAGTAGTTGCTCTCTACACATCATCCCACATGAACAAACAAGTTCCTCTTTACCTGACCTTGCTCGCACCTTAGTTAATTTTATCATGCACCGCCCTATTGAAAACGAGAAGCTTGGTGTAATCACAGGGCCCCACACGTGTGCTTACATCCCCAGCAGCTTATCCGCTACAAATAACAATCATTAGCTCCGATCCTGCATTCAAATAGCCTATGCATTGGATAGCATTACTAATTGATAACATAGAAAGAAACATAAAATAAAAGATAAACAAATAATTTAAAAAAAGGGCTCTATTCCAACCTCTGTAATTGACGTAGAATAAAGAGAATTATGTTTATTCATGAAAGTACATACCAACCAAACAACTAAACAATTAAACGCAAAGTGATCCTAGGATGTCTAGGTAAAATACACTCCTGGAAATTGAAATAAGAACACCGTGAATTCATTGTCCCAGGAAGGGGAAACTTTATTGACACATTCCTGGGGTCAGATACATCACATGATCACACTGACAGAACCACAGGCACATAAACACAGGTAACAGAGCATGCACAATGTCGGCACTAGTACAGTGTATATCCACCTTTTGCAGCAATGCAGGCTGCTATTCTCCCATGGAGACGATCGTAGAGATGCTGCATGTAGTCCTGTGGAACGGCTTGCCATGCCATTCCCACTTGGCGCCTCAGTTGGACCAGCGTTCGTGCTGGACGTGCAGACCGCGTGAGACGACGCTTCATCCAGTCCCAAACATGCTCAATGGGGGACAGATCCGGAGATCTTGCTGGCCAGGGTAGTTGACTTACACCTTCTAGAGCACGTTGGGTGGCACGGAATACATGCGGACGTGCATTGTCCTGTTGGAACAGCAAGTTCCCTTGCCGGTCTAGGAATGGTAGAACGATGGGTTCGATGACGGTTTGGATGTACCGTGCACTATTCAGTGTCCCCTCGACGATCACCAGTGGTGTACGGCCAGTGTAGGAGATCGCTCCCCACACCATGATGGCAGGTGTTGGCCCTGTGTGCCTCGGTCGTATGCAGTCCTGATTGTGGCGCTCACCTGCACGGCGTCAAACACGCATACGACCATCATTGGCACCAAGGCAGAAGCGACTCTCATCGCTGAAGACGACACGTCTCCATTCGTCCCTCCATTCACGCCTGTCGCGACACCACTGGAGGCGGGCTGCACGATGTTGGGGCGTGAGCGGAAGACGGCCTAACGGTGTGCGGGACCGTAGCCCAGCTTCATGGAGACGGTTGCGAATGGTCCTCGCCGATACCCCAGGAGCAACAGTGTCCCTAATTTGCTGGGAAGTGGCGGTGCGGTCCCCTACGGCACTGCGTAGGATCCTACGGTCTTGGCGTGCATCCGTGCGTCGCTGCGGTCCGGTCCCAGGTCGACGGGCACGTGCACCTTCCGCCGACCACTGGCGACAACATCGATGTACTGTGGAGACCTCACGCCCCACGTGTTGAGCAATTCGGCGGTACGTCCACCCGGCCTCCCGCATGCCCACTATACGCCCTCGCTCAAAGTCCGTCAACTGCACATACGGTTCACGTCCACGCTGTCGCGGCATGCTACCAGTGTTAAAGACTGCGATGGAGCTCCGTATGCCACGGCAAACTGGCTGACACTGACGGCGGCGGTGCACAAATGCTGCGCAGCTAGCGCCATTCGACGGCCAACACCGCGGTTCCTGGTGTGTCCGCTGTGCCGTGCGTGTGATCATTGCTTGTACAGCCCTCTCGCAGTGTCCGGAGCAAGTATGGTGGGTCTGACACACCGGTGTCAATGTGTTCTTTTTTCCATTTCCAGGAGTGTATATACAAAAAATAATCTTATCAAATACAGTAAAGTTGCGACTAGAAACCGCCCGAATCATGCGCGTCACTACAGGCAGGCCAGCCTTCTTCCAGAACTAACATAGAAGTGTCCTTTGAGATCTAATGTGAAAGTGAACTCGACCGCATTCTTGAGCGCACTGCCCGGAGATTATCCCTCTCCAATTGACTTCAGAGGTGATCCGACAATGTCTACTTCTCCATTGGCTGACGGTTATCCCCATCAAAAAACATAGTTCTAAAGTTCTACATCATTTGACTCAAATTGACCGTTTCCTGCGCTAAACTAATACATTTCAACAACATTTAAGGAAAAGAAATCTTTGAAACATTTGGGCACATTCACATCATTTACAATAAATATAAATAATATTTTGTTCATAATTAAAATTTCCAGCATTCTTACACCAATGCGATGACGTTAAACGACAACAAATTGTCGTTAAATATTATCTAAGTAGTTGTTGACGTGTGTTTGTATACAGTCTTTTGGCATTCCTTACAATAGTGGTGCTAGCTAACGCAAGAGACTGACCACTTCTAATTTACCATGATGTAGTGTTACCATTTGTAATCAGTACTTGTAAAGTGGCAATGAATAACGAGCTAAGTGCCAAAATTTTATTTTGTTAGTTATAACCTAAAAACAAAGCTAAGTGCCGTTGCTAAAAGCCTAAAAAGCGGGCCAAGCGTTACGATCATTTCTGGTAGTGCATATAATGTCGGAAAGATGGTACGAAAGGTATGTGCCGGGCTACCGATGAGGCTGCAGCAGGATTAGTGCCACGAAGCTTTTAATTGTTTGCATTCATTACGTCTGACAATACTGTGCGGCCACACTCTGTTTTTTGTTTTGTTTTGTATGTTAACTTCAGTAACGTTCATTGTTAAAACGATGGATTTACATAGTGACACGATCCGAAAAGGAAACAGTTCACAATGAGAGAAAGCTTCTTAGATCTGAAGGGGAACCTAACGTTAACAGTAAAAACTTGTTGGTAGAAGTAAAAGCAGCCTAAAGAAGAGGTGTGTACTAAATATTCACTACTAATATCTAATGTTATTATGCGAATTTTGTTGTTTTACAGAATTTTTACAGAGGAATGACTTATCAGTTCGATTCCTAGCCTATATGATGACTAAATAAATCCGTGACCTGTCTTGTTTCAATTCAGGTTTAAGTGCAAGCATTCATGTGTTTGTGCCTTACATAAACAAAGAAAAGTTATATTCCAAGACTTTTATGTCACCAATGATTATGTGAAGTCCTTGATAGTCATTAAGTATGCGAACAGAAGGCGTCATGTTCAGTTTAATGACAACTTGTCAGCTGAAAGAAAGGGATCTGCGACAGATGCTGCCATATTTGAAAGTAGCTAAAAGAACATGTATTGAACGGTTAATCAATTAAAATTGCTTTGTGCTCTATAAAATGAAAAGGAGGATTACAAATAATTTAATCACAGGTAATGTATCTGTGAAATGTATCTGTAAATGTTTATTATTGAAAAAACTGAGGAATTTGAGGTTCCTTTTAGTGGCACTTACCTCGCTGTTGCTGAAAAATGTATGGCATTTAGCAAATTCTCCTTTTTTCAGAATTCAATGTTTATTTTCATTGATAAAAGAAAGGTAACTTAATATTTTGTATTAGCTGTGTGGCTCTTATTGTAGACGACAAATAAAAAAAAATATTGTAAAGATTCTTCCACTAAAATATTTTTAGGTATTCATGCTGCATTCATTTGCTATGTTTTATGGAGAATACAATGTTCTAACGGACATTTATATAATGAAAACGCTATGAAAGACATTGTAATTCAATAAATAAGAATAGGTAGATATATGTAGCTTTCAAGGATGATAGCTACAGTGCAATGCTATTATCTGAGATATCGTTGGTTAAAATCGCATGAAACCTTTAAAAGTTGTTAATTCAGGGGTTCACTGTGAAAAAGTTTAGTTACTGTAAAGTATTAACTTCTGTAGGTTTAAAGATATTGAAAACATTGTTATGTCATTGGATACGCTTCAATTTTCTGAGATTACACATAAATTCAGATTTTTTTTTTAATTGACTGTGATTTTATGTCGAGCTTCTGCGTGCTGTAAGAATCCATCTTTTAGCTTGTCTGACATTAGGCCATTGCTGGTGCATCACCGGCCCTCTTAAAGGATCGACCATCGTCCAAATCCTGTACTGGAATTTACTCACATCCAGCTCTTTGATGACAACAAAGCACCTGGGCTCGACTGAAGCGGTCCACTTGGCTGGCCTAGCTGCAACACTTTGACTGAGCCAGACTTGCTGTGCTATGAGCCCTGTGCCTACTAGCATTCAGCTGTACAAACGAATTCATCTCTTACCAATTCTGAGCGTCCATTTAATCACGTAGACAAGTGTAATGTTGAAAGGTGTTGATGGGAATGGCTGAGTGGAGAGGTAAGCTGTAAGAGATTGATAGTGAGAGAGGGGAAAATATGAGGTGAACAGTGAAATGGGATAGGAAACAATGGACAGAGAGATAGAGAGAGAGAAACAGTGGATGATGAGATGATCATATAGAGGGGTAGAATGTGATGGACAGAGAGTGTGGGACGAGGGGGTGAACTAAGTGAGAGGGGAGGAGCTGTATTGTGTGGATAGTATTGTCACGCCTTGCAGTAGCTACAGGGGGGCTGTGGGATGACTGACCAAAGGGGGAAGGACATTGATGGTGAAAGAGGGGGGAGGAAGGATGAAAAGAACAGAAAAAGTGGGAGGAGGAAATGGACAGATGGGGTAGGAGGTGATGGACAGAGAGAGGAGGGAGAGGGATGGCCAAAGAGAGACACAGAGGATGAGAGAGACACACAGAGTTGGGAGTGAGAGATGGACAGGAGGAGAGGGAGTAGGATATGGACATAGGGAGAGGGCAGGATAATATGAACAGAGAGAGGGAGTGGAGGAGTTGGGGAAAGAAAGTGTGGAGGAGAGGATGGGCAGAGAAGGGAGGAGAATGTGGTGGACTTACAAGGGGAAGGAGGAGATGGATAGGAGGGTGTATGTGATGGTCACAGAGAGGGAGGAGGAGGAAATGGACAGAGAGAGAAAGAGAGAGAGTGAAGGGAGGAGACATGTTGTGTGGGTAGTATCACCATGTCTTTCAGGTGCTACATCCACAGATGGGTGCGACTGAGGAAAGAGAGCAGAGTGAGGAAGTGGATAGTGAGAGAGGGGGAAGGATGAGGTGGAAAGAGAGGGTGGGGAGAAGGAGAAGGACAGAGAGGGGGAGTGGGTGAAGGAGAGAGAGGGAAGGAGGAGGATATGTGCAGAGGGAGAGGGCATGATAATATAAACACAGATGATATGGTCAGAGAGAGGGGATGGAAGGGAGAGACAAAAAGAGGGAGAAGAAGGTGAGCCAGCCGCGGTGGTCTCGCGGTTCTTGGCGCGCAGTCCGGAACCGCGCGACTGCTATGGTCGCAGGTTCGAATCCTGCCTCGGGCATGGATGTGTGTGATGTTCTTAGGTTAGTTAGGTTTAAGTAGTTCTAAGTTCTAGGGGACTGGTGACCACAGCTGTTAAGTCCCATAGTGCTCAGAGCCATTTGAACCATTTGAAGAAGGTGATGGACAGAGAGAGCGGGTAGAAGGGGATGGACAGAGAGAGAGGGGGAGGATGAGATGAACTGAGAGACGTAGAAGAGGAGGACATAGACAGACACGGACTATGGAGGAGAATGATGTGGAAAGAGAGAGGGAGAGATGCAGGTGGCAGGTAGCGGTTGTAGAGCTACATTGGGTTGGGGGAAGAGGAAGGGAGGGGAAGAGGAGATTGTGGGGCGGCGGGTTGGTTATAATAATAATAATCATTAGTCATAGGAGGAAACTGGAATTGTTGTTAATATAGTTCGCCATCTTTTACGAGAGCCTGGCAACTATTTCTGTGGTCAGCCAGAAAGCAATGGAGAACATACGGACCATAGTTCCCAGTCTGCAAGTCTTCTTTCTTGTCCAACTCACTGAAAGAAATGTATCTATTCTCTATTTGCTCATCGGGGTCAGGACTATGATTATAAAGGAAGATTTTGAGTTGTAATTGCTACTTATATTTGATAAAGTTTCACATGCTCAACATTGTAACATTCATTATGTTCATACTGACAGTAAATCTCTCTATCCTAAACAGCACTACGAGCTGTTCAGAGGCGACCTCTAAGGTAAGTTCGCACTAAATTGTCTTAGCCCTGACTACTGATAATCAAAATAAATGCTCGCCACAAAAGCGGAAAATAATTGTCACCACTTGCCACGTGGATTTGTTAACATTATGGGAGCTGACTGACAGTTACTTTTGCGAAATTCAAGCGATCCAGTCCTCACGAGTTAATTTTCTATTATTACTGAAAATAAGCGTTTCGTAACAGCCTCTCTCTGACGTCATCCGAGGCAGCGCGCATTCCAGCGTTTGACTGCCGCGGATCTTACGGTGACTGGGTGCCTGGTCTTGCCCTCGGGCTGTATTTATATACGTGGGGCAGCCGACGGCCGAGGCAGCACCAGCTGTCATCCGTCGTATGCATACGGCAGCAGTCTCTGAACGGCCGCTTTCTCGGACACACAATATTTAATAACAATGTTACAAATCAATTTAGAATCTTCGTAATCTTTGCATGTTTGTAGTTAAGTTGGTTAAAATTACACAAAAAGTTTTAGCTCGCTTGCATTAAAACTTTGCCGTCTAGAAGTTTTAGGACGGAACTGACAGTAGAACATGACCTCTGAACTACAACTTTAAGAGACCTTGTATTGGTTTTGTTAACATCAAGGTCCTAAAACTTGTTACAACTGTGTTATTTAATAGGTTTCATCACATGCTGTAAGCAAAACTTCCTAGCATTAATATAATACATACTTAATATACAACAAATAAGGACGTATTGTTCCAAATTTAGTTTTCAGTCAGTTACTCGAAATCTATTAGAGGTTGCTTAATGGGGTGACGTAGTTATTATTGTTATGTTGAACTAAAGCGTCATACAAATTTTCACATTTCTAAGTCTAATATTTAGTGCCTTCAATTTTTCTTAATTTTGACATTCATGTGAACATTATGGCCAATTGCTGGCTTCCTCGCTTTATTATTTAGCGTCACTTATTTTTTTCTTAAAAATACGTATTTACGTAAAAATATTGACTTAATGAATCTGAGACTTGACAGTTTAAACATTACCACACTAAAGCATATGATGACAAAGTCTGAAAAACCAACTTTAACTTTTAATTTCATTCTTAATCATGGTGCAATACTTGTGTGCTACGCACAGACGCCTTCTGGTGACGTGGCACTACTAGCAGTGAACTGGGGTAAGTCGCTGCAAGTCGCTCACCTCTGTATCTCTCAAACGATACAGCGCTTGTTCCGCCATAAGATGTGCATTGAGAGGGGAGGAGATATGGACACAAGGAGGAACACATGATTGAAGAGAGGGGCAGAAGAAATGGACAAAGAGAACTGGAGGAGGAAATGGAGAGACAGAGAGATTGCAGAGGAGGGGAAGGACGGGATAGAGGTGGGAGAGTGACGTGAACAGGTTGGGGGGGGGGGGGGGGGTAGAATGTTGTAGTCACAGAGATAGGGGAGGAGGAGATATGTGCAAAATATGTGTCAAACACAACCACCCCTGCAAGGGCAGTAGGTGTTCGCAGAACAGAATCTCCACCGAATATTATTCGAGTCTGCAACAAGGGACCTTTAAATTACAATTTGTATCTGCTGCTATATTACTATGAAGAAGCTCATTGACGGCACATTTCAGCTCTTTCTGTGTCACTGTGAACGAAGAGCAGCGTCAACCATTCCTCTGCCAATGTGTCAAAACTGTACAAGACGGCGACTGGGATGTGTGCGCAAAACAGGTGGTTGTCAAAGGTGACTGAAAGTCATAAAAAAATTCTACGTTCGTTGCAATTTAGGGTTTGCATTGGGACGACCCAGCATGGATGCAGCTGCAACATATAGCAGTCCCATGGGCAAGGTAGGAGTGGGTGGCCAACAGTGAAAAGAAATTGGATAAGGAACAATCATATTCCAGGGCGAATGCAGGGTAACATTAAGAGACTAGAGCTGAAAATAAGAGAGTTGATGGGACAGAGTAGAGCTAAAAGGCAAGAGTGGCAAAAATAGATAGCTTAAAGCCTTCTGCACAGCAGGAAGACCAGTACACAAGAGATCGAGTTTTAGAGGGGTGCATCGGCAGGCAGACGTTGAAGAAAGTCACGTGGCGTCCCATAGCCCCCCCCCCCCCACGCGCTTTCGTGTCGGTTATTCAATGAATGTTGGTCTACGCTGCATCTCAGTGCAGGCTCTGTACTGTCCTTCGACTTTCGTCCATTTGTTCAACACTCACGTGGCAGCACATGAGTAAGTAGCCTGTTCAGGTTTTTATGTTGGTAACGCCACGTAGCTCTCTGTATGAAAATCACTGACTGTGCTGTGTGAGGTCTTTGGCTGGTTGTCATTGTTGGAATACTCGCTATTGTTGTGTTGGGCAGCTGGATGTGAACAGCACGTAGCGTTGTGCAGTTGGAGGTGAGCCGCCAGCAGTGGGAGATGTGGAGAGAGAGATGCCAGAGTTTTGAGAGGTTGCTATAAGCAGACGATCTGGACGTGTGTCCTCCAGAAAAAGGAAATTTGTAAAGATGGATGTTATGAATTGATAGATATATATATGATGACTTTTGATTAAGGTAAATACATTGTTGTTCTCTATCAAAATCTTTCATTTTCTAATTATGCCTATCAGTAGCTAGTGCCTTCAGTAGTTACAATCTTTTAATTAGCTGGCAGTATTGACGCTCGCTGTATTGCAGTAGTTCGAGTAACGAAGATTTTTATGAGGTAAGTGATTCATGAAAGGTATAGGTTATTGTTCGTCAGGGCCATTCTTTTGTAGGGATTATTGAAATTCAGATTGCGTAGTGCTACAAAATATTACGTGTCAGTTTAGAGATGATCAGAATATGTAAAGAGAGAACTGTCTGAGTACGTTCAGTTTTACTCAGCTGTCTTTGTATCAAATAACGTAGAACTTTACCAGCACATTTCAAATGGTTCAAATGGCTCTGAGCACTATGGGACTTAACATCTGAGGTCATCAGTCCCCTAGAACTTAGAACTAATTAAAGCTAACTAACCTAAGGCCATCACACACATCCATGCCCGAGGCAGGATTCGAACCTGCGGCCGTAGCGTCGCGCGGTTCCAGACTGAAGCGCCTAGAACCGCTCGGCCACTCTGGCCGGCGAACGTAGGGTCTTACCTGAGACCCAAGTGTAGGTTCTTTAATCAAATGAAACTATGTGGTTCTAGAGACCTTTTCAACTCTCAAATACCTGTGATGTATATACGTGGACTAAGGATCTGAACGAAAATTTGTACCATGGCCGCGATTCGAACCAGGGTCTGCTGTTCACTTGGCAGAAGCGCTAACCTCTATGCCACCCTGGCACAATAGCATTTCAAAACTGCACGGACTACTCTAGCAGGCCTGAACCGTTATTTATTTACATAGAATACTCTTAAGAATTTATTTTATTTACTAGCGATTCATCAAGAACATTAACACATTTAATCACACTATGTAAGCATGGAAGTAGTTGCCAGGGAGTAACTGATGAAATCATAACCGAATTCCTTTTAACAAAGGGTAATTTTATTCACCTTAATAGTGCCTAAAAGCATTTTTTAAAAGAAACAGATTTAAATTTATAATCAGAAAGCACCCTCTAAATATCAAAGTTACAATTTATTCAAAGGCAGAAAGAAACACGTTTTGAATGTATGAGCTTTCGCGCAGAGAACCTTACATCTCCCTTTTGACACGGCCGTAGTTACGAGCGCTCACAACAGCCTCTGAAAGACTACGCTGGTGCAAATTTGCAACACACCAGATTACTTTAAACTAAGAGTTTCAACAATTTACATAAGCACGCAAACTATGCACCTCCCCCCTCCCCCCATAGGAGGGATGGAAATGGTACGAAACACTAACAATTAAAATATTAAGCTTGCCACCGAAGGTGCAACTTGATTTTAACTTCTAAAAAAAGTCTTACGGCGAAAGGGTGGCAACTTTATGTACTAAAATGATCATTTAAATAAAATCCCATGAAATGCAATCTTATATAAAATTCTACAAGGTTGGCCAAACAATAGTTAAGATGCTCTACAGTACACAGATACCGCCTCTCAAAATCATAGGCAATAATATCAAAGTTTCCAAAGATGAACACATATTTCAGGTATTAGGCCGTTACACTCCGAGCAATAAATTCCTTAACACACCAAATCCGACAAACTAACGTACGGTAGATTGATGGGGAGATTATCGAACAACCCGAACTGCAGGTTGCTCTAACCCGCCTCTACTCCACAAGGGAAAAACGGACCAACCAATATATAAACAACCACCTTCCCGCGGGTGGGCAAACTGAGAAGAATGGTGGAACGACCCCAAAGCAAAACGGCTGGTGACCTCACAAAGAAAACAAGTAAAATTAAACAAGAGTACATCAAAGCGGTCTGCGTGGCGCCACCTGGGGAAGATGTGTTGCCCTCCGAAACAGGGTTAAAACCGCCAGGAGACCCTCTGATTCCCGGAAACCTTCAGAATGTCTGAAGTGCTCTGTGGCTCAGAGGAACCTGAGTGGGGCGGGGACCGTAACGTCCTATCCCGTGGCCTTGACGTGGCCCCGGCGCTCAGTAACCCCCTTAGATGAGGTGAAGCTAACAAGGGAAGGGCCGTCCATGCATGACGTTAAAAGGCTAGACCTTAACTGGGTGCAATCCTCACTGAACCGCACTGGCCCACCGTGAATTATCAAAAGCGGTGGGTGAGACATGGTCGGCCATGATCCCCCAGTACGTGTGGAGGCCCTCCAGGGAACGTAACTCGGGTTTGAGTGCCGCACCGTCTCGATGATGTCAAACCCCACAATATAAGACCCGGGCCATACCATCATTATCTATCACATCATCATTCTCATAACACCTCCGAGCTGTGGAACGGTGAGGGTTGTCGTTGTGTCAAGGAAGGACGTTAAACTCCCGTCAAGGTTATACGTTAAACGCCCCCCCAACACAAGGCGAAAGCGAGGGGTGCGTGGCAAAGGGGGAGCTGTGTCCGAGGGACTATCCATCTGTTCATCCCTTATTTTCGCAGGGCACAAGACCAGCTGGTGCTCTGCATGCCGGCGACCTCGTTTGTCGGCGTGGGACCTCGGCGCGAGTCGGCAAGTGCGCTTCGCCGCGCCCGTGGGTAACTGGGGCGTGTTCTGCCAAACCCAGGGGGTGGTGACATCACCTGGGCCAGGTTAGCTGGGTCCAGACCGTCGAACGACTGGGTGACCGGCCCGCCACCTGAGTAGGAGCGGGTCCCTGGCTGCAAGGTGGGAGCTCGGGCTAGTAGGCGGCAAAGGACGAGAAGTGCATCCGCTTCTCCGGTGTGCGGGGTGCACTTGCCGATAAACACTGGGAGAAATCGTCGGTGACGAGGCCACTGAAGGGGACCAGGACACTGGCAACGGTGTACTGAACTCGGCGGCTCAGGGATGCCCTTGACCTAGGGACGAGGTTGGTGGGCGAGCTGCATCTTAGTCCCCCCCCCCCCTCCCCCCCCCCCCCCCAAGCCAGAGGAGCCGGTCCGGGGTAAGAGACGGGCTTCCAACCCCTTTTTTTTTTCGCTTGTCTAACAATGATGACCACTGAAGAGACAAGCGACGTAAGTGGGCCCATAAGGGCTTCGATGCTATCTGATCCCTCGCCACAGGATGGCCTGGGTCAAACCACGGAAGAAAGCAATCTAGAGAGACATATGAGGATTACACAGTTTTTAGATCAGAGCATTAAAAATGGGAAAATTAGTCAGGCTGCAGTGCAGGCAATTAAAAATGAACTGGCGGCATAGGCGATAGCCAATGCAAAGCTAGAAGGGAGAATTGAAGAGCTGGAAAGGGAAAATGAACGGCTCAGGAAACAACCAGGGAAGACATGGGCTGGCGTCGTAGCACAAGCTGCGCCAAAGGCCCAAACAACAAAAGAGACTATTGCAAAAGTCTCTAAACGACCAGATATAGCAGTCTTCTTAAGACCATTACCGGGCCAGGACATTAAGAAGGTGCAGGAAGTTTTTGCTACCACAGTAAACCCCGTAAGAGAAAAGATCAGGATTAACAAGGTAAAGGTAACAAAAAATGTAGTCACTGTAGATGTAGCCTCAGAGGAAGATAAAAATAAGCTTTTAGAAAACCAAAAATTATGTAATTCAGTAAAATGTGAACCCCCCCGAAAGCGAAATCCACTGGTCATTCTGTATGACGTCCCAAAATCAATGACAGACAAGGACCTATGTGAGACCCTGTATCAACAAAACCTCGACGATTCAAATATATGTATGGAAACCTTTCTAAAAGATTTTAAACTCAGATTCAAGACAGGACCTAGGGATAGAGACGACGTTCAGCATGTTGCTGAAGTTACAGGGGGACTATGGAGGAAACTGACAGCTATGGGCAGGGTGTACATAGGTTTTCACGCCATAAACGTGAAAGACTACCTAATCGTACCCCGTTGCCACAATTGTGGGGTCATTGACCATATTCATAAATATTGCAGAGGACGATCATGTAAGAAAAGATTGTAGGAAATCCGCTGTATGCATACCATGTACACGAAGGGGCAAGAAGACATGCGGCACAACCGGAAGGAATTTCTCAACATATAAATTACTCGAACAACGCCTAATCTCCAGAACAGATTATGGCTGATGGCAACAACAGAACCAGATCAACCAATAAGAGAAAATCTCCAAGTAAGAAGAGAAGGGACGCAGATAGAGCAGAGAAATTCAAAGAATTTCTGAAATCTCTCCAGGAGACAAAGAAAAAGGAGATAATTATGGTTGATTCAAGCACCCAAACTGAACCAGAAATAGAAATTGAAGAAATAGAAGAAATGGCTGACTCAGATACTTTGACAGAGCCCAAGACTCTGGTTCATTTGAGTGTCAACTCAACACTCAACCCAGAGGCAGAAAGCTTCATCACGAATCATGAAAAAACAAGCCAGAAACAGACAATCATGGTTGACCTATGTATACAAACTGAGCCAGAAGAGGAAACAGAAGACAGTCTGCGACCGGCAGAAAGTAATAGCATTGTTCCGCTCCAAAAAGGATCTCTCCAAACTATTGTACAAGATAATACAATCACAAGTACAATGCACATGGAAGCATTTCCGAGAGCCCCAGATACTGATCCTAGAAGGATCTACCCGAACCTGGAGCTTGCTATGCAACTTTCACGCTTGGAGCAGCCGGCTGTCCTTACCACAGCACTCAGGCACGTCGTACGTATAGGGCGTAAATATGGCAGAAAGGTCACCTTCTCGACAATGGAGGCTGTGGATAGGATACACTTA
Source organism: Schistocerca piceifrons (assembly GCF_021461385.2). NCBI lineage: Eukaryota > Metazoa > Arthropoda > Insecta > Orthoptera > Acrididae > Schistocerca > Schistocerca piceifrons. The sequence goes on along the minus strand of NC_060144.1, from coordinate 531,424,279 downwards.
AAGTGAATGAATGTTCCCACAGATTTCGGAGCTCTGCGTGACTTGCTCAGAAGGGTTTTCGAGAGAAGAGGAGAGGAATTCAACATGCAAGAGATTTATGTGCAATCTGTCCTTCCAAATGGCCGAATTGCTTCAGATTACAACAAACCATGGCCTTATTGCTATTTCCACACTTACTTCCCATAACATCTGAAATTGTAATAGGACAAATAAACACCCATAACGGTCGGCTGGTCATGCAGGAGCTTAGGAAGGTAGTGGAGGAGAGGAGACTGGATGTAGTCTGTCTGCAGGAGCCATACTCCAGGGCGGGGCAGATCTCCTTCATGTCTACCACTTGGCAGACTATCTCTACCGGAGAAGAGCCGAAGGCAGTCTTAATAGTCACAAACAAGGCCCTAAGGGCCACTACACTAACACAGCTATCAAACAGTCATTGCAAAGTAGTAGAATTACAAACACCAGTAGGATTAATACACCTCGTGAACATGTATTTCCAATATAGAGGAAATTTTGAAGATTTCTCAGACCACCTTGCGATAATCATCACGACACTACGTGGGCGTAGGGTTATTGTTACGGCAGACATCAATGTCAAGTCCCCTATGTGGTACAGCGGCACAAGGGATGCTAATGGTGAGAAGGCTGAAGAACTAATCATGGCTTCCCAACTTGTAGTGGCAAATAAACCTGGTAATCCCCCCACCTACAGTAGAGGTGGAGGGCAGGGGACAAACATCGATGTCACTCTGGCAACTGCTAACGCCATCAGCATCATTGAAGGATGGAAGGTTATTGAACACGCCACTACAAGTGATCACAACTTAATTACCTTCTGCCTCAGAGAAGAAGGGTGCCGCTGGGATCTAGGATGGGAAATCCAACTAAATTACAATAAAACCGATTGGGACTGCCTGGCTCGGGAGTGTGACATTCCGCCATTGCCGGAAGGTGACCTGGACATAGATAGGTACGCCGAAGAGCTGGTAGGGTCGATAGTCAGCGCGGTCAAGGCCGCTGTGCCAACCAGGAGGAGAGCCGTGGCGGCTTCCCCATCGCCATGTTCTGCCGATCTTGAGAGTATGCGTCAGTCTGTGAGACGGGTGAGGAGGTACTACCAGCGAAGTGCCATCTGGCAAGAAAAACAGTTCTGGCTGCAGCAGTACAGGGAAGAAAAAGAACGATTCCAAAAAGAATTAAAACAAGTAAGAATGAAAAGTTGGGAGAGGTACGTTCTGAGCCAGCTAGCCACAGATCCTTGGGGAATACCATACAAACTGGTCAGGGAAAAAATCAGGTCCCCTGCGGTTCTCTCGACAATCAGAGACGGAGACAGAATGACAGAGTCGTGGCAGAAAACCGCTGAAGTTCTCCTTCGAACTCTGCTGCCAGATGACGAGGAAAATGGGGAGGATGACCTCCAACAACAAATTCGCAGGGAGGATCTAAATGAATACACCAACAACACCATGGTGTACCGCTTCTCAGAGGAAGAAGTGGCTGCACAAATCAAATCACTAAAAAAGGGCAAAGCACCGGGGCCAGACGGCATAATCGCGGAGGTGGTGCAGTTCCTTGCCCCTCAGCTAGTGGCGTCTCTCACGGGACTGTTCAATGAGTGTCTAAGAACAGGGAGATTCCCTAAAATCTGGAAAAGGGCCAACGTAATAATCATTAAAAAAGGGAAGGATAAGGACCCCACAGAACCCAAATCCTACAGGCCAATCTGCCTCCTAGACAATCTAGGAAAACTGTTAGAGAAGCTACTGGCTGACAGACTGACAGCGCACAGGATGCTGCGCGGGATGAGCGACAGGCAGTTCGGCTTTAGGCCGGAGCGATCGGCGTCTGACGCAATTGCCCTGGCGGCTGAGGTCTGCAGCTCAACCCCGCACAAGTATGTGATAGGCATCATGGTGGACATCAGTGGCGCCTTCGACAACCTGTGGTGGCCCTCGCTCTTCTCCCGCTTGCGTGAGAAGGAGTGCCCAGGGCCCCTCTATGGCTGTCTGAGGAGCTATTGCATGGACAGGGAGGTATGGCTATCGTCGCCTAGCGGAAGAACAAGTAAAACCTTCACGAAAGGGTGTCCCCAGGGATCAGTTCTGGGGCCACTCTTTTGGGATATAAACATAGAACCCCTCCTAGAGAAATTACAACTAAGTGAGGACGTGCTAGACGTGATAGCTTATGCTGACGACCTCCTCCTGCTGGTAGGCGGCCGCAGCCGAGAGGAACGTGAGCCTAAGGTAGAGCAAGCTATGATAGTGCTTCAGAAATGGTGCCAAGAAGCAAAAATGAAAGTAGCACCGCATAAATCCACATATCTATTAATGAAAGGCAGTCTCGTCAGAAATCCAACCGTCAGAATTCAAGGAACTCCAGTTCTTCGGCGTCGAGAGGCTAGATACCTAGGAGTCACAATAGATGAAAAATGGAATTATAATACTCATATAGAAAACATTACGCAGCGAGCATTAGAAGTTCTAAATAATCTTATCAGTATAGGCCATAGAAGATTCCACCTACCTCCCAACTTGATCAAACTTTATCACAACAGTATCCTAACATCCTTAGTAGGATATGCGAGCGGGGTTTGGGCACACAGGCTCACGAGGATGGTGCCCGCAGTGACCGTGAGAAGGGTGCAGCGGAACATGCTGTTGCGTTCAGTCGGGGCATACCGAACAACACCTGGGGGGGCCTTACTGACAATAATAGGATTATGTCCCTTAGACATAAAAATTAGAGAACAGGGAGCGTGGTACTGGGTCTCCAAAGGAAAGATAGATAAGACCAGGGAAACCATGGGGGTACAATTTGGGGATAGATATGCAATAAAGAGAAGGGGCGAAGAGTTATGGCAACAGCAATGGGAAACTGAGGGAGCGGGAAGAAGGGTATTCCAGCTACTACCGAACATTAGAGAAAGGCTTCAAATGAGCCACTTTGAGCCGAGCAGAGGTCTGCTGCACTTTCTTACAGGTCACGGGCCATATCCGACATATCTATGTCGATTCGGAAAACGGGCGACACCAGCGTGCGACTGTGGTGCTCCGGATGGAGCACCCGAACATGTAGTCTATGACAGCACGTTATATGGCGATGTGGCGCTCGAACTTAGGAATCAATTACCAAACAGAGACACATACACATTATTGCGACCTGCCGAGGCCTTCAATGTCCTCAACAATTTGGCAAATGAAATATCCCAAAAGATCTTGAGGGATTTTGTTAGTAACCAACACGGTTAGAGATCAAAAAATATAGCTCGATGAAGACTTAGGTGCACCCGCAATTTCCGCCGAGCGCGGTACTGGCCGGTTGTCTCACAACTGGAATCCGCCGCGTTGTCGGATCAGGGGAGCAGGAGCACCATTCCCGGACTTGACATATGCACTTAGATTTGATAGGAAGTAGTTACACTAGAATAACGTAAAATCAGAATACTAACATTACTAACATAGGTAGGGACTGCAGCGATTCCAAAAGTAGTAGGCCAGCCCAGTGCCAGGGGCACGCTCACCGGTGTCAGCTCAGTGAGCAGGCCTTATTAGTAGGTTTGTATTTCGTCTGGCACACTTGTAACGCTGCAGAGTAGCTAGTCTTAGAATAACCAGAGTAGTCAAGTAGTTAGATTAACCCTGTCCGTAGCAAGTGCCATTAATTAACTAGTATAAGCTGCCTGTTTTTTTAAGTATAATAATTGGACCCACTAATTACATAAGGTGGTGGGTTAGTGTGTATCATACAATGTTTGTTGTTTATAAATAATTTGTATCATAATACCTTCTTTTCGATTGTTTTATAATGTTGTTGTATCAATAAAGTTTAAAAAAAATGAGTAAATCAAACAACATATCACCAATCACTTAGCTTCCAATAAACTGCGATTTCTCGAGAAGACCTGGCGCAGCACCCCCAAATCGCTCTCTCGAACCGTTCACTGCCAGCTGCTTCAACGGACGCAGGAAGGAGCGCCGATCTCCCGTTTCACGGCGTCGCAGATCCCACCGGCCAGATTGATGTCGTGGGTGGACTCCTGTTGCTCTCGTGTCGACCGCGAAGTCACTACGCCTCGCTATACGCCGCGGTCCACTGGACTCACGTGGCGACCTCACATGCGCCGACGCTCAAGACGGACAAGTCATCTTGTGTCTCAGTGCGCGACCGACCAACCGATCGATCCAACCAGCAATGACCATTGCCTGAGCAAACTCGAGCAGACTGGCGGCCTAACGCGCAGACTCAGATGCAGGAACTGAGTCCCGACTGGGCGACCACTCGCTGAGTTCTCTTACTGGCGGAGTGGAGGGACTCTCATTTTGCCAGCTTTAAAGGTTGATCCGAACGACAGACATACACTAACTGCCTAACAAATGCGGACGAGAGACAGACTAGCAATGTGGGGACGAGAGACTGACCCCGACTGACCGCCTGGCGAGGGTTTATTTCCTTTATTGTTATTTTGCACCTTATAGAAGGTGGGCTGGCTGCAGAAAATGTTATTCCGCTCTTCAGCTACAAGCAGTACAATAAAAGAGAAAACCAACCGCCTGGCGAGCTCATAGCGCCCCTTAAATGCACGTGAACAGGCAACCTCTCCCCTTTCCCACCAGAGAGAGACACCGAAGCTGTGATTGCCACAGCGACGCCACCGCCAGAAACGGAGGGCGACTGCTTCACACTACGCGCTGCGGCGCGCTCTTCAAAACAGCAATTTTTACCACGACTGAAGGCCTACCTCCTCAATCCAAATTCCCTTGGTACAAATTTTCAGTTGTCACCTTAGTCTGTATGTATACACCATATATCAACGTTCAGTCTAAATACTCAAGATAGTAGATCAGTTCTCGACACAGTACAGGCCCCATACGAGCCCTAAAGAGGGCTCCTGCCCGTAGTCCGACGCGCCGCGGTGCCTCAGGATTGCCACCTGGCAGCTGCCGCAGCTGGGCGTGGGCAGTGAGCGCGTGCCTTCCGCGCCGCTCTGCTGTCGGGTTCGGTTCGCGTGTCTGGGGACAGGCGCCGCCTTTTTGTCCGGACACTCGCGTGCGCATGCCCGGTGGAAATTAGGGCCCTCTGTTTGTCGGACAATTAGGGACAATTTCGCCGCGGGCGTCGGCGTCGGTTCTGGCGCCGCCGCCGGTCGCCTCCGCAATTAATAACCGCGTTAGGCCGGCCGCTGCCTGCCGGCCGGGCCGAATTAAAACGGACGTATGAAGACATTAGCGGCCGCGCCGGACGCGCCGGAGTAATCCTGCCCATTTGTCATTTTCTGCCCGTTTAGCGGCTGCCAGGCCGCGGCCGCTGGTGACGACCTCATTCCCCCGGTCCTGAGTGCACTTTTATCCTGTGACTGACACCTTTTGTCCGCGACAGGTCAGCCTCGTGGCACAACCACGCAGTGCTCACAACTGCTTCCCCAGCGTAGACGTTGTTCAGTGTTGCAGCTGTAAAGGGATGCAGCCAACGTTATACTTCTGCATTGTTTTCATAATCTTACAATTAGTATAATTTACTACGGCTATATACACTCCTGGAAATTGAAATAAGCCGGACGAAGTGGCCGTGCGGTTAAAGGCGCTGCAGTCTGGAACCGCAAGCCCGCTACGGTCGCAGGTTCGAATCCTGCCTCGGGCATGGATGTTTGTGATGTCCTTAGGTTAGTTAGGTTTAACTAGTTCTAAGTTCTAGGGGACTAATGACCTCAGCAGTTGAGTCCCATAGTGCTCAGAGCCATTTGAACCATTTTTGAATTGAAATAAGAACACCGTGAATTCATTGTCCCAGGAAGGGGAAACTTTATTGACACATTCCTGGGGTCAGATACATCTCATGATCACACTGACAGAACCACAGGCACATAGACACAGGCAACAGAGCATGCACAATGTCAGCACTAGTACAGTGTATATCCACGTTTCGCAGCAATGCAGGCTGCTATTCTCCCATGGAGACGATCGTAGAGATGCTGGATGTAGTCCTGTGGAACGGCTTGCCATGCCATTTCCACCTGGCGCCTCAGTTGGACCAGCGTTCGTGCTGGACGTGCAGACCGCGTGAGACGACGCTTCATCCAGTCCCAAACATGCTCAATGGGGGACAGATCCGGAGATCTTGCTGGCCAGGGTAGTTGACTTACACCTTCTAGAGCACGTTGGGTGGCACGGGATACATGCGGACGTGCATTGTCCTGTTGGAACAGCAAGTTCCCTTGCCGGTCTAGGAATGGTAGAACGATGGGTTCGATGACGGTTTGGATGTACCGTGCACTATTCAGTGTCCCCTCGACGATCACCAGTGGTGTACGGCCAGTGTAGGAGATCGCTCCCCACACCATGATGCCGGGTGTTGACCCTGTGTGCCTCGGTCGTATGCAGTCCTGATTGTGGCGCTCACCTGCACGGCGCCAAACACGCATACGACCATCATTGGCACCAAGGCAGAAGCGACTCTCATCGCTGAAGACGACACGTCTCCATTCGTCCCTCCATTCACGCCTGTCGCGACACCACTGGAGGCGGGCTGCACGATGTTGGGGCGTGAGCGGAAGACGGCCTAACGGTGTGCGGGACCGTAGCCCAGCTTCATGGAGACGGTTGCGAATGGTCCTCGCCGATACCCCAGGAGCAACAGTGTCCCTAATTTGCTGGGAAGTGGCGGTGCGGTCCCCTACGGCACTGCGTAGGATCCTACGGTCTTGGCGTGCATCCGTGCGTCGCTGCGGTCCGGTCCCAGGTCGACGGGCACGTGCACCTTCCGCCGACCACTGGCGACAACATCGATGTACTGTGGAGACCTCACGCCCCACGTGTTGAGCAATTCGGCGGTACGTCCACCCGGCCTCCCGCATGCCCACTATACGCCCTCGCTCAAAGTCCGTCAACTGCACGTACGGTTCACGTCCACGCTGTCGCGGCATGCTACCAGTGTTAAAGACTGCGATGGAGCTCCGTATCCCACGGCAAACTGGCTGACACTGACGGCGGCGGTGCACAAATGCTGCGCAGCTAGCACCATTCGACGGCCAACACCGCGGTTCCTGGTGTGTCCGCTGTGCCGTGCGTGTGATCATTGCTTGTACAGCCCTCTCGCAGTGTCCGGAGCAAGTATGGTGGGTCTGACACACCGGTGTCAATGTGTTCTTTTTTCCATTTCCAGGAGTGTATAAACGTCTCAAAAATGAGATCGACAGGAAGTGCAAAATGGCTAAGCAGGAATGGCTAGAGGACAAATGTAAAGATGTAGAGGCATATATCACTAGGGGTAAGGTAGATGCTGCCTACAGGAAAATTAAAGAGACTTTTGGAGAAAAGAGAACCACCTGTATGAATATCAAGAGCTCAGATGGAAACCCAGTTCCAAGCAAAGAAGGGAAAGCAAAAAGGTGGAAGGAGTATATAGAGGGTCTATACATGGACGATGTACTTGAGGACAATATTATGGAAACGGAAGAGGATGTAGATGAAGAGGAAATGGGAGATATGATACTGCGTGTAGAGTCTGAAAGAGAACTGAATGACCTGAGTCGAAACAATATTTCGGGAGAGAGACAACATTCCATTACAACTACTGACAGCTTTGGGAGAGCCAGTCCTGACAAAACTCTACCATCTGGTGAGCAAGATGTATGAGACAGGCGAAAGACCCTCAGACTTCAAGAAGAGTATAATAATTCCGATCCCAAAGAAAGCAGGCGTTGACAGATATGAAAATTACCGAACTATTAGTTTAATAAGTCACAGCAGCAAAATACTAACGCGAATTCTTTACAGACGAATGGAGAAAACTGGTAGAAGCCGACCTCGGGCTTTGGATTCCGTAGAAATGTTGGAACACGTGAGGCAATACTACCCCTACGACTTACGAGTATCTTAGAAGAAAGATTAAGGAAAGGCAAACCCACGTTTCTAGCATTTGTAGACTTAGAGAAAGCGTTTGACAATATTGACTGGAATACTCTCTTTCAAATTCTGAAGGTGGCAGGGGTAAAATACAGGGAGCGAAAGGATATTTACAATTTGTACAGAAACCAGATGGCAGTTCTAAGAGGCGAGGGGCATGAAAGGGAAGCAGCGGTTGGGAAGGGAGTGAGACAGGGTTGTAGCCTATCCCCGATGTTATTCGATCTGTATATTGAGCAAGCAGTAAAGGAAACAAAAGAAAAATTCGGAGTAGGAATCAAAATCCGTGGAGAATAAATAAAACTTTGAGGTTCGCCGATGGCATTGTAATTCTGTCAGAGACAGCAAAAGGCTTAGAATACAAGATGAACATCAACAAAAGCAAAACAAGGATAATGGAATGTAGTCCAATTATGTCGGGTGATGCTGAGGGAATTAGATTAGGAAATGAGACACCTACAGTATTAAAGAAGTTTTGCCATTTGGGGAGCAAAATAACTGATGATGGTCGAACTAGAGAGGATAGAAAATGTAGACTGGCAATGGCATGGAAAACATTTCTGAAGAAGAGAAATTTGTTAACATCGAGTATAGATTTAAGTGTCAGGAAGTCGTTTCTGAAAGTATTTGTAAGGAGTGTAGCCATGTATGGAACTGAAACGTGAACAGGAAGAGAATAGAAGCTTTCGAAATGTGGTGCTACAGAAGAATTCTGAATATTAGATGGGTAGATCACATAACTAATGAGGAGGTATTGAATAGAATGGGGAGAAGAGGAATTTGTGGCACAACTTGACTAGAAGAAGGGATCGGTTGGTAGGACATGTTCTGAGGCATCAAGGGATCACCAATTTAGTACTGGAGGGCAGCATGGAGGGTAAAAATCGTAGAGAGAGACCAAGAGATGAATACACTAAACAGATTGAGAAGGATGTAGGTTGCAGTAGGTACTGGGAGATGAAGAAGCTTGCACAGGATAGAGTAGCATGGAGAGCTGCATCAAACCAGTCTCTGGACTGAAGACCACAACAACAACAACGTTCATCTTATAAACTATTTTCAAAACACTTGTTACATTGCCTTCATGATGTGACGTTACTGTCACGTATCGCTATGCGATATTACTTCATTTTCATTGGCTGTTTAACATTCACTTTAGAGACGATACTGGAGTGGTGTGTTTGGAAAAGCAGCACTGCGTTCGTCGCGCTGGGACGGTGTTTTGGTGGAACCGTCTGTATGGCCTCTTTTGTCAGAGGGAGGCAATCTGTGAATCTCATTAGGTCAAGAGAGCCACTTCTAGCGTTACGGACAATTTTGTCGAACTTTGGAAGCGACCTGGTTCATAGTTATTGAATGCCGTGCCGGTGCCTGCGCTGTTTGTGATCAGTGAAGGCCGCATTCGCCCGTCAGCCCGCCGAGAAGAGCCGAGGTTGATATTTTAGCCTTTCTGCATGTACTTCAAAGAACTAGACGCCATAACGTTGTCCCACCAGTGCAGAAGAGTCAGTTGTATTTGATCTAAAGGATTTGATTCAGCAAATAATATAGTGTCGCCCCGGACAGTGTTCTTGTTATGTTGACTAACTTCTGTGTCTCTTTTACGTAAAAGAAGGAAAGTTACGTGCACTCTGTCCCCTCCCCCTCCGCTTTTTGATGAATTTAGCAAAACGTTCCGCACAATACATTAGCAGAATCATGGAATAGTTCCATCCGTGTAGATATTTTTGAAAGTAGGTAGTTAAGGGCAATGAACTGAGGTCCAGGCCATAATAGCCCTTTTTGATGTTGATCGCTGTACATGAACGTTTCAGGGGTATGTAAGTGTCGCAACTGGAGCAGTGTGATTCATATTCTGTGCAGCTCGTTACGTGCTTACTTCGAATTTGCCCAGCAAACTGTGTTGTACGATCCTATTATAATTTGACTTCACGAGCTGGCCTGATACGTAGATCCTGTTGTGTTTACTCCATATAGTTGTCCACACCTTTTCGTAAATCCGCAATGTGTTAGCGTAATTCTGTAATGTGATTTGAGTTGTATGAAACTTTACTCTCTGTTAATTTTGTAGAGGTTTATGTTAATCATTAGAGGAAATAAATAACCGTTAACCTCAGTCCTGACTTAGATTTCAAGATCCTTTAACCTATATAACTTGCGCTTGTTAGACGACCCATAAAACAAAAATGTAAGCTCGTTTACTTCACTGTTGCTCTTGTGCACAGTGGCCAACTACAAGGAAACTTTACTCCTCATGTTATTAAAATAATGAGCATCGCACTCTCTCGTCTTACTTCAGTTAAATTTACACTGAAGAGCCAAAGAAACTGGTACGACTTCCTAATATCGTGTAGGGATCCCGCGATCACGCAGAAGTGCTGCATCATGACGCGGCATGGACTCGACCTTGTCTGAAGTAGTGCCTGAGCGAACTGACTCCATGAATCTTGCAGGGCTGTCCATAAATACGAGGGGTGGAAGATCTCTTCTGAACAGCACGTTGCAAGGCATCCCTGCTATGCTCGTTAATGTTCACGTCTAGTGAGTTTGGTGGCCAGCGGAAGTGTTTAAACTAAGAACACTGTTCCTCGAGCCACACTGTAGGAATTTTGGACATGTGGAGTGTCGCATTGTCCTGCTGGAACTGCCCAAGTCCATAGGAAAGCACAATGGACATGAATGGAGGCAGGTGATCAGACAGGATGCTTACGTACATGATACCTGTCAGAGTCGTATCTAGACGTATCAGGGTCCCATACCACTCCAACTGCGCATGGCCTACCATCACAGAGCCTCCACCAGCTGACATGCTGGATCTATGAATTCATGAGGTTGTCCCCATACCCGTACACGTCCATCCCCTCTATACAACTTATAACTAGACTCGTCCGACCAGGCAACATGTTTCCAGTCATCAACAGTCCCATGTTGGAGTTGATGGTCCCAGGCGTGGCGTAAAGCCTTGTGTCGTGCAGTCATCGAGGGTACACGAGTGGGCCTTGCGTTCCGAAAGCCCATATCGATGATGTTTCGTTGAATGGCTCGCACGCTGACCCTGGCTGATGGCTCAGTACTGAAATCTGCAGCAATTTCCGGAAGGGTTGCACTACTGTCACTTTGAACGATTCTCTTCAGTCGTCGTTCTTTCAGGATCTTTTCCCGGCTTCGGCTATGTCGGAGATTTGATTGTTTACCGGATTCCTGATAGTCACGGTACACTCGTGAAACGGTTGTACGGGAAAATCTCCACTTCATCGCTACCTCGGATATGCTGTGTCGCGACTACAACACCACGTTCAAACTCACTTATATCTTGATAACCTGCCATTGTAGAAGCAGTAACCAATCTAACAACCGCGCCAGACACTTTCCGTCTTCTACCGGCGCTGTATTCTGCCTGTTTACATAGCTCTGTATTTGAATACACTTACCTGTACCAGTTTCTTTAGCACTTTATAGTAGTGTTAGTCGCTATCCTGTGACGACAATGAGGATGGATTCTTGTATTACTACAAGGTGGTTTCATTAAACAGAGTCCAGAACTTTCACTCTAGCTATGCCATTTAACTGATCTTCCCAATTCTTTGGCATCAGAAACCGAATCACAACGCCGTCGGGAAACTTCTAAGTTTTTTTTTCTATCTTTTCTCTTTGCACTATAATTCCCTTTCCAAATTACTCCTTCGTCTTTTCTTTATTGCTTGCTCAGTGTACAGATAGAATAACAGTGGGGAACAGGTTACAACCATCTCTACCTCTCTTCCCAACTACTGTTTGCCTTTCACGTCCTTGTTGTCTTCGTAATTCATCTCCAACAGCCCATTTTATCCTTCACGAAAGAGACTGAGTTATTACTGAAAGGAAATCAATTGGAATTTCACCTTAGCTTTACCGGGACGCTTGTTTTTTTTCCGAAAATAACTGGGCTGTGAAACCTTCGATTCTTGAACGGCCCGTCTTCAGTTTAGTGTTCATAATGAGGCATAATAAAAATAAAAGTATTTGTTACTAGTATTGCTACGTTCAATGTAAACCTGTACAAGAGAAGTTTCATCGACGTTTCGTGTTATGAGACACTGGTGAAACATAGAAAATGCACATTTGCTGTTGTCCTTAGGGCGCTGTGTGATGCTCATGGGAAGAGTGCAGCTCAGTGCATTGGGAGTGGCTAATTTGTGGGATAAAACCGCTTACTGCTTTCACCTTGTTCCCATTACAGAATTTAAACTTCCCTTAAATATTTATTTATTTTATTTTGAGCTCTCATGTTGATACCAGTCTAATTAAAGTACCTGTCCATAGATCGACTTTAATACACGCAAAAAAAAAAAATCTCTTCGCAAAGTAGGCCTGTGTCATATCTTTTTCTCAAGATCTTTGTAACAAACAACTGTAAGGCACATGCTGTATGATGGCAAAGTTTCGTTATCACAATGTAAATGCACACAGATTGTGTAAAAGAGTATGAAATGAAGTACAAACTGGCCATCAAAATGAAAGCAGACAGATGGGCACTAACAGAAAAAAACCACCCATCCTGTCGCAAGCCATGTCCAGCATTGTGCTAGAAATATTGATGTAACTTCCAGAAAACCATATAAAGATGAACTTGTAATGATTCGAAAATATGTTCATTGAATAATAAATAACTATTCAAAAAAGTGACTGGTTGCAGTTTTATGTATCTACTTCGTTTTGAAATATTGGGAGACGTCAACACCAAATTTTTCTTAGTCCTCTCGCTTCTGCCATACTCAAATAATAGTGACGATTGATTCAAAACAATTTCGTGAACACTTAAGGAGTGTATGAATAAACATGTATTCACTAGTGCTACAGCTTTGGTAGCGACATGCATGTGGTCTACGATATAATTTCCAGTGATAGTCGCCATTTGATCACTACATCATCCCGCTACCCTTGCGTTCAGTAACAGCTACTTTACATGTGAATAAAAGCAGAACAATGCCCATGATGAAGTGAATACAAACCTATACTATCCAATAACGAATTAAGTGGAATATCTGTTGAGTCTTGTGGTATTTCCCGTAAAGTACGTACGTTCTGGAGTCAAGATGGAATGATGATTGTTGTGAGACAGGACATACCACAAAGGCTACGAGGGAGTAAAAAGGTTCACGTTTAGAGATAATGGTAGAGTCAAACAAAACATTCCGTAAGCCGAATATTCACTCAGTTCCCTTACATTTTCCCTTTCTGATTAAACCAGGCGCAGAAATGACGGGACGAGAGCGATAAGTTGGGTGGTTGTTGAGCGTGGTAAAATGTAGCACAATATGATGAAATACGTAGCATTAACCAACAAAATTAATATGAATTCGTATAATCGTATTACAAAAACCAACAAAATTAATGGGAAGTGGTATAATCGTATTACAAACAATACTCGAGTGCAGGTCCTGAAAGAGAGGATGTGAGGTGCATCTGGCAGCAAGCGGATGGAGCGTATTCGTTACCTAGCTAAACTTCCGCTTTCCAGCGGAATTTATGAGCTGAAATATGTAATAAGCTGATACAATCAATTAGGGACAGATGAGAAATATATTCAAAGACAAGTAAGTCATTTAACTCGTTAGAAAATTCATTTTTTTTTTTTTTTTTTTTTTTTTTTTTACAAAAGGAGATCGAAAACGTTTAATCGACTTTGGCATATTGAGTCCAGTGATATTGTAAGGAGTTTGTCAGAACTCTCCACTGCAATGAAAACAATACAGCCAACTTAACGCTGTTCTTTGCACTGTGTGTGAATGAAAATAAATAAGCATTCAGATATTGATAGTAACAATCTGAAGCGAAACATGGGAGCGCGATTCTAAGCTTTGTGGTGAGACGAGGGTTGTCTGCGAGAATGGAGGTGCTGGTGTTGCCCTCACGTCGGTGATGGTAGATTGTACCACACTCAAGGACTGATTTCATTTATATAGCCAGGAGAGATTCAGTGGATTAACTACGCTTGTAGATGGAATTCAAGGTAAAATTCGCAAACATACTGCAGGGTTAGGTTCGTGATTGTTAGTCCAAGTTTGCAATAATTCCAATTTTTGCTTGTCAATTAAAGAAGCCTCCTTAGCCTCCAAATAGTAATAATTATACTCCACATCTAAGTAATATGATGTGTTTATTGAATGTTGAAACTGAAATAATATGTTAATCTGGCACTCAGCCATTATTGATACTTATGTAATTGTCATTGTCTGTTATTGGTCATGATGATTTCTGAGGTTTTTAAATAGACTTAATTTACGAAAACCGTTCTCGCAAGTTATTTAGTGGCTAACAGGATTTAAGCAAACTCCTTTTTATTAAATTCATTATCAGTAACAATAAGCTTTAGCCGCTGCTGCATGCTGCTGCAAATTGCTGTAAACCTCATGGAAAAAGTCACTCATCTAAAGAGGTGAGTGCAAAACCTAGGGCCTAAACAGAGACACTGACGCACCACAACATGCCATGTACTCTAATACAGCAAACTCCGTTTCACAAGCCAGTTTCTGTATTACTTGTAAATTCTTGTTCAAAAACGCAGTCAGATAGCTTAGGAATCCATTGTTAAAGGTTCATTTATTCCTGTAGTTTTTCATATTCAAATACGCCATTAGACAGCTTACCCAAATGTCAGTTTTAAGGTTTTCTTGTAGTGATCTGATGCGGGCTTAAATGACAGTGAAACTGACACTCGTTACAACATTCACACAGTGTCATGCAGATTATATTACGATTACTGATACCTCAGGTTGCTTATCGAGTCCATTTTCACAGACGAACGTAGGTGTATTTGTTGTAGCTACGTTGCATTTTTTTTGCATATAAGTTACAATATACATACTTTTCATTACATTATATAAATAAGTAATATGATTTAATGTATCCCAGTGTTTTAAATAGTTTAAATATTTGGGGGAAGTACGAGTACTACAAAGCGACATGAAATGGGATGACCACGTAAAGGAAGGCGAATGTAAACCTCATATTTCTTGAGAGAGTTCTTGAAGAGATAATTGCATTTAAAGTACTACTAAACAATTTGGAGCCATTGTGAAGTATACACGACTACAGACATCGGACATACAGATGCATACGTTACTGACAAGCTGGTGAACCTCATACGAAAGAGCAACAGAACAAAAAGTATTTATTGCGAAGTTAATCGCTAAAATGTTATATTTTTCATTTAGAAAGTAAGTGTTTACGTATTGCCAAGGTTATAAATAGCACAATGTAACGGGAATCTTTGGCAGAAAGATGATGTTCAGCCAGGGTAAATTTGTTGTATACCTTTACAGAACCAATGTTCGAGGTGCAGTGTAGAAAAATATGGCTGGCTCCGTTGGATATCTGCGAAGCGTTCATGATTATGTGACAGAAAATATCAGAGAGCCTCGTTCCCTAAGTGAATGAAATAAAAGCGGTAAGTTACTAATATTGGAACGAAGCTCTCTCCGCCGTGCATCGTACAATGTATTGTAGAGTATATTTGCATATGCTGATGCAACACTTAATCCATAGTTTATGGAAAAACACATCTTTCAACACATCAGTCGTATGTGTTTCCGACAGGCCCAAGTTTCGGAATTGTCTTCCATAGTGGAAACCCGTATAAAGTGGTCATCCTAAAGAAAATGCTGTTTTTATCTGAATGTATTTCACAGATAAGTATATGATATATATCTGTATGAACTCTATGCCGTCTGTAACTATATGACAATTATATTTTTGTTCAAATCCTCCTTTTCTAGTAGAAAAGTGACCTTAAGAGAAAGTCTGTAAAATGGGCACTTGGCACAGTAGATTGGACAGAGTGGCCAGAGACAGAGGTAGAAAAAAAACTATATTCAGATGAAGTGGGATCTGGTTTTCTAAGGCTTGTGTTGGGATGTTCCTTTCTAAACTGTCCCCCAATCGTTTCCTGCTATTCCTTCTCTTTCCTGAATGGGTGTGTTACATTATTCCGTTTAGTAAATTGAAATACCAGGTGGCTGGAATCACTTATATGCCGTAATATCTTCGTTCCCTGACAATAATATGGTTAAGGAGTTCTTCCTTTCGCTCTTGGCTGAATATGTATCTGAAATTCCCAAGAATCTTGCTGTCTTCAGCAGTAGCATGGCTTTCTTAAGAACTCTAGTTTTTATTGTGTATCTTGCGACATTGGATGTTTTTGGTTTTCGTTTCTTACTGCATCAATGCCAGTTGCATAGCATGAGAATTCCTTGATTAGTAACTGTCTTAAATAACTTGATGATATCTTAACATACACGTGTAACAACAGAACGAAGCTTTTCAGCATGTTGATAATTCACTAATGCCTTGGTATGCCTCTTTTATGGAATACTCTTACATTATTATCAATTCCGTTGTCTTGAAAGAAGGTACATGCGTTTGCAAAATATATGTTCTTGCAAAGTGGACACCAAACTACTTTGCCCTGTCAGGCGATTGGACGCTATGCTCGACTAGACGCCACCGCCTAAATGTTGTCTGAATGTGAAATAATGTAACCTAGGAAATTTGTAAACATATGGTTCTGAATGCTAAAATATAACATTTAACCAGCATTTTAGGAATTAACTTCACAATAATTACTCTTTTATACACACAAAGGAAGTTGTCACTTACCTTAAAACAGGCGTAATGGAAACGCAACATTTTTTTTTACTGCAGTAGATCGAACGTTACTATCACCACGAAAATCGCTGACAAAACCAAAGAATACACTAATGGATAGTTTTCTGGCGATCTATACTGATAAGATTCTCTCGAGCTTCCAGCTGCGTCAAGAGAATAAAATCAGTCTCTAAAAATCAATTCGAACACTAAAAATTATTAAATGTAACCAGTGTAAAGGTAACTGCATATGCCCGAAGGGGTTCTGGTTTTTGAAAGTGTAGAATGTGTTTTCTGCTTTGCTTGAAATGTTGATTTTTGATATTATCGCCGGCCGGGGTGGCCGTGCGGTTATCGGCGCTACAGTCTGGAACCGAGCGACCGCTACGGTCGCAGCTTCGAATCCTGCATCGGGCATGGATGTGTGTGATGTCCTTAGGTTAGTTAGGTTTAATTAGTTCAAAGTTCTAGGCGACTGATGACCTCAGAAGCTCAGTCGCATAGTGCTCAGAGCCATTTGAGCCATTTGATATTATCCTAAGTCATTGCTGCCTCCTTATTTCCCTGACGGTCCAGCATTCAGAATCTACGATCGCCTCTTCCGATTCAAAATTTCATATTCTCGTCCCTCAGATCCTAGTTCTACAAAACAAGGTAGTTTTAAAAGCTTGGTGGATGGGTAGATATCTAAATGCCACTGCGTGTTAAAACCTATAAAAATATTAACTAGTTTAACAATAACGGTCGTCTCCAGACGACATCTAAACACCTGAATCGAATTAGAGAGGGGAGAGCGTTATACCGTTGCTGTGATGGGACACGTCCTGAGGCTTAAGAAATAGTCAGTGGGGCTAAGACAGAAGTGTCGACGGATAAAAGCTGTAAAGGGAGACCAAGGTTCAAATGAATGCAGTTTGTACAGTTATACAGGGATATCGAGGCTAGCAAAGGGTAGACTGGCCCTGACAGCTGCGTCAGACCATTCTTCGTTTGAACACCAAAACAACACATAGACTATGCAGGCCTTCAGAGCCTCCTATTTGGGTTTCTGGTGGCACTTATCTTACGGGCCTCTGACCCTGGTAAACGTTTCGTTTTCCGATGCCCGGTATATCACCAGAGGCTATAACAACTCAGTAAGCAGTTACAGTCTCAAACAAGCTCAACAACCCGAATTGCTTATACGCATCCAGGCAATGGTCTGTTTGTGATGTGATCACACCGCTGCTTAAGATCGCGAAATCGCGCTGACGTTTCTTATGGAGCTGCTACCCGATAAATTAGTAAGGAAACGGAAGAGAAAAGTTTACTAAGTTCGAACACTCGGAGCTACTCAGTGTCGCGGAAGTATCAACAACCGCCAGTAATCATTTCAATATCGCTACTCGTCAGGAAGACAGCAAGCTCGACACTTGTGTGCGATTGCGAGCGGGCTCAGCAGGAAATGGTTATACGAGTGCACACTGAACTGCCGTCCTTAATCTTGTAACGTTGTGTAAGAGACATTATGTAGGAGGCGACATCGCCCAAGAACTAAAAACAATCTAACAAATTCGTTAAGCAAATGTAGCGGAACTGAAGATAGCCCACAAATAGAGATGAGCAGAACCGATTCGGTCATTACTAATGATGTCATAGAGCGGAGCCTCTGTACCGCGACGTAAATATTCCATCCCCACTAGCTTAGAGCACTCGATCAGTAGGACCGATGGTGTTCATTTCTTTCCCACTAGATTCTCTGGGTGTCGTATGGTATCATCTTGTGTGTGGGATTGTTCTAGTGTTCTTCGTATATCCATAATTAAAACGGATGACTTGGGACGTCAGCTGGTATAATATATGTTAAAAAATGACGTATTTCCTCCAGCTGTATTAAAGTGTTGGTTTTATTGGCAATTAGTTTCGAGGTTGTTATGACATCATCTTCAGGCCCTAAGTACAACGTAACATACATAAACAACCAATGCAACAACAGTAATTTATGAGTTATTATGCAAAACAATTCTGCTATAACCATATTACATAATGGATAATTTTAATGTAACTATTTACATTTTTGGTCATTTCCGTTAAAATTCCATCACTCTGGACATTAGCCACTTACGTGCTATCACTAAAGACAAATGAAGCTGTATATGCACGTATCTTTGGCGATGAAGTTATCTTGGTTACGATCTGTGAACCACTAGTTTTGATTTCATACTAGTCACTACATGCCTTCCGCATGAAACACGCCCATCTCACCACCGACTACTAGTGTTAGCCACTTACGATCGCTATCCACAAGTATGGTGGGTTACTTGTAAGATGTTGTCTACATAGTCGTCCTACACGTCATAATAACGAAGCACGACCGTTTCTCCATCCGCTTACCGCCTGCTACTGCTACATCACTTTTAGTAGGACTTAGCTCCCTTTGTAGATTCAATATCAACTTGCTTGACGATACTTGAACTGTTTCCCCAGCGTGTAGATATTCTGCTGTGTACTACTGATTATAAGATAGTAGTTCACGTGTTTATATCCCCTCATACCTACTATACAGTTCAATATGTTGTCATTTCGATGAGTAACTTGCCCTCCTTAGACAGATTTTATACTTGGTACATTATCAACTTCCGTTATTATAGTCAGTTTGTCTTAATCAGTAAATTGGTCTTATAGTCAAAATAATTGTGCTTCCAACTTTCATGTTCGTTTCTTGTAAATCAGTGGGTAGCCGATATGCTTTAACTACCAATTCTGTACAACTGAATTATAAAGATAAGTAAAATGAATAAATCCCCATGTTATAGTAGTGATTGGTCCAGTAGACTATTTGCCCATAGTAAACAGAGATTGAGCGCATCATTGATCGTAATTAACTCGAACTGACACTCGACGAGATCATATACTTAATACATGAGTTACACATCATGTATTTTACTGAGTGGCTGTGTTTGTGTTTATTTATTAGAGGAACAACAAATAGATTACATATATGACCGTATATTTCAACTGATATTACCTAGATTGCTTCTACTTAGAGCATTGCCATGTACCTGATCGTTCTTTTGACCATGTAAACTTACTGGAATTGATTATTTTAGACCCTCGTCATAGCCATCGATGAGACACCGACATAGAAATTATTTCAGTAACGTTAACTTATACTTTTATTGGAATGAATAGTTTTTTAAATTGATTAGTTTGTATTTTACACTATTGACTACCTTGTGTCCACTGGGTTTCACACTGCTTTTTCGGTCCCTTATCATTGCTTTCGTGGTGTTAGGAACGAAGTTGTCTAAGTAAATTACGCCACTGTTACCTTAGTATGACGACAGTACAGAATTTTGCAAACGTAACTCTAGTCTACCTTGTCCACCGTTCACTACTAGTGAACAATAAAGTTTACGTAACATGTATGATTGGCAATGCGTATGTTCTCCTTTTTATAGTTCATTATTTTTAAAAAATAATAATTTACAATGTTCCACGCCTTTATTATTATCCATTAGAATAACGGCTTGTCTCTTAAGCTTTCAGATATTCCCATTTTTAATACCTGATATTAACCTATAATAAAAAGATCGTACATATACAGCTTCATTTATATTTAGTGATACACCGTAAATGGCTAATATCCAGAGTGATGGCATTTTAACGGAAATGGCCAAAAATGTAATTAGTTTCATTAAAATTATCCGTTATGTAATATGGTTATAATAGAATTGTTTTGCGTAATAACTCATAAATTACTGTTGTTGCATTGGTTGTTTATGTATGGTATGTTGTATTTAGGGCCTGAAGATGATGAAGTAACAACATCGAAACTAGTTGCCAATAAAACCAACACCTTAATACAGCTGGAGGAATTATGTTATTTTTAACATATGTTCTAGTGTTGGTGTTATACTTAATTCATCACGAGGAGATCAGCGACATATACCTGTGGGTAATGAAGTCCGGCATCCATTAGTGAAGTCAGCACGGCGGCCAGAACGGATGGGTAGTCCAGGGGTCTACCAAGACGGTTCCGGCGGGTTAGGTTCAGCATTCAGCACGACACCACGGCGTCCGACATCGTGGTGCAGATGCGGGAAACACTCGTGCAGTTATCTTGGAAAGATTGAGTACCCCTTAAACCACCAGTGGTCACCGACATCTCCAAGCAGGGCTGCCGACAGGGCGTGCCAATCACGCCAGCGGACGGCAAACCGCCAGACCGAGGTGACCTCGACTTCCGCTCCGACCTGAAGCAGCGTCCTCGACAGCTGTGAGTCAGCTGTTAGATCCAGCGGATTCCTCTCTGGATCATGTAGACAGCAGCCGTCACAGGAGACAAGGCAACGGCCTGTATTCCCAGTAATAAATCGAACACTGCGCAATACTATTTTACTGCGCCTAACGATGCCACAGGGGTCCTCGGTCTGCATCTTGACAAAACAGTAGGGGTTTCAAGCCTGGCAGAAAGTTATCCCTATTGTGTTTTCTATAGTACTAAGGCCTACATATTATCTAATTTAAATTCTTCCTTTTTATGTTAAAAAGTTTTTCTGTATATGAATTTGCACGGCCTCTCTGTTCGTCCTTGTAGCAGAGAAACGAATTTTGTGGTTCCTTCGTCTTAGTGAAAGTTCTGGTACTTACAATTTATCCGTATTTTCGAGACGATAATTGCAGTTATGTTCCTTAACGCGTGTGTTAATCCTTCTTTTCATAGTCCCCATGTACAAATGACGGGATGTACAAGGAATTATATATACTCCAGTTATAGCCAACGAGGGGTGTAGGTCCTTTGTGTATTCAAATATTCGGACACATTTCTTGTTGGTTTCAACACCGTGCCTTCAGAGTGCTTGCTGACGCGTATTAACAGTTCAGGTTGTTTTTTGGGTTGTGATGTTTTCAGCACTGGCAGACGAAAATTTAACCAGAGAAATACGCCTAGGATCACTGTACAATGCCCGTATAACAGTAATCACCGAAAACAAAATTCTCTGTTCTGCACTTTCAATATTTTGTAAACAATGACATGTAATATTTCAAGTGTGTGTGTGTGTGTGTGTGTGTGTGTGTGTATGTGTGTGTGTGTGTATGTGTATGTTAGAGAGAGAGAGAGAGAGAGAGAGAGAGAGAGAGAAAGGAAGAGAGAGATAGATAGAGACAAAAATAAAGAGAGGTTCTATACTGTGTCTGTATTGAGAGAAGCGGGCAAGTTTCTATATTCGCCTTTACGATATGAATAATTTGTGGATTTTTGATACCTTACCTGTTTTTGTTAAGAAATATTTGAGATTGGACGCTCATTTCGGCGTCTAGTGATTCGAAACACAACAGAAAAAATAAAAGTCTCTATTAGTGCATCAGCGGTGGTACACAAATTGCTTGCGTACGAGAGTTGTCATCCTATAAAAAAGAAAGTAAAAGGTAAGGGAGTCCACACTACCTATCACATGGGAGCATTACGCTTTCCTTCGAACTCCTCTGTATCAATAGCTCTGTAGGCCGACCGGATACAGGTTGCCGTCTGGAAAATTTGTCACAGCCTCGTTCGTGAGCCCCTCAAATTTACGAAATGTTCCTTCGGGAGTTCGTGATTGTTTGACAGTAAAAGTGCTAAGCCATCCTTGTCATTATGAAAATTTGATGCCGCAGCTAATTCGATGTCACATTAGATCCTCGTCTGCAGGTATACAAGGACGAAAAATACCACCGTGACGGACGCCGCATTATCGAAGACCTTATCGGTTTCCTATATATGTTACAGGTCGTTAACAGCGTCCTCTGTCCAATAAACCGTGGCGCCCAAATGGAAAAAGAAAACAAGACCGGGGTGGGACGCCATAAGCGATGCATGAAAAATAAGCGGCGGCGCTTTTTTCTGGGGCAGCTGTTGGCTGGCCGAGGGCAGGGGCGCGGGCGGAACGGCCCGGGAGAGGCCAGACCGCGCCGCGACACCCCAGCAAAAACACGCGCCCCGTTCCGTCACCGGGCACCAGGTAGGGCAGCGGTAGGGGATTCCCCCGCGGCGAGAGGGCTTGTGGGAAGAAGACACTCGGCGGCCGCCATCGATCGGGACGCGGGGCCGGGTGGCACCGGCTGTGCTCGCAGCACAAACACCTCGCCTTTCTCCTGTGGGTCCACAATGATTCTTCTCTCTGCAGTGCAGAAACTCTGTCCCGAACGAGGGATTGTGAGGATGGGTCGTGAGAACATTTGCCAGAGAAAACGTTCAGGGTTTAGGTCTCTGTTTTATACACAGTTTTAATCTCCTACATTCTTTGTGGCATATACCTACCGCTTACTAATATGTTTATCATCACTTCGTAATTGCACCCAAGTATAGTGTCATACAGCATGTCCATAAACTTGTGACCTCCCCCTCACTTATCGACCTTAATGACAGTGAAAAATTAAACCGCGTATACCTAATTGAAATTTGGGAAAAGCAGTCGTCACTGAAGTTAATCTGTCGGTAAAGAGGGAGGAAGGCTTACATCTAAATAAAACGAAAAATGCAAATGAAATTGGTGGAAATTAATTTTGAAAAAGGGTAAAGTTAATAAAGAAAGTAGATGTCGGTCGTTACGTTGACAACTAACTGGCGTTAATTAGATATTTGAGATTTGGGGAAAATTATGGTCGCCAGTCCTATGGACAACTACTATAATAACTGAAAAAGATAGGTTAATGCACATATAATTAGCACTAAAAGCGTGGCCGAGCGGTCTTAGGGCGCTGCAGTCATGGAGTGTGCGGCTGGCCCGGCGGAGGTTCGAGTCCTTCCTCGGGCGTGGGTGTGTGTGTTTGTCCTTAGGATAATTTAGGTTAAGTAGTGTGTAAGCTTAGAGACTGATAACCTTAGCAGTTAAGTCCCATAGGATTCCACACACACACATGAAAAATGGGGAACACTGAAAGGGTACAGTACCGCCCGACATTGAAAATAGGTACAACATTCTTCGTTATTCTCGTCAGTACAACATATTTTTTCTAATAATAACTCAATTTCAATTAATACAGCGAAGCCTGATACCAGTGTGGGAAAGAATGACAATTTATTTATTTAATTGATTACATGTGCACTACCACAAAATAAATCCTTACATCCAGTTTGGTGAGATCTGTGAAATGAATGAATGTATGGTCGTCTGCTAACTGCAGATAGTGAATGTGAATATATGATCATCTTTGAGACGATTCTTTGGTCACCTTTGGTGGAACCAAAGAGATGAAACTTACTGGAGCTTTGAGCGCCTGAAATGCGGCTGACCAATACGGTAGCATGGTCTTCCCCCACCTCGACAGAGGTGCGAGATGACCTGAAGAACGGCCATGTTTCAGTACTCTGCCGCTGGATCTAGTGTTGGTAAGACCTGTCTTAGGTGTGCTTCGTAAAAACAAAAGAGTGGAGACATGGTATGCACGTGAAATACTTAAGAGTAGTTTGGAATAATAATTTCTCTCTTCAGGAACTTTTGTGGGGAGAATTAAATGTCAGGCAGGTAATATTACGAGGATCGTAGTAATCTTCGGAAGTGACCAATGGTCACAATGAAACCACATGTAGCGATAAGTTGAAATACTTCCGAGTGCATAAGTTAAGCTGAATTACTGGCGTGTGTACTATAAGTTGGAAATATTTAAGATATGGCGTGTGCAGAACTTGAAATTAGAGACGAGTACTTCCACGTGGTGAGTACTGTGTGAGTCTCAATCTGTGTATGAGACAATGGATAAAGAGAAGTACTCGTCCATGGTATCAGTTGAGGACTCGCGTGTGTGATGAATATGTTCTTAATATTACTTTGCGTGATATGTTTGCGTGTGACGCTTGATTCAAACTATAATACTCTGAGAGAGAAGCAAGGTGAGTCAGCCGTCTATCCAGCAACGCCACTTGTCTTGCATTGCACAGGAAGACGTGCATATATCCTCCATAGTTCATAGTAGAAAAGAAAAATTACGAAGTGGGGCAGTGTCGTGTGAAACTGGGATAAATACTGATTGAAGTGGGAAAGCTGAAAGTGATGTGACTATAACGTTGTGACTATTCTTTGTATTGTATGTTGCCAGTGTGATGTATTTCATGAAATTTAAGTATGTGTGGTTGGCATGGGAGAGTAACAAGACAGTTTCAGAGGCAGTGGGTTATGCATGTTCCTTTTTGTAGCGCTCGGTCTGGAGGAAATTTTCGTAATGATGGGTGTGAGAGTCGAAGTGTGAGATATAGAAAAAGATCCACCATCCTATCCAGAAAGTGCACTGTAGCGTTAAATAATTACGAAACCATAAGATAGAGAATCACCAATGTAAAGCCATGCCCACTGGGCGGAATTTTTCATGTGTTATTGTTGTAGGTTATAGAATTTGTGTGTTTAGGTCATAGAATTTATCGGAATAAATAAAATAGTGAAAAGAAAAAGATTGGTGGCCTTTTCCTTCGAACAGTATGTTGTCACGATACCCAGAATATATAATGTGTGCGCCATTCATATTCAGTGCGATGGCCACTTGTTGATCATAGCCGTTAAATAAGAAAGAAATTGTGGTATTGCCTGTGCGTAGTGAACAGTCAGAGCTGTGTAAATTACTAATAGTCAGACGTGTGTTTCCGTACCCGTTGTGTAATATTCAAACAGGAGTATAACTTGCAACTTAATTGTGAGTACTAGAGTTCATGTTACTCGATAAATAAGAATGAGTCCAATCGCTTGGCAGACCACTCATCTTGCAGGCCTGACTGCTTGATGCCACAGTATGAGCAAGGCATGTGGGTACCTCTCAACACAACAGGTGATATTATTATAAAGAAATGTCACAGGCACGCACTAAATAGTTTCATGCGTAGCTGTTATAGATCAGCGAAATGTGTGTAACAGTTTATGTTTACCAGGTAGTCAGTGTATACCTCAGCAGCCTGCATTACAAGAGATCACAATTATTTTCCCCAGAACTGTTACTGTAGTGCCGAGTGATAATGCAGAAATTATGGTGGACAACCACCTAACGAACAGTTCCTGTTTCTAATATCAGATACAGGAAAATTCGAGATTAAACGTATTACCTTTGTCATGTGTGTGGCTCAGACAGAATCGCAGACTTTTTTTTTTTTTACCACATCTAATTAGCAGGTATTCCAGCGTTTCCTGAAAAGTCGTAGTTTTAATTCCCTCTCGCTCGCATTCTGTTTCTGCCCCAACGTTGAGACAGGTCTCTCAGGGGGTAGCACTCCAGCGCTAAGCCGCTGGATAGCGCGGGATGTTTTAATTAAAAAAGCCGTTGTCAATGGCAGGTCATTAAGAGGGGCAGTGGCTACCGTTCTGTTGACGAGACGACTTAGCGAAAACAATCCAGCGATTGTGTGGAGTGGTTAAAACAAAACAAAAATATGTATATATATCCTCGGAACCCGACGGGTAGAGAGCTGCCTGCAGACACGGATTTAGTCCGGCACCCACCGAGGACGGCGAGCTCAAGCAAGGACAGCTTTATTAAAATTTAATTATTCAGCAAACACACTTTTTTCCCTTCCCGGGCCGTTTCTCCGCCAAGTACAGAGTCAGCAGTTATTTCTCGTGTCCTCTTCGCCTTTTGCTACAAAAAATTATAAAAATTAGAAGCAAATTAAAAACGGTGCAACGCCAGGATGTCATCGCAACTAATTGGAACATTAAATCTAATTCAAGAGCCGAGTGGCCGTGTCTCTTTTATTACCCCCTGTTTTTTAAACTCGCGCTCGCAGACGAAAATTATTTTGCCTGATAAAGGGGACGTAGGGAACGTAATTAAATCGCCGGCTGGCCGGCAGAGGTCGCTGGCGCGCGAGTAATGCGCTGTCCACGGCCTCGCGCTGCGCTGATCCGCATTTTAATTAGTCGGTAATTCGGCGCGCTTAGGCCGGTGGTCGTCGGATTTGCAGATAGCGAGCGGACAGCGCTAGGCTGAGCTGCGGGTTGCCTAGCGCTGCGGGGCCCAGAATGTGAGGTCTCTCCGCTGGCAAGTAACAGAATCTCGGTCGCACCGCCAAAAGTAATAGGTAGTCTGACCACTGAAATAAAGAAGAATCTATTTTTATACTGTAGCATTGGGACATGTCAGGAATACAATGAGCCCGCGTCAGTCGTTTCTTATCATTCGTACGAAGTAGTTCGTTCCTTAGACAAGGTGCTATTGCAGTTGGGATCTACAGTCAAGTGCAATACTATCAGAGCATGTGTTCTTAAAGGGATTTGTTTCGGGACTATTAAACATCAGGAATAGAATGAGTACTCGCATTTTTCGACAAGTCTCTGAGTATATAACGAATAACAAACCTGTGGGGAAAAACGCCAGGTATAATTAGAGACTAGTCAGTGAGAGGTAAATTGCGACAGAGTGCAGATTCGGATATAACAAACGCAGGGAAGATAATTGTTCGTGTCCATTTTCAAAGGAATCATACTGGCATCTGTCATCATTTCTTTAGGGAAACCAAGAAAAAAAAGTTATATTAGGTAACCACCTGCTGATTTAAATCCGGCTTCTCCGAAAGCGAGTCATAGCGTTAATCAATTTACCACTTATACTGTCACTTAATATCTTTGCTGACCTATCTGCACAATATTTTTGAATTTTTGAGGTTGACTTTATAGAAGATAATGTCACAATGACGCAATATTTTTGCAAATCTCTGCAAAGATTAGACTTTGTAACAACATTTGTAATAATAATTAACTGTAATGTAAACTCTTGAAAACATAGTTTTGCTTCATTTGAGGAATCTGTATGTGATTAAAACATTACAGACAAATGAACTGGCATTATAGTCGGTTACTGTCACACATCAATAAATCTGGAGTTAGCTTCGGACTGAAGATCTTCTACCTGTGCTTTGTAAGATAAAAAGCGTAAGGAATCAATATGATGGGTAACAAGAATTACCGTAAATCATCCCAAAGTGGCATATTCAGCTGTCGGTACAACTTATAGCCACTCATTCTAAACAAAACATTATACAAAACAAGGATATAATATGATATAAGATGCATACAGAATCTACACAATATACAAATAAAATCGCAAAATTGTCTCCACAGTTAGTAATTTGTCCTCACCCACTGCAGTGTTTGACTATCTCTGCAATAATTTCACTAACATTTTTACCGTATAGAAATAGGTACAAGTTAAAATGGATCTGTGTTTGTACTATTCAGATGTTGGTAGATTCTAAAATATGCAGCTACACTGTAAACTCTAGCACGAGGAGTGAAGTTCCTAATGTAGTGAAAGTAATTAACTGATTAACTATGTTAATGCTGTGGTGGGACGAAATTGAAGCGTCAACCATCCACCAGTGTCAGCCCAGTTTGCAGATAAATATAAGTTTAATTTAGTTTTGTTTATGTTTTTTTTTGGAATATTTGTAATGGTTGTGAAGTGTCTAAAGTTTTGTATTTTTTTATGTTTCATGAACGGAGAGGGCGGCGGAACGAACGGAGACAGCATCTTCGTTGCCGGGACCGAAGAGAAAATTGCTGGCCACTATATGTCGCGGGTCGACAGCCAAAGAGCGACAGAAGATTCTGAAACCGATTTGTTGCGTCGTGCTTCTAAAAATTGAAAATGAATAATTTGTAATGTTTTGTACAACAATGACGTCGTAGGAAGTTTAATCTTATTGAAAATGTTAGTTTTGTCTCGTCAAGACTCAGGTTCACGTCTGTATGTGGGAAGATAATTAACTAGTGGATGCTACTAAAGTTAAAATACGTATTCCGAGGATTTATTTATGAAGAGTTATGTGAATGAATTAATAATATATTTGACAAGATTATTGAATTTTGACAGCGTTCATCGCGACTTTGAATCTCAAAAAGTTTAGTCAATGTGGTTCTAATATCGATTAAATCAGATAACGTGTATCAGTATAATTTCTGAGGAGAAACAAACGACATCTAAAACTGAAAAAGTTTACGTAAACCAATTGGCCCGAGTGCCGTAATTCTGTGCATACGACTCAAATGATGTTTTACAGTTTCGTTCAAGAACCATTCTGAGACAATTCAAAAAGAATATAAATAATTTTGAAGTGGGTTGTAACTGAGGTAGGTGACGAAGTCTACACATGGTCATATGTCGAAAGAAAATCATTTATAAGAAACTTACGTCGTTACACTACAATGCACTGATCAGGCAGAACGTTATGACAACCTACCTAATAGCCGGCCTGTCCACCTTTGGCACGGATAACAGCGGCGACCCATCGTGGCATGGAAGCAATGAGCCCTCGGCAGGTTGTTGGAGGGAGTTGGCACCACCACTGCACAAGGGAGTCGGCAAGACGCCTGCACACACAAGTCACTTAATTCCTGTAAATTCCAGAGTCAGGGGCGATGAGCTCTCACGCCACAATCAGTCACATCCCAAATGGGTTCGATAGAGTTCAGGTCTGGCGAATTGCGGGGGCCAGCACACGAATTTGAACTCGCCACTGTGTTCCTCGAACCGCTCCATCACACTACTGCCCTTGTGACATGGCTCACTATCTTCTTACAAAATGTCGCTGATGTTGGGAAACATGATTGTTATGAAGCAGTGTACGTGATCTGCAACAAGTGTACTATACTCCTTGGGCGTCATGGTGCCTTGCACGAGCTCCACTGGACGCATGGATATACACCTCCCAGAGTATAAAGGTGCCGCCGCCAGCTTGCCTTCGTCCCGCAGTACACACATGAAGGAGGTGTTCCCTGGAAGATGATGTGTTAGCGCCCACCCATTGAAATTATGGAGAAGGTATCAGGGTTCATCAGACCGTGCAACGCTTTGCACACGCCCAGTATTGATGGTCACGTGTCAATTTCAGTCGTAGTTGCCATTGAGTGGTGTTAATATTGGCACATACATGGTTCATCGTTAGGAGTGTTCGGTGCTCTGTGTGGTCAGACACACTTTTACTCTGCCCAGCATTAAAGTCTGATGTTAGTTCCGCTACAGTTCACTGTCTGTTCTATTATACCAGGCTGTCCAGCCTATGATATTTATAATGAGGGTTGGTCGCCCAACCCCACGACGTCTGGACATGATTGCACCTTGTTTTCACAACGTGTTGAAGACACTCACCATAGAACTCCTCAAACACTCAAAAAGTCATGCAGTTTCCGAAATGCTGGTGCCGATCCTCCACGCCGTCACAGTCCGTCCTTGGTCAAGTCAGACAGATGGCGCGCCTTCCCCATTCTTCTCACTGATACTACATGCACCGTGCGTGTCTGAATAGCAGTCATTACTCGTCAGGTGACGCTGCTATCGATGGTAGGTCGTTGGTCATATTGTTCTAGCTGATCAGTGTAACTCTTGGTAGGCTGGTCGCTCTCTACATGAAGCAGATCAGTACTGTTGTTTCCGCCTTTAATTTCATCGTCCCGAGAGATAATTGTGTCTGAAGAGATCCCACTTTACTTTCAGCAACTGTTTTCGTGTACTTCCTTAAGACCAAATGGTCTTTCCAATTTGCAAATCTTAGTATTTATTTCTTTTACTCTCTTCATTTGTTGTTGTTATAAAATTTTCTTGCAGTACCATCATTGTTTTCTCTACACCCGAGACAGACTATTGTGGCAAATAGTTACACCCGTATCCGACATCAATATTACCACGAATTAATATTTTCTGATAGTCTATTGTTATAATTTTTGTG
Source organism: Schistocerca piceifrons (assembly GCF_021461385.2). Taxonomy (NCBI): domain Eukaryota; kingdom Metazoa; phylum Arthropoda; class Insecta; order Orthoptera; family Acrididae; genus Schistocerca; species Schistocerca piceifrons. The sequence goes on along the minus strand of NC_060144.1, from coordinate 531,394,081 downwards.
GAGATATTGCAAGTTAGTTATTATGTTTCTGATTTATATCCATTCCTGCCAGGAATACTAACATCATCTTTCACGTTACAGGGAGAAATGCTAACTGCAGAACAGTTACACTGATCAACCAGAACATTATGAGCAACGACTTATTATCGAAATAAACCCGTCCAAGCGATAGCAGCGTCACCTGGCGAGGAATGACTGCTAGTCAGACACATGCACTTTGCATGTAGCATCATTGTGCGTGCTGTCCGTGTGTAGAATGGGGAAAGCGCGCAGTCTATCTGAGTTCGACCGAAGGCAGTCTGTGATGACCCTGAGGTTCAGCACGAGCATTTCGAAAACTGCACACCTTGAGGAGTGCTGTGGCGAGTATCTTCAACACGTGGTGAAACCAAGGTAAAACCACGTAAAGACGTGGGTTGAGTGGCCACGCCTCATTACAGTTGCCGGTCATCCTGGGCTGGGCAGAGTGGTATAACAGGACAGACGATGAATTGTAGCGGAACTAATATCAGACTTCAATGCTGGGCAGAGTACAAGTGTGCCTGAACACACAGTGCACTGAACACTCCTAGAGGTGGACCTCCGCAGCCGACGACCCATGCATGCGCTAATGTTGAAACCATGACATTGGTAACTACGAGTGAAATGGGCACGTGACTATGTGCACTAGACGTTGGTGCAGTGGCAGAGCATTGCATGGTCTGATGAATCCCGATACCGCAACTTCAGCAACACCAGCAGCTGCCACGGGTTATCTCTCAGAGTCGACCGCATACAAATGCACAAGCAGGAAGTCCTGAAAATCATCAACCTCAGTCTGCCGACGTTTTTACCTCATGTGAGGCCTAGTGCTTATATTGGGAACATGATGTACATGCCCTACCAAGAAGTTACGAATATACGGACCCTCACTGAAGTACTTCTCTAGGTGTTTGTTACGCCGTAACTGGGCCGTTTGGCCTGGGAAACGTTCACATTCTTTTCCTTTACTTACGTATTCCTTGTTATGTCAATGATATGTTACTCATTGAGCCGGACGGGGTGGCCATGCGGTTCTAGGCGCTACAGTCTGGAGCCGAGCGGCCGCTACGGTCGCAGGTTCGAATCCTGCCTCGGGCATGGATGTGTGTGATGTCCTTAGGTTAGTTAGGTTTAAGTAGTTCTAAGCTCTAGGGGACTCGTGACTTTAGAAGTTAAGTCCCATAGTGCTCAGAGCCATTTGAATGATTTAGTATTCATTGAGTACCCAGTCTCTCCTGGAAGTGCTGTAATATAGAGAAACACTCCCGTGACGATGGCTGAATGGTTATCAGCCGAAATGTCGTGGCAAGAAGTCAACATAATCTACCTGCAGTCCCGAAACTTCATCGACTATCACTAGCTTCTCTCGTTTCGGCTCTTGAGCAACAGTGGACTGCCATTCCCTCATAGGCATTCGGATACTTCATTGGCAGGGTCCGAAGCAGAGTGCAAACAGTCAGAAAAGCGAAGGATGGACACACTCCGCTTATTAATCTCCACTAACTGGCGGACGGATACTTTTGATCAGATAATATAAATTATTATCTCTATGTTACTGTAGGCTTTCCCGGCCTCAGACGACAAAAAAGGAGCTGAATGATGCCAGAGCCGTGGTCAATTTGACTGGAAAAGAACTGTACGCTGCCACAATCACAGTCCTCAAAAAAGGACTGAATTTCGCCCCCGTCCCCAGAACGATCCCGAAACGAGACATTATCAGTGGTGTGGAAGAAGTAGTACGAGGGCGTCCAAAGGAGGAAGCAGAGGAGGTCAGACGGGGAACTTGCAGAATAATCGACAGATCTCGATTGCCTAAAAATAACATATCTGCGGAAGAACGAACAGCTCTCCGGTCCCTTGGAGGTTACCCTGATATAACGATCCTACCAGCGGACAAAGGGAACGCGACAGTGCTGTTAAGTACTGCCGAGTACCGGCAGAAAATAAACCTTCTGCTACAAGACGAGGCCTACAAGAGGCTGAAGAAGGATCCAACCCCGACGATGAGTAGAAAGACGATAGCTCTGCTGAAGAAATCGGACTTACCAGAGGAAATGAAGAAGCGACTGTACCCTAGAGCTCCAGCAATACCACGCCTCAATGGACTCCCCAAGATCCATAAGGAAGGGGTACCTCTGAGACCGATTGTGGACTCCATCAACTCTCACATTTACAAACTTGCTAAATACCTAGCGACACTGCTCAAACCCCTTGTGGGACACTGCACGCACCATGTGAGAAACTCAGCCGAATTCGTAAAAATACTCAGGGACAGGCGACTACAAAGGGGGCACCTACCCGTGAGCTTCGACGTGACGTCGCTTTTCACGGAAGTGCCTCTTCAAGACTCCTTGGCACTTTTAACCCAGCATTTTGAACTAAAAACAGTCAGCCTCTTCGAACACGCACTAACAACCACCTACTTTCGGTGTAATGGGGAAATCTTCGAGCAGATCGACGGTGTGGCGATAGGCTCCCCAATGGCTTCTGCGATTGCAAACCTCTATATGGAACATTTCGAGGAGGTGGCCCTTCAAACTGCCAGACAGAAACCGAAGTACTTCTTCCGCTATGTCGACGACACTTTTGTCGTGTGGGGACATGGCAAACAGGCGCTAGATGAGTTTCTTGAACACCTCAACAGCACCCATCCGAACATCAAATTTACAATGGAAATGGAGGAAAATGGATGCCTCCCCTTCCTTGATATTTTAATTAAGAGGAAGGCAGATGGATCACTAGGCCATGCAGTACATAGGAAGAAGACACACACAGATCTAAACCTTCATGCAACAAGCTGCCACCATCCAGCACAAAGACAAACAGTACTGACCTCCCTGGTACATAGGGCGCGCGCCGTCTGCGACAAAGACAGCCAACCATCCGAGCTGCAACACCTCAGGGAAGTCTTCCAACAAACTGGCTACAGTGAAACGCAGATCAACAGGGCGCTTAGAAGAAAGAAGGAAGCAGTGAGAACCCCAGAAGAAAATAATGAAGGAGAAGAAGAAGATAAACGACTCGCGTTCCTTCCGTACGTGGGTCCTCTCTCGGCCAAAATTGCACGACTTGTGGGAAAATAGAAGATCAAAACCGTTCTCCGTCCACCACTGAAGACGAGGGAGCTCCTAGGTTCTGCCAAAGACGCGCTGAACGTTAACGTACCAGGAGTATACAGCATACCATGCGAATGCGGAAAGCAATACATTGGGCAAACACAGCGCTGCATATCTAAACTCTGCAAAGAACATATCAGAAGTGTGCGACTAGGCCACACAGATAAATCAGCCATAGCAGAACACAGCATGAATGAAGAACACACCTTCAACTTCGAAAACACGAGGGTACTGTGCCGGGCATCTCCCGTCAGATCTAATTGGTGTGAGTTCCAGAAGACTGAGCATTATTCTAAGATGGGTGCACAAGTGATATGTCAACAGACTCCTGTGTCGACTAACTGCATTTTTCCAATATCATGCCCATGTGATCATTCCGTTTCATATCACCACGAAGAGGTACACTCAGGAATATGTATGAGTTTCTTGATTCCCTGTAACTCATAGGGAACTATATTTTTGTTTTGTGGAGTTCACTGGCTTTTGGCAAAGCGTTATCAAAGAATCTATAGAAATATGGATTCACGAGAAGCTGGTCAACAGAGATGAGGGATACCAACTCAGCGCAACATGGAACCCTGCGATAGCGGCAATCCGTTGGGAGCGCGCCCGTCAACGTCCTCCGCCGCGGACGCAGACAGAAGGCTTACACCGAGAACCGAACGCTGCCGCCGGGGCGCCCGCCATCCCCACCACCGCACGCACTCACGCCGCTGGTCCACCGCTGCGACCCGAGGTCTAGTGGAGGGGGGTAACCGGGCATATAAGTAGCCCACTCTCCGCGAATCTTGACACTTCGCCAGAAGATGGATAGTATGACACTTCCCGAAACGTCGCGAGATATCAACGCTACCACCCGGTTGGAGACCTGAGAAACCTTCATCAATTATTAACTCTGTTTCCCGATAAATATGCTCTCTGGCAACGGATTATACGTTTTCTCGAGATTCCTACGCAGCCGTCGCCGTGTGGCCCTGCCACATAGTTCACCGGGTTGAGACTGTGTCAGGCGTTTTGCGGCAACCCGTGACGTTAGTGGGACAGTCGGCGGTGTATGCTGTGAGGCGTCGCCGGCCGTTAGACAATGGGATGCGCCCGCTGCCCTCGCCTGTGCCGGGCTATAATTAACGGCCGCCGCCGCGGGAGCTGCATATATATACATGCATTAGCTGCCGTAAAGCGGTGCGCCGGGGCGTAACTCTCCGGCCGCGACATAAAGCAGGCGCCCGTGGCGCGTTCTGCGCGCGTCGTGCTGCTCACCTGCCTGCCCGTCACCGGCTGTCGAGGGCCGCCGCTCCTGCTGGCCCCACTTCTCTCATTAATGAAAACTTACCATCACGATACTCTACTGAAACCTAGCAAACACATACTCTTCTGGCCATTAAGGTTTCAGAAACAACAAAGTTTGGAAAATTACAACATTTTGGTTATTGTGCATACACTGTACGTATACTAGGAAGAAAACGTGGTTAAAATATACTGCCTAAAAAAATAGTACATGCTCTTAAACGTTTCCACTTCAGTCAAGATTGTAGCAACAGTGCAAATGGATTACATGAAACGATTGCATTGACAGATCAGTAGCACAAGCAGCTCTGAGGCACCCGGTATCAACCCATGCTGAAACGCCCGTATTACTACGTGGTGTAGCCTTCACGAGCGGGAATGCAGGCACTGATTCTGGCATCCAATCGATCGAACGGGTGGCGAATGCTGTCTTGGGATATGTTACTGCCGGCGGAGTGGCCGTGTGGTTCTAGGCGCTACAGTCTGGAGCAGAGCGACCGCTACGGTAGCTGGTTCGAATCCTGCCTCGGGAATGGATGTGTGTGATGTCCTTACGTTAGTTAGGTTTAATTAGTTCTAAGTTCCAAGCGACTGATGACATCAAATGCTAAGTCCCATATTGCTTGGAGCCCTTTTTTGATAAGTTACTCCAAGCCCGCTCAATCTGTTCCCGTAGATCTGTAAGACTTCTTGGTCGATGAGTCGCGCGGGTTATTTCTCGTCACGTCCGATGACAATTCCGGAGATCGTGTCAGCCGGGGATGTTGATGGACGTCTTCCAGAGCACGTAGAGCTACAGGGTCGGTATGTGGGCGATCGTTATCCTATTGGAACAACACATCACCTTACTGTTGCTAGAACGACAAATAAACGGATCCAACAATATTTCTCACGTACCGAGCGCTGGTTAGCGTTCATCTCAGAAACACAAAAGATGAGAACGGGAACTGTAGCTTATCGCACCCCATATCATAAGGCCTGGGTTGGGGCTAGTATGTCTTGGACGAATGCACTCCAAGAGACAGCGTTCACAAGAACTACGTCGTAAGCGCGAACGACCATCGCTTGCAGGCAGTCAAGACCTGTTTCCATCGCTGTCGGTCACGACGCGCCATTCCTTCTCCCAAGTGATCCCCTGACGGCACCAGTAGAGCCGTGCTCGTCGGTGCTGTGGCGTGAGTGGGAGAAGGCCTACGGTGCCCGTGCCCGTGGTCCCACTGCTGATAATAGCTTCGCAACAGTTCGTGTTTACACGTCTGGGCTCACAAGCCCTATTATCCGCGCACTGGTGCACGAGCGATCTGCCACTGCTACCCTTACAGTACGACGATCCTGGTGGGCGTCTGTGTTGCCTGGACGTTCAGAAACTCATCTGCGGATGTGAGAGCGTTCACGTGACCACTGATACCGGCACCGTTGCACAACTGATGCAACACGTCCGAATCGCGTGGCAATTCTTCAAGAGGACCATTCCACCACTCGGAAGGCCACAATTTGATTCCTTTCAAACTCGTTAAGTTGGCTGCAGGAAGCACAAAAGCTTCTCCGTGGCATGTCTGCCTACTTATTTCACACGTCTGCACAATAGTGATCCTTATGGCTGTGATCATTCACTATTAAAGCGCAGATGCAGATGACACCCTGGCGGATATACCAGTACGGTACCTGTTGGCAGGTGACGTTGAAATCATTATCAGCACATCTACTATCTACTATCTCCCAGGTGACATATGCCTTCATTGGATCAAAATCGGATTTATCTTGCCAGGTGCGGTATTTTTTTGAGTCAGTGTAATAGCAGTTTTGGGATGTACAGTGCATGAATTTTGGGAAAGAACGCTATTTCTATCGAGTGAGAGACCACTGTGGTTGACTGTTTCGAAAATTCTCTAATTATTTGCCTCAGTCACATCAGTTCCAATGAAATGTTTCGGCCGACAATCACCATTGTCGGAACTACAAAGAAATAAGTTAAAAAATTAAATCAGCTTGGGGACAAAATTAAAATATAATAATAAGATAAATTAAACTCATACAATGAAAAAGAGCCTGTGGTTCAATCCCTTCAGTGTGGATATTACACTTTCAGCGAATTTAAATGAGGAGAGTCTTTTATATTGAAGCTAATCCTGTGATGAGCTAATGGCTAACTATTAATTTGCTATTGACTTTTTTCAGTGAAATGTCACCAATCAATAACTTTAGAAGAGCGTACATGATACTTTAGTCAGTAAAATGTGCAATTCTGCATACCAAAATCAGCATCTGAAACAAGCAGGTATATTACGTAAAATGGTTTGAAATTACACTAAAGAGTTTTCACTACTTAAATTGGAACCTCACTTAAAACACCATATCGAAGGAGAAGTATCTTATGCAAAAACTTTATTGCTAAAAGGAGACAAGGAACATATTCAAGGAGTTTTATGATGCAAAGGCTTTCGCTTCTGACCAGCAGCGTGCACCGACGTCTAGCGCCCTGCTAAGCGTGCCCTTCCTCATTTAGAGCACACAGCTGTGTTCTCGCTTACACTGCACAGGCAGGCAGCAGTCAACAGTAGAGCTCGACTCCTGATTTACTTGTGTTTACATGCAGCTCCAGATGACGTGGTGGAGTGATAAATGTTTATAAAATGTCGTCAAAATTTTAAACTATGCATCCCTAGTTAGGTCTTCGTCGTCGTTTAACAATTGATGCAGATATTTTATTTTGACAGTATAACTGGCCGGCCGCGGTGGTCTCGCGGTTCTAGGCGCGCAGTCCGGAGCCGCGCGACTGCTACGGTCGCAGGTTCGAATCCTGCCTCGGACATGGATGTGTGTGATGTCCTTAGGCTAGTTAGGTTTAAGTAGTTCTAGTTCTAGGGGACTGATGACCACAGCTGTTAAGTCCCATAGTGCTCAGAGCCATTTGAACCATTTTTTTACAGTATAACTCTCTATTTCCGCAAGAATTTTCTAGTGTCTTTCTTTACAAGTTCTGTCCGATATTTTGTGATCTTACTACCACGAGGTGACGTTACTATCACATATCGCTATGCAATATTAATTCATTTTCTTTAGTTATTGTGAAGATATTTTAATGAGGATACTAGAGTGTTGTGTTTGGATACATCGCCTTAACTTGCAACAGTGGGGTGGTGTGTTGCGGGAGACGTCTTTATGGCCCCTTTAGTCGGCAGAAGGATGTTTGTGAATCTCACTACGTTAAGAGGGCCTTCTCTGGGGATATGGAAAGTTTCACAAAAGTTGGCAAGCTACCCAGCCTGCAGCTACTGAATGCCTGGAAGGCACCTGCACCCCTGTGGACACCGAATGCTGTGGCCCACACCACAGCCTCCATAGAACAACAGAGCATGGCATTTTTTGCCTTTCTGCATGTACTTCAATGAGTCAGATGTTGCAGACCGTCCAACCAGTGCTCTAAGGATGTGGTTCGGCCAATAGTTTCGCATTGCTCTGGACATCGTTCCTGTCACACAAGGATGACCAATCTTAAAGGCATTATTTCAGCCCAGTACCAACTCTGTATTTAAAAATATGCATCTTGTACGCAAAAAGAGGGGAGTCACATGTGTGTTCCCTTGTTTGTTCACGAATTTTGAAACAATTCTCGCCTGCCACATTGCTGACAGCATGGAGTCGTGCGCTCCAAACAGAGTTCTTTGAAAGAAGAGCGTTGAGAGCTGTCGACCTAGATTCTGAGAATCCTGCTCTGGACATAGCAGAGAGGGGCGTCATCTCCAGCCGAATTGCTTACTTTACCATGCCAACTGTGTTGCTTACATCGGTTGTAATTTGAGGCTACTGCTAGCAACGACTTTGATTTTGCGAGCTGCCCTGATAAACAGATCTTGTTGTGCTTCTTCCATATAGTCTTGCATACTTTTTGGTTCCTTACCACAGCGTTAGCGTCATTTCGTAATTTGATTTGAGTTGTATGGAACTTTGGTCTTTATTAATTCCATAGTGGTTTATGTTAGTCATTAGAGCAAATGAACAACTCTAAATCTCATTCTTGACTTGTCCTACAACTTGTTAGGCAACCCCAAGAAAATAAATATCGCCTGTTAGATATCCAAATGGTTTACTCAGCTGTGTCGACTTTGTTCTGGCCCATAGTGGCCAACTACTTTGTCTTAAATGAGTATGACTTAGTTTTACATTTTAATCTGTGTCAAAAGGATGCATTGCATTCGCTTATTTGTATTACGATAAGTCTGTTTCATTAACAAAGGCGCTAAGGCTTTCAGGTTTTAAATTTTCTTTTATGTTAATAATGCGATGTTTTTTGTTTATTAAAGTGGAGCCGGAACGCTGATTTTTTGCTGTTGTACGTGTGTTCCATGAAACGATAATTGAAGGATCTACAAGTCTCCCCTATTAATTATTTCTTCTAGTCTTGACAAGTATTATTATACACTCTAACTGCTAAGAACTTACCCGTTCGAGGTGTGACATTATGTCGCAGTTTTAATTGCAGACTTTCCATTGTTGCCAAAGCCACTCGAACGGTGTTTTACGTTGAACAAGTTCAGTTTTATCTGCTGCATGTCCACAGCACGTCACTGCAGCTGTTTTATCTTTATTTTAATTTATTTTTTGTTAGGATGTGTTAAGATATTTCTTGATCTTATTATATATCTGTGTGTCACAAGCAAGGGCTATGTGCTGAAGACTACTAATTTCGTTCTTGACTCCGGCGCCATCTAAATTAAGTCGTAGAATTCTGTGTATCATTGTATAGAAAAAGACATGCTTACGTAGAGTTGAGTGGTTACAATATGCATTTCCGATAAAGTCTGTGCATTTTGGTTTTCGATGAACTGCAAATGAATTCTTATCATTAAGTTCTGATATAGTTTCATGTAAGTAACATGTATTCTGTTCCATTTCTTCTTCTGTTGTAAATTGTATTCTAAAATGCACTGTATTTAACGTATCTGCTGTTTTTCTAAAATATGTTGCTTCGTCTTTACATTGCATAATGGCGTCGTCTGCGAGCTTTTCGGACTATGCATTGAGGAAGTTGTCAAGGAGACCAAAGTGATATTGCAAAAGAGAAATAACATTCAGGATGAAGAAATAAAAACAAAGTGCTTTGCCGGTGACAGTGTAATTATGTTAGAGATGGTTAAGGACTTGGAATAACAACTTAACGGAATTGACAGTGTCTTGAAAAGAAGTTATAAGATTAACATCAACAAAAGTAAAGCAAGGAAATGCAACGTTGACGAAATGAATCAGGCGACGTCAACGTAATTAGATCAGGAAATAAGACACTTAAAGTAGTAAACCAGTTCTGTTACTTCAGCAAGGAACTATTGAACGCCGAAGTGGGGAAGATAGCAACAAAAGCATTTCTGAAAAGAGGAATTCATTAACATGTAATTTAAATTTAAGTTTTTCGAAAATTTTGCACAGTGTAGACTAGAATGGAAAGCTGCATCAAACCGGTCTTCAGACTGGAGACGAAAATGGAGCTGTCGACGTATCTTCTGCAGAAAATTATCCTATCTGCTCTCCCTAAAAATTTTATGTCTGGCAAAAAATTCAGTAGTTGCCCCTACTCGAGTTTCCCATTCAGAGACCATCATTTTGATGATAATTAATTTGATATTAAACGTAAAATGGCATTATGACAACACGAACTGCGACATTTTGAGCAGTTCCATGATGTGTTTATGGGTCAATACGATCTCCTTTGTAATACCAACGGTTTCGTTTATCGGAATGTTTGTGTGTGAGCCTACCGTATCCAAGGATGCCAGGAGAGCGTCTTCTGGTATACTAAGTAAATAATAAGTAGGCGATAAAATATTGGACGTCCATGCCTTATCTCAAAAAGTGTAGGTCAGAAGATTGCGCGTTTTGTAAAATAAGATAAGCGGCAGTCTGTGTCCGATCTGACGGCACAGTAAACTTCAGAGCACGCCATTCAACGCACATTGTTGAGAGTGTGTCTCTGCAGTAGACGACTCCCATCTGGCCCCACACCCAGCCAACGGCATCATCCGTCATCAATTACGATTGCAGTGGGCACAGTATCATCGACAGTTGACCGTAGATCAACGAAAAACTGCCATCTTGTCAGAGGAATCTCGTTTCCTCTTACTCCAACTCTTACTCCAAGTTAGTGGCGTGCAGCCAGCCAGCCTTCCCCCCCCCCCCCCCTCCTCCCTCCCATCGTAGATGTATTCTCTTCCCCTCGTCCCCCTCAAACCAAAAAAAGGGTGTAACGTGGTGTCATAGCTTTCTGATTTGACAAGTTCTTACGTTCGCTGGTCATTTGCCGAGGATATATTTGCTTAGATGAGAGATAAACTAGGATCAAGGTAGTGTACTCGGTCCCGGGCCACTTCTAATACTCGTATGTGACAGACAGCAAAAGTGTTAAGAAAATATCGTTGTTCACTCAAGTAAACTTTGATGCTCCTCTATGATACAATATTTTTATTACTTCAGCCCATCCCCCTCCCACCCACGACCAAAATCCTGGATTCGTCTCTACACCAGGTCGATGGTCATGTCCGGATACGCGGTCATACAGGCCAACGGCTACCCAAGATGTGCACCGAGCCTAGGTCGCAGGCTGGCAGGGGCCGTGTTATTCTACAAGGGACGCCTAACTGTATTCAGTGGGACCTGTGGTAGTAATTCAAGACACTGAAAGTTTGACGTCCATATCCTTTTCTTTGGAAAGTTGGCTACTGATTCTGCTCCAGAGTGCATATACAGACTCTGAGTCTGAGATATTATTATCACGAGTCGTGGCGAGGAAACAGTTGTCGATTGTAGTCAGTCACAGAGTGGCGTGCAGAGAATCCGCGCGTCACGTGACGTCACACCCCGCCCTGGCCGGGCTAGTAGCTCCGGAGGAGGAGGATGTTCGCTAATTCGCCTTTTTTGCTGCACCTAGTTGTTGCCTGCTTTCGCACGGGAGGCATTTTCTCAGATTTGTGTACGCACACTTTTAAAGTAATATTCACATCTTCGTTGTGACCAGATGGGTGATTATTGACTATAGACGTTGTGGAATAATTAAAGTTTTCGCTGATCAGACTTTCCAAGGGAAAGAAAGGTCTGTGTAAAGTTAGTCAGTGTATGAATCTTCAATTTTCAGAATATAGGAAATTAAAAGTTTTTATTGATTCCTTTCATTTCTTTACACTGCTTAAGGCTTGTTAACTAAACCATCCCGATCATTTAATTTCTGTAAAAATAAAACAAGGGAATAGTTGCAGGAACAGTTGCGATCATACGTTGTACTCTGCATGGCTCGTAGTATTTATTTTGAATTATCTTAGCACGTTCCTGGATACAATATACTTACGCAGCTGCAGCGGCAAGACGAGGCAAGTTGCTGTTGCGTGCAGGAACACCGAAGTATAACTGTCAGGAGACGTTAGAGAATATTTTTAAAAATCGCTCTCAGATACTAGAGAACTGATTTTTGATTATTTATAGGAAGAGTAATTAATTTATGTTTTTGTGCTCTATCAGAATACTGACATGTCGGGATAAAGGTCTTCATAATACAAGTTCTACGGCTACATATCAGATTTTATGATTGCGATAGTAAAGTTTCACTATATTGCCCTGCAATTTTAGAAAAAAGTATAGGTAACGACAATATTTCAGTGACGGAGCTTTACACATTTCCGTACGTCTTTCACCAGGCCCATATTAATTACAATTTATGATAGAAAAACTTTCAGCGCCATGACAGTCGTGGACTACATGAACATTACAGGAGAACACCTGTAATCTTACGTGCTTGAAGCCTTCCTTGACGACGATGGCATCGCCCAGCAGTATAAGTGTCATTATCACAAGGCTGCATTAGGGCTGCAGTGGTTCGAGGGGCATGGTAGTGGACTAACTTTGATGTCATAGCCACTAAAGTCACCTCATCTGATCCCAATGGAAGATGTCTCGCAAGCTATCGGTCTCCAGCTTTACACCCACAAAACACCGTCCTTTGATTAAAGGCACTGCGTCACCTATGCGCAGGCAACTCGTGCCATCAAAGGCTTATCGAGTCCGTGCCTCGCAGAATCTCCACTGTATTGCAACCCAGGAGTGGACCAACAGCCATCAGCCACGTGGTCATAAGGTTCTACCTCGTCAGTGTGTATAAATATGTACGACCAATGTCTCTGCGTCTACGGAGCCATTGTGGCAGGAGGAAGTTCTCGCCTAGCTGCTGCTCGGACAACAGCACCCCAAACGCCTCCATCGACCGGCGGCGATCGGCGAAATCGATCGGTCGGCGGTTAGCGGTTGCTGCAGGGACCGCAGAAGTGAGGTGCAACTCGCCACCGGGAATCGGCCATTTGATTCAATTCCCGCGGGAGAGGGTCCGTGTTCCCTCGGGACTCCGCTCCCCGCCATCCCGCCCCCTTGTTGATCACCAAATCTTGTTCCCGCCTTCGTTTTCGCCTCCACTACGGAGGGCACGGACGTGATGTCTCCCCGTCATCGTATTCCTTGATGAGTCCACTCAGCTAACGCCACAAAGTGCTCGCTACACTGTAACTCCCAACTCACGCCAACTGCTTCCTCACAGCCACTCATTTGTCTGGTCTTTCTCTACACGTCAACGACCTTTCGTCTGTATATCGGACCCTACTGCTTTCAAAGGACCATAAGTTATAAAGAAAACTACTGCGCTCTTCTGATTAAATTTCCACTGAATCGCAATAGAATAGGGAAAAATAAAAGACCTACAAACGCTGTGACAAACCGAACTGCTTTGGTTACAATAACAGTTTAAATCACAATGATATTTATTTATTACGACTGGTTTCGCATGTAAGCTCATTATCTTCAGGTGTGGGCCCTCTATGGCTCGTGCTACCACGAGAACGGCCGAGGAGCAGCCATCACCAGCTATAGAGGTGTCACATCAAGAATGGTTCAAATGGCTCTGAGCACTATGGGACTCAACATCTTAGGTCATAAGTCCCCTAGAACTTAGAACTACTTAAACATAACTAACCTAAGGACATCACACACACCCATGCCCGAGGCAGGATTCGAACCTGCGACCGTACCAGCCTCGCGGTTCCGGACTGCAGCGCCAGAACCGCACGGCCACCGCGGCCGGCGACGTCACATCTGAAGATGGCTAACATGAAGTCTAAACCTTCCATAATAAATAAATATCATTGTTATCTAGCCTGTTATTGTAACCAAATTATAGCACCATACGGATGTTCTCCTATGGATAGCGCCGTCTAATTTTATAAACTGAACTCTCCTGAGAATCAAAAAATGGTTCAAATGGCTCTAAGGACTATGGGACATCTGAGGTCATCAGTCCCCTAGACTTAGAGCTACTTAATCCTAACTAACCTAAGAACATCACACACATCCATGCCCGCGGGATTCGAACCTGCGACCGTAGTAGCAGCGCGGTCCCGCACTGAAGCGCCTAGAATTGCTCGGCTACAACAGCCGGCTCCTGATAATCCTCCTGGAGCTTGATATTTTGTGTTGAAAGGAGTTTTATACAGCAGTGGGCTAGTCTGGCGAGGATACTGGACGTAGTTTAAAAACCATAATTCGTACACACAGGTATGTCTATACTTCCATACGTCTAGTTTGACGCGGATGGGAAATAACAACACGTAATGGCGTCGAAAAATCTGCGCTCGATGAAAAAATTGTAGGAAACACATTGTAGCACCTTAACTTTAGTGCTTTACTGATTTATTTTGCTTTTGTTTCATTTAATATTACATCGTTAAGCTTCTGTAAATGTGTTTGATTGAATAGATAACACAAAATTGTATACTCCTTTCTTTGTACAGATTTTGATGTCATGGTTTCGTTCTATGCAAAGTGGTGTATCTGTCACTTAATTTCTTTGTCCCATTTGGAGGGAACAAAACTTACTTTATATAATTGTAATTTCTATGTGAATAATTTTTCGTAGAAATACTAATATGTGCAAATGTTCTGTTTTATTTAATGTATTTGGTTGCTGTTATGTAAACTGCTGATCCTCACTTAGGATTCTTAGTTAGTTTGTATGTAAGAGGTGTAGTGGTTCCCCTCGGGAACGGAACTGTGTAGCGCGCGCAAATTGTGGTTGGCTAGGTAGAAAAGGTGGAACCAAGAGTCAGTCCGGGACGAGCTACCAAACTGTGAACTGCCATGTAAATGTTGCATATTGTGCTGGTTCCGAGAGTGGCTTTTCCTGCCGCTTTTCAATGCCTCGGATGGATGGATAAATAGCTGGAACTATTCTGGAATTTGTACCTATCATCGTCACCAAGAAATGACAGAGTCCAGCAATTCTACCTGCAATTTTACCTACTAACATGCAATCGCCACCACATTGCGCAATCACTGTAATGGAGAACTATAGTAATGTACAGTGAAGGATCAGCTTAATGGATGTGTTAGTGTGCTCAAATATAAGGTAATTTATAACTGAATTTACGTACCTACCCTGATTTTTCTCCTTATCATAACACCTCTCAAGTTCCTCTCCGTTTGAACTAGAATGATTTCCGAGTGTCCTTACTGAAAGAACATGAAAGACCAGTGTTTTGCTAATTGATGTTTCTTGAACATAGTAAAGAGAAAGTTAAAGTTAATGTGGCAAGAGAGTGAGAGAAAGTTTTGATGCTTGCTGAAAATAATTTTCCTAGTAAAACTGCTTATTAATGTGTTGTTGCCAACTTCAAATTAAAAGTTCTTAAGACTGAGGCTTATAAAGTTTTGCTTAGTAAATGATCACATTACTGCCTGTTGTAAGTCGCAGGAGGTGAGTCAGTATCTTACATATATGTTAATTATGTCTCTCGCTGTAGTAAAAGTGGAAAACTGCAGTTGTGAAACATTATATACTCATGTTTGCTAAGTATTTGTCTCTCTAGTGTATTAGAAGTGCATATTAATAGTACAACAGGATCCACAGTTTGTCTGTTGTGTTAATGCTCGGTAACAAGTAACGGAAAGACCACTAATTACGAAAACCATAATTTCTTTATTCAAATGATAGTGAGAAGCAGCCTGTTAGTGGATTCCAATTAACTTCCATTTCAAATAGTAAAGTATTTAACTGAGAGAGACTTAACCTATGTCCAATTTATGATCCTGCAGTGAATGTTAATAGTAATGTTATAAAGACCATTCAGTATGAACAAG
Source organism: Schistocerca piceifrons (assembly GCF_021461385.2). Lineage (NCBI taxonomy): Eukaryota > Metazoa > Arthropoda > Insecta > Orthoptera > Acrididae > Schistocerca > Schistocerca piceifrons. The sequence continues at coordinate 531,378,497 of NC_060144.1, read as the reverse complement.
TCCTGAAAGTAATAGAGTGTTTCGGTATCTGTTATATTTTTGCAAATAGTTTGTGCTGCTCTAGCTACTATCTTCAATCTTACCGTAAACATATGTATGTGTCAGAGTTCAATGCACTCGCGTTTGTTGTGTTTATCCGTTAAAGTTACTCATAACTACTTTATTAAACGAGAACGTTAATCTTTCTCTTGCTAATTAGGCTGGCGACCGTTTTCCTTATTCTTTAAACAGTATACTAGTTGGGCAAAATTATTGTTTGTTACTGTTCGAATATTTACGTAATTCTGACTTTCATTTTCCGATAAGCCACCTCCATTAGGTACAACACGGTCAATACAACAAAATTCCTCTCAGAGCGTAACACTGCTCTGTTACTTTATACCATAATTGCTCTAACAAATTAATTCTAATTTACAAACTGCCTCTAGCTTCGAGGTTATGGTATAGCAGTAGCGGACAGGAGCGTTATAACATGCTTATCGACAAAAGCGCATGAGATAAGCGTGTTACCTCTACATAAACAAAGTAGAAACACCACAGCATCAAAAACTGGAGGCCGTGCCTTTATTAAATGGTTTAACCTGTTTTGGTACATCGAGGATATCTACTTCTATGTTTCTCATCGTGGCAGTGGTTCTTGATTGGATTTCAGGAATAAACGTCTTCTTTGGTGAAGAAGTTTCTGAAAACAGTGTTTAATAACTCTACTTCAGTAGCACTGTCATCAGTGACTTCACTGCTGTTATCGCGCAGTGGAGGTATATGGCGTCTTGTCACTGGTGTGTTTTATGTAGGACCTGAAACTATCTGGGTTTTCGGCCAGATTAAGAGACAGAGTTTTGTTGTGGAAGTTATTTAAAGCATCTCGCATTTAACTACGCGCTATATTAGCCCGCCCGGCTAGCCGCGCGGTCTAATGCGTTGCTTCCCTAGAAGGTGTGCCGGTCCCCGGCACGAATCCGCCCCGCGGATTAGTGTCGAGGTCCGATGTGCAGGACAGCCTGTAGATGGTTTTTAAGACGGTTTTCCATCTGCTTCGGCGAATGCGGGCTGGTTCCCCTTATTCCGAGTCAGGCACACTATGTCGGCAATTGCTGCGCAGTCTCCACGTACGCGTACACCATAATTACTCTACAATGCAAACATTTGGGGTTATAGTCGCATGGTATGAGACGTTCCCCGGTGGATCCATTGGGGGCCGAACCGCGCAATAACCCTGGGTTCGGTGCCAAACTGGAGGGAAGTTATATATGGCGACGCGTGTGTCGGACTTCGATTCCACACCAATCTTCGGAGACGACGGAGAAGACAACACAGCAAACGGTGAAACAGCAGCATTTCAGCACAGCAGCGCTTCGAAATTAGTTGAATTAAGCGTTGTGTAGGAATGAACAAGAGTAGGAACAATCAATAGTGTTACCGACATTTCAGCTGCGAGTAAACTGTTCAATTAAGATCAGGCATAAAATGTAACGAACGGTGATTGTTGTGAACAGTGTTAAGATGTCTAATTCAGAACAAAACGGTAGTGTTACTAAAGACGAGGGAGGACAGTTTAGTAACGTGGTTGACGGAGAACTAATTAATGTGATGGAAAATACTACAGTTAAGTCGACAGAGGACAGAGGTATTGTTAGTTCTGATTTATCTAAAACAAGTTCAACACCTGTGGTTATCCATCAAAAAGAAACTGCTGTTGTCAGTATGGGCTGTATGTCTCAATTGTTAGAAGCAATCAAAAATATTCATGAGGAAAATAGACGGGTGGGTGTAGAAAGAAGAGCTTTTCATGAGGAAAATAAAAAGGGGCGTACGGAAACAACAAAATTTTATGAGTAAACAAAAAGGTTTCATCAGGAAATTAAGAAAAAGTTGTTCAAATGGCTCTGAGCACTATGGGACTTGACGTCTGAGGTCATCAGTCCCCTAGAACTTAGAACTACTTAAACCTAACTAACCTAAGGACATGACACACCTCCATGCCCGAGGCAGGATTCGAACCTGCGATCGGAGCGGTTGCGCGGTTCCAGACTGAAGGGCCTAGAACCGCTCGGCCACAACGGCCGGCCATAAAAAATTATTATCAGACACTAACTAATGCGATTAGTAATTTTGCAAACAGAACTCACCAGCTCATTTGAAGAAAAGCGCGATGAGCTCCGAAAAGAATGTCAAGACAAACATGAGGCCATTGGCAGCGAAATTACATATCTTAAAATACAAGTTAATGGACGGTGTAGGCAAACGGAAGATTCTTTAGCAAAGTTAATGCTAAAAATGACGAAATCATCAAAATTAAAAGTTCTTGTAAAGCCAACAAAGAGTCGATAATTAAGATGGTTAACGGCGTAGAAGCGCGATGTGATGAATTAAGTGATGAGATACGACAAAAGTTGACAAACAACGACACACTGTCAAAAGGAATTAGTAAAGTAATTTTGCGTGACGAAATTAATGCTGTATTATGTGAACCATATAGCAACCGAAACAAGGCATCCACGCAGTTGCTTTCATTAAACAATTCAAACATGCATTTCCGAGGCATTATTCGGAACGTGCTAAAATAGACACTTACGTCAGCTACATGAAAGGTGAGGCACATATTTGGGGTATAAGTGAATTCGACAATTACACCAAGTATAAAGAATTTGAAACAGCATTTTTGAACAAATTTTGGTCGAAAGAAAAAGAGTGGGATGTATAATCAAAAAGAAAGACATTACGGTACAATGCGTGAATTTATACTTGGGCGATCCGGTTGAAGAAGAAGAGGTGATGCTTATATTGATCCTGAAATTACCATTTTTGGTGATTGATAAGTTAGTACTCACACTACAGTTAACAATGGAATAAGAGTACTTGCTAACTGACCGAATGGAAGTGCTCAGTGCCGAACGGGAACAAGTTGAGCGAAACAGTAACAATAATTACCCGAATCGTCATAACGGCCCATCGCGGGAAGAACTTCCAAGTTACTGACGACCCAAAGTATTTGATCGCCGAGACGATGATAGACACAGAAGAACCGGATAGAATGTACAAGACGGATTCACGTCAAATCATCCGCCAAACCGGCCACACAATGACAGAGACACAGGACAGTATCGATCACCTGAACGTGCAAGACGCCGAGATCGCAGTCAGTGAGATTCTGAACAGTTAAACTAAGTAAATTTTCGGAGACGACCCTCTCCGAAACTCTGTCAGAGGGACAAGGGTCAGATATTATTATAAATGCCATGAAATGTGTACATGTAAAGAGGAAGAGAAGGTGAAGAAACTAATAAATAAATTCAGATGCCATTTGTTGAAGTATGTCTTACTGTTATGGACGGATTAATTGTCTCAGCTAGCGAAGCAAGTGCTATTGCTGAAAATCTATTTGCGCAATTAATCGTTGGTTCTCTAAATGCTGGACTAGTTCTCGGATTTGATTGGTTGTTAGAGATGAGATGCAGTAGTAATTTTGTGGGGAATTGTCTGCTGACGAGGAAAGATAATGAAGGAAGAAGAATTGCATTTAAGGGATTTATTGTGGATGATGATAAGGGCGCTGTGGGCGTGAAGATAAGGATGATGCGTTATAGAGGAGAAGATGAAACTAGAACTACGCAAAGCTGCGAGAGAAGAGCGAGAAGCGTACTCTAAATTGTATTCAAACCAAGTTTCGAACGTTAGTGCACTTGCCTGAAGCAGAACGAGAAAAATTGAGGGAAGTACTGAGATGCTGCATCGACATATTGTAAGTAGGCTGTTTATGTTTTCTCTATGTAAGTAGGCTGTTTATGTTTTCTCTATGTAAGTAGGCTGTATGTAAGTAGGCTGTTTATGTTTTCTCTATGTAAGTAGGCTGTTTATGTTTTCTCTATGTAAGTAGGCTGTTTATGTTTTCTCTATGTAAGTAGGCTGTTTAGGTTTTTTTATTGGTAACGCCACATCTGTATGAAAATCACTCACTGGCTGTGCTGTGGGCAGTCTGTGTCTGCTTTGCATTGTTGTAATACTCGCCATTGTAGTGTTAGGCAGCTGGCTGTGAACAGCGTGTAGCGTTGCGCAGTTGGAGGTGAGCCGCCAGCAGTGGTGGATGTGGAGAGAGAGATGGCGGAGATTTGTAAATACATTGTTTGTTCTCTATTAATATCTTTCATTTGCTAACTATCCCTATCAGTAGTTAGTGCCTTCCATAGTTTGAATCTTTTATTTAGCTGGCAGTAGTGGCGCTCGCTGTATTGCAGTAGCTTGAGCAGCGGAGATTTTTGTGAGGTAAGTGATTTGCGAAAGGTATAGTTTAACGTTAGTCAGGGCCATTCTTTAGTAGGGAATTTTGAAAGTCAGATTGCGTTGCGCTAAAAACATTGTGTGTCAGGTTAAGCACAGTCCTATATAAATTGTTCAAAGGGGACGTTGCATATGTCGACCCTTAGCCGAGGATACCTCACTGGAATCTTCTGATCTTTTGTTGTAGTTTGTGTAATTAGTGTAGATTTTGTTTATTTCTAGCGCGTAATTGTAGAGAAAATCTCCTTTGTAGTTGCAGTCTTTCATTGTTGTACAGTAAAACAGTTGTGGCATGCATATAGATTTGCACCAAGTATTTCGCAGCTACGCTTGCAATTAACTAGATATTATTTTCAGTGATATGTTAATGTGTTCTCCTATTTTTGCACTTCAAATTGTGCTTTTCTGTGTTATCGTGTGAAATATTGTGACAATTATGGCGTGTGAAAAACGTAACACTAGGCTCCAAACTAAACTGAGAAATAATAGTGACGACGAGCGTAGCTTATCAGCGCCGCAGAGTAATGAATTTACTAATGTTCAAAGTAGTAATTTGGTAACTGTGCACAGGGAAATGGAGCGGGCGTCAAACAATGGCGTGGACAGTGAAACAATTAGTGAAGAGGGAATCATTATCGATCGATCGGTCGGCAACAGCTCGCCTCAGGAAGCCGAAATGACACGACACGATCTCGCAAATACTGTAGATTCAGGTTTTGGATCCTCACCGTTTTCTCAAATAAGTCAAGACACATTTTCTGCTTGTCAAAATGTGAATGTTTCCGGTGCAAATTCACAGCCGAAAAGCACTGAGGAACATATTTCAGACACCAATGCATTGTTATTACAATTAATACAACAAATGGGACAAACACAGCAAAAGCTTCAAAAGTTAGACACAGTGGAACAAAATCTTAAAAAGTTAGACACAGTGGAACAAAATCTTAAAAAGTTAGACACAATGGAAAAAAATCTTCGGAAGTTAGACACCACACTTGAACAAACACGTGAAAATTTAACTACTGAGTTACATAACATTGAATCGAAATGTCAAAAAGTGTGTAATGACGTAAAAACACAAATTTGTGAGCATTTTCAGCCTATTTTTTCGCGGCATGAAAATGCATTACAGAATCACGAAGCAGCCATAAAAGAACTGCAAACCATTGTTCATGAAAATCATGAGACCTTGTGGGCTAAAATTGACTCAGTTGCATCTACCGATTCGGTTACACAACTTGCAAAAACTCAGGAAAACTTAAGGGACACAGTAGATACTCTGAAAATTGGTTCAGAAAGACACATGGAGGAAATTAGTTCATTATCAGAGAAAGTAGCCGAACTTTCGGATCAGGTCACTAACTTATCTACGAAGGTAGATGATAATCTGAATGACACAAAACCGGTAGTCTTTAATGACACAGAAGAGTGCGAACAAATTAAGAAACTGAAACAAAATCTGAATCAAATTAATACGCAACACCAAAGAGAAATCCGGGAAGTACAAGAACAGCTGACACAGGTAATACAAGAATTACGTATTTCAGAGGACACTCGCGCTCCAACACGGGAAGAGGAACTTAGAAATACGCAAAAGCCACAAAATAATAACACAGGGCATTTCGGTAATTATGAAAGAAATTGGCAATGTGCACCGAATTTTGAGATGGAACGGCCGACACGACCTAACAATGACCGATATGCGACTCGCCGACATGATGATTTTGACTATAAGCTGTTCATTACTACACGTAAATTCAAAACATTTAAGAATTCTGGCAACGACATTCATCCACAAGCATGGCTCCATCAATTCTCTCATTGTTTTCCTCCCAACTGGTAGTTGGAACACAGATTGGAATTTATGTGTGGCTACTTGGAGAATGAACCAGCTGTAAGAATGCGATCGGTAATTCACGATTGCCACAGTGAAGGAGAGTTTTACCATGCCTTCCTCTCAGCATATTGGTCTCAAGCCACACAAGACCGCGTAAAACATAACATCATAATGATGAAACATTTCGAACAATCTGAATTTTCCAGTCTTGTCAAATATTTTGAAGACATGTTGCACAAGAATCAATACCTGTCAAACCCATACAGCCCCTCAGAACTCATCCACATTTGCTTAATCAAACTGCCTAAACATTTACGACATATTATTTTAGCAGGACGTTGCAAAGACGACATTGAAGCTTTTCAGGGACTGTTACAAGAATTAGAAATTGACACAGACAGTCGCGGGATGCGAAAACAGGAAAACAATCACTACAGGTCACATCCGTCACAATTCCGTGACGACAGAAACGATAACTGGACGCGACAAGGCTATTCTCACCACACAAATCGTGACCAAAACAGACACCACCCATATGACAACCACTGGCAGAGTAATAATAGTTACAGAGAAAGATCGCATTTCCGTAGTAATGAATATGACAGAGACAATCAGAGAAACAGACAATATGGGAATCAAAACAAGTATTATCAAGGGAGGCAGAATAACTTCAGACGCAACAGTTCGGCGCAGAGTTACGATTCAGGGAGAAATTCTCCACCACATGACCGACAAACAAGAAACTATGTAAACTACCGACAAAACGACAGACGTGAATTCCATCAGAACTGGCGAGCTTTAAGCAGAGCTGGGCCCTCTCGGCAAGGTGAATTTGTGGAAGTTAGGCCTCCTAATCCCAATAACGACGCGCGCCAACAAAGAGGCAGACAATGACTCGCGCCGCAGGCAGCCACCTGCGCCGGCTGGCTCAGGAAAAAATAACATAGACGCTAACCTTGAGCAAAATTCCAGTATTCTTTACCGACGAATACCGCATGATAATTGCGTTGAAGTTGAAACTCTGCGTACTAGGAAGAGTAAAGGTTTACACCACATTTCACATGTAAAACCATTTATTGAAAGATAATCTGCTTTTTAACTTTGTCTTTGTCATATAACTTTTCACTTCACATTTTTAGTATGCTTTGTCAGACTTAAGAAACTGTTAACATGCAACAATGTTTGAAGTTAAATATCCAGTCTAGAACCTAGGGAACATTTTTAAAACAGAAATTACGAATGCATTGTTATAGTGAACAGACGACACAGTGTTGTATTTGTACATTCTTGCTTGTTAGTTGCACGATTACGTAACGACTATCAGGGTTACATACTTAGGACACATACTGGTACTGCTAATGAGATTTTAATGCAACATTTTGGTTTACTTGAAAATACATTCTGGGTTTAAAGTACTTTCTGTGAGATACCAGACGACACAGTAGTTAGTTTATGTGACAGCTACACGATTTTATCACGACGCTACTAATGAGTGACAATTTACAATGTTGCTTTTGCGGTGTATCTGTTTTATATCTGCACAGTTTTCTAAATTCTTCTGGAAAGAAAAACATGTTTTAGTAGTAACTTTTGTGGTACAGCAACAATGAGACAGCCTTTTTCGTGGCGCAACATTACGTTACTGTACAGTACTTTCTTCATCACGCCAATAAGCATTATAACTACGATATCTATACGCAAAGCATTTCACTTTTGTTTATCATGAGGTAAGTACATTGGCTTCTGCAGAACTTAGCTTTCGGAGGACGATAACTACGACACTTCCACACAGATTATGTTGCAACAAGACGCACATTTAGCGCTACAGTACACGTATTTGAGTGATTAATTTTGTACTTGAAACATTTATTTTTAAAGATTTTTTAATTACAAAGAAAGTTTTCCGTGATACATTTCATTCCATTGCTGTAATTTGTAACACCTGAGGGCATAATTACATTTATCCTCAGGGGGGTACACGCTTACTTTGTGTACCATGTGTGTGGCAACCACAAGGAACCCTAGCTAATATGGTATTTGCTTATACAACTTTACACGTCGGTACCATATTTCTCTAACACAGAATTACACAGCTATCTGATTATTTGACAGAGAAACAAACATTCTTTTTACTACGTCAGTGACAGATGTTTACGCAATTACAGTTGGATAACTTCACACTTATGAAACTGTATTTTGTCTGTACTTTGTGAAATGTTCATATTTTTTCGGATTCATTGTGATACTATGAGAGCTTTGAGATATTTGGTATGGGATCATGATTTTAAAGTACGTTTGAGGTAGATGACACTATTGAAATGAGCAGAGAATTTTTTTTACGTTTTGAAATTATTGGAGGAAGTTACGACGATTTTACGATTTGACTGAAGTGTTATGATGTTATTACGACGACGATGTGTACTATGCTGTTGAGGTATGTTTATGATAAATAAGCTGATGCTATATGAGGAATCTGATTATGCTATGTAGTTATTATGATGAAATATTGAAGACGTGTTGATGAATATGAATATGTATATGTGTAATAAGGTAAGGAATAAGGAGTAGGGGTTAGGGACTATGATTTATGAAAAGGTTGTTGGAAACCAAGAATCGTACTTTAAGAGTTATGAAATGTGTGTAAATTCGTGACTGTGTCACGGTGCTGACGAGTGTTTTGTTTGGACACTTATATTTATAGGATTTTAAATATTTCCGTAAGAAAGTGACCACCTGCACGTGCGTCGTCGGCACACAGCTGTGTCAGACACCTGGAGAACTAGCCATTAGGGTGTGCCTTTCCGGAAGCCTATACCCCTGCTAATGACATTCCTTTGTAGAGGGCATCGCTAATGCGACACGCTCGTTACTTGAAAACATATGATTTTTGTAATGCGTTGTGGGCACACAGCTGTGTCAAACACCTGGAGAATAAGCCATTAGGGTGTGCCTTTCATCGCTAATGCGACACCCTTGTTACTTGAAAACATATGATTACTCGCACTTTGTGCTAATTATTGAAATGCTTATGAATTGATGGGAAATATTCGTACATCTGCACACCTGATTATGACAAGTGTCTTTCTATGAGAGTTGAGAGCTACTGACTTACGAAATGCCACATGACTATTGAATGATGTTTTTATGCTTTGGTTTGCGTAATTGCTTATTTCACTTGATATCTGGTTTCCAGCTGTGTTGCAGCATTGCTTTTATAAAATAAAATGCATTTGCTAATGTGAACACTTTCTGTCAACAGATCTATTAAATAATTATTTTATGATCCACATTCTTTAAAAAAGGAGCACTTGGAAAGGAAAGAACAATAAGAAGGAACTAGTAACTGCATACATAATATTCTTTTCAAGTACATGGTAATATTTCTTTTACAATAAGTTGTTGTGGTGCACCACTTTAATTACATAGACATTAAGATGTGAATATATATTTCCCTTATCTGCATTGTTGTTTAGTGTAATATTTTTTCTGCTTGCGCTATGTCATGTTTAGGTATAAGTTGCTGCTGTTTGCCAGGCATAGTGCTACTGAACTTTAATTTGTGTTACTCTGCTAAGCCAATTTTACTACTCATTGATTTTTCATGTTGCTGCACATTGGCTCATATTAGTTGTAATTTTGCATTTTATCTGTTAATTTAGATTTACGGTAGCTTGCTTTGCAATTTTCCAATTTTTTGGTAATTGCTGTTTATATTAATTGTTATGTGATGCTGCATTGCCTCGTCCCTTAGTTTAGCATCTGAGCTCAGTAGATTTAAGTTAGCTTAAGAGGGGGTAGCCTCTAAGAGAATGAGTTGCGATGAATTGGAAGAAATGCATTGAGAAAACAAGTTTAGGTAGGATTTTCTTGGAAATAAATGTTGAGGTAAGAAATGTGTGAACATATAAATACAGAAAGCATGCTTAGATAGAATTTTTTTGGTGGAAACAAAGGATGAAATAAGAGGAAAGATATATGAAGTTTTGGGTTGGACTGCAGTACCAAATGTTACACTGAAAACGAACCCTATCCTTTCCTATTGGTGTTATCCCACTATGTGTTTGTGTACCCTTGTGTAGTTGTTTTCTTCCTGTCTCTGTGTAGTTTCATAGAATTTTTTTCTTTTAATATTAAGCTACATTCACTATGAGGAGGAATACTGTTATCCTCAAATATAAGTTGCATTAATAATATGTTATTTTCTTTGTAAAGTTGTTTACAATTCTGTTCTGTTTCAATGTTCATGTGTGAAATTAATGTTTCGAAAACTATTCTCATTATTTTATGTATGTACTTATGTCACTATTTTTGTAACACTGATGTATATGTCTATTTCTATTCTTTTGTAACGCCTGTTTTACTACAAATGTTATCTGTATTGTTATGTTTTTAATGATGTATTTTGTACCTTTGTAATTGTATTCTTATGTTATAAAATTGTAATTGTCACCAGTTCATGACATTATTAACTTGTTAGTTACATTTCACTGCACACGTTTCTGTTGGTCATAGTATGTGGACAATATGTGAGAAGTAGGGACTGTTAGTGTTTGCACGTGTGTTAATAACTCAGCAAGGGACTGGATAACAGCATTGCTGGTTCTAAAGACAATTTCAAAAACTTTGTGAATGCACAAGTGGTGGTTATGGACTTGCTACATTATCCGCAAGACTCTTCAATGGTGATTGTGCACCTGCACAGTCACAACAGATGGCTGCTGGCTATCTCTCCAAGGACTACAGTGGGTCTGCATCTTTGATGACCCACCAGTACCATTATCTCTACAAGGACTACAGTGGGTCTGCATCTATGATGACCCACCATGACATTATTTCTACAAGGACTGCAGTGGGTCTGCAACTCTGATGGCCCACCAATACCGTAATCTCTACCAGGACTACAGTGGGTCTGCTCTGTGATGACCTACCTACCAATATTCTTCCAAACTTCGAATGACTCTGCTGTGGGTTTGCTCTGTTGTGGCCCATTACCTGTCAGCATGTCGAGAGTCAGCACTGACTTTCCGTTGGAAGGACAACACTACTTCTTCAAGACTGCATGGAAATCCACTACTTCCGTGTGCATTTTCTTCTACTGCTCAGACTTTGAGAAAAACACTATTTTACTGTGATGAACAATGTGGACTGTCTTTATGGACTGTGAGAAATTTTTAGCTTTTGACCAACTTTGTATCAATAAATGTGTGCATTTGATATGTTTGTTATTGTAATTATGAAAAATTTTATCAAATCATTATTGGCCACTGCCCAAAAATATTTTGTAAAATTTTTTGTGGGGAGCATGGGGGCTATGTAAGTAGGCTGTTTATGTTTTCTCTATGTAAGTAGGCTGTTTATGTTTTCTCTATGTAAGTAGGCTGTATGTAAGTAGGCTGTTTATGTTTTCTCTATGTAAGTAGGCTGTTTATGTTTTCTCTATGTAAGTAGGCTGTTTATGTTTTCTCTATGTAAGTAGGCTGTTTAGGTTTTTTTATTGGTAACGCCACATCTGTATGAAAATCACTCACTGGCTGTGCTGTGGGCAGTCTGTGTCTGCTTTGCATTGTTGTAATACTCGCCATTGTAGTGTTAGGCAGCTGGCTGTGAACAGCGTGTAGCGTTGCGCAGTTGGAGGTGAGCCGCCAGCAGTGGTGGATGTGGAGAGAGAGATGGCGGAGATTTGTAAATACATTGTTTGTTCTCTATTAATATCTTTCATTTGCTAACTATCCCTATCAGTAGTTAGTGCCTTCCATAGTTTGAATCTTTTATTTAGCTGGCAGTAGTGGCGCTCGCTGTATTGCAGTAGCTTGAGCAGCGGAGATTTTTGTGAGGTAAGTGATTTGCGAAAGGTATAGTTTAACGTTAGTCAGGGCCATTCTTTAGTAGGGAATTTTGAAAGTCAGATTGCGTTGCGCTAAAAACATTGTGTGTCAGGTTAAGCACAGTCCTGTATAAATTGTTCAAAGGGGACGTTGCAATATTTTCATAGATTCCAGGATTAATTAAAGGATGTGTTTGTAAAATTAAAGCAAAAGATCATGAACCATTTGGTAGTAAGTTGTACGCGACACCACTCTCAAAAATGGAAACTGTTAGCAAGGAAATAAAGAGGATGTTGAGTAATCAAATAATTGAGCACTCTTATAGCGAATATTCGAACTCAATACATGCTGTTGCAAAGACGGATGGCATAGTTCGCATTGTTATTGACGCCTGTGCAATGAATTTTACCATAGTAAGATCAGCTAGAAAATAGAAGTTTTTGTTACAAATATTCAATGGAGTCAAATATCAAAGTAGCCTTGATTTGACTACCTTTTGGTCTGTCAATTTCTTCAGCGGCTTTTATGAGAGCACTGGATAAAGTTTTAGGCGAACATTTGTTGAAACAAATAACACTTTATGTGGACGATATTTTGATAAGCACAGCTTAATGGAAAAAATATTTCATCGGGTGCTTGAACTATTTAGGAGAGCAGGAGTGACTGTTAACGTGGAAAAATCAGAATTCACCAAGTCGCAAATTAAATTCCGTGGGTATATTATTTCGTCATGAGGGATTGAACCAAATCCAACAAAAATGGACACAGTAAGAAATTTTCTATCACCTAAGTTCCGTAAGCAACATAAGTTGTTTTTTGGCTTCTGTAATTTTCTTCATCGTTTTCTTTCTGGATGCTGCTTATATTCTCCTGTCTTAATAGAATTGTAGAAAAAGGATGCTATATAGAAATGGACTCAGGAACATCAAGAAACATTTGAATTAATAAAAAACCAACTGTGTGAAGCACGTATCCTTTACCACCCTCATTTAAGTAAAAAGTTTTATCTTAGGAACGATTATATCAATTAATTGAAGTTAATGGTGTTATTGAACATCATACTGTTGCATTTGGGAGTCGCGCACTCACGAAGTGGGAGCGAAAATATAGTATCACAGAAAGAGAAGCACTTGCCATCGTTTGGAGTTTCCAAAAGTTACGTTTTTACTTATTTGTAATGGATACGGTCATAGTGACAGATCACAAGGCATTATCATTCTTGATAAGTTGCAAATTGATACACGACAGACTAATTCGGTGGTCGTTAATGCTTCAGAAATACAGTTTTGAGAATCAGTATATACCAGGAAAGCAGAACGTCGTACCAGATGCGCTGTCAAGTCTATCAGAAAGACAAGATTCAGTTAATGTTGTGCATCCACGCCAGAAAGATATAAGGATAACACGAGGTGTCGAAGGCGAGCGTCATATATGCAAGATTCTATGGAACGTCCAACAGGAACAGGATGCAGACGAAATATTGAGGATGGTTAAAGAAAAGTATGATGATCCAAATGCTGAGGGTAGTGACAAGATATGTCAATATTATTTACAACAAGATGGCATAACTTACTGGTAAAACAACTTGAATTCTGATCGTTAGAGGGTATGTATACCCAAACATGTGAGAGATTGTAGGGCACTCTCACTTCTGTACAGTGTCATGCCACTTAGTGTTCTTAGGGAAGATGATCTTTATTACTTAGTTGTATTACCTGCATATGATCTGACTTCATTCATATTATGAAATGGTTCGCAGTAGTTAATGCTCTTGCTTGTGTGCTCTAGTGAAGGAATAGTGGTAAGCCTTACCTGTGTTCAGAAAAAGATTGTGCAGATTCAAACGAGTGCAGTAAGAGCGTACGGTGGCTGTGGGCCGAGGAGAGCATTATATTTTGTGAAAGCTGGATAAAATCGTTTGCGTACTGCCAAATTCCTCGATCTCATTGTGCAGACACGTTGGACGGCGCCGGTCGGTCGGCGGCAGGAAGCCGATGAGACGGCTGTGAGTTTCCGCGAGTTTCTGTGGGACAGGTCAGTGGCGCCCAGACGTCCAGACTCTGCTACAAAACTAAGGAAACAATTTCAAATGCGGCCAAGCGCGACCGCAACAGAACCAGAAACAAATCCGGATGGGACGGATAACTGCATACCGTTAGCAGCGAGCAGAGGACATGGTGTGATGAACGTCACATTTTCTCGAAGCCGTGGAGGGAGCACAAATGAGGAGGCTGATATTTTCCGTAGGACGGAAATTGTCAACGAAACGCCGTTTGACTTTCATCACTTCTTAGAAGTCAGAAAATTCGAAATTTTCCGAGATGAGGGCAATTTTACTCACCCACGCACTTGGATATCACAATTTGACCTCTCTTTACCTCCGAATTGGCCTTTAAAATACAAATTAGACTTTATTTGCGGACGCTTGCAAGGGTCAGTTGCGGAGAAAATGCGCGGAATATCAGCGACGTGTAGAAGTTACCAGAAGGAGAAGGACAGTTTCCTAAATATCTACTGGTCCAAGGAGACCCAATACCGCATAAAGTACGAGATGATTGTTGGCAAAGATTTCGAGATTTCAAGTTACAAAAGCCCAGTCAAGTTCCTTGATGCAATGATTGACAGGAACCAGTATCTTGACGTACCATGCTCTATTCGTGAAATCATACGTCACTGTTACACCAAACTTCCGTCAGCATGTCAACAAGTATTACTTGGTAGGAGAAATGTAGAGCCCAGTCATTTCCGTAACACTCTTTACGAATTAGAGTACGAAATCCGAGTAGAGAGATGGCGAAACCATGGCTCGGGTTTCAATGATAATGAAAGATGTGTGGGTAAGAACAACGGAGGAAACGGAGTGGAAGTCAAGTTGAGGAAATTGAGATTCGGGGACTGAACCCAGGACGAGGGGGGGCGAGGGAATATCAACCAACGTCAATGACTAGTTGAATATGCGGAAGAGGCAAAAGACGCACCTGCAACTGAACTCGGATCTAGCCTCATCAATGGTATTACGCATAGATACGACAATATCGAATAAACGTTGCTGGAAGTCACAGATAGTTTAACGGTCGTGTCAGCCGAGCGTAAGCATAGTAGCGTAAGTTTCGTTTTGTTGTAATAGTTTTAAAGGCAACAATCATTTCTCTAGATCTTTTTTTGCGATTCACTATGGTAATTAGCATAGGTACTTCTCCTATTACTGCCAGTCGTAAGAGTTAGGCATTGTTAGAATTTCACTGTACAAGTATTTCTTCCTAACATGTATCAAGTTTATAGATGTACAGATGGTCATCCCAGAATTAACTAATTAAAATCGTTGAAAGTAGAAATGTCTCGATTTCACGACGGAATCTTCGTTGTTTATTTGAGTCCTATTTCGCGTGAGTTAATATGTTCTCATAGCAGTTTTACAGTTTGCACGGAACGACGGAATCAGGGGTCTCAACAAGGATAGAATTTTAAGTCTTCGAGTCCAAAACTAGTGCACGAGTATTGGGAACGGAATTCTTCTCATAACATCTTGGAGTTCAGCTATAATCAAATTTCTTCTGTTTATTGTGTGTGCATCGCAACAAACGCCCTTGTACAATCCGGTATATAATTCGTCGTATAGTGTGTGAGAAGGGCGTCGTTGAGATTAGTTTACGAGACCCGTGGGGGTATTTTGCAGGATGGTTGTGTATTGTCCACACGATAGGCGTGTTGACATTCTTGAGTGTTTTGCTGTGGTTTGTGACCATTGCTCAGTGCAGTGTGTCTTCGCTGTGGGCTGATTATTGTTATCGCCAGTGACGCGATGTATTTGCGGTGTGCTTTTTGTCTATGGACGTCGCCTTTGGTGCAATGTTTCTCGCCAGTGTCAAAAAACTAAAGTGTGCACGATTCAGCACAGAGACTTAATGCATAGCATTATACTTCAAAACCCTGGTGAAATTTCAGCCCTTGATCTCTATGTACCGCTACTAAGATCAAAAGGAAATTTTACTCAAACTTTTGTTGTGATGGATATCTTTTCGAAATTTATACATCTTTGCCCACTCAGGAAAGCCAACAGTAAGATAATAATCAAGAAACTCAGAGAAGTATACATCGTAAATACCGTCAAGCAAAAGTGCATTTTATCGGACCAGGTTCCGCAATTTCGGCCACTCCTATGGGAAAATTTTGTTAATGATGAAGGTATCCGCCACATTGCAATTTCTCCTTTCAGGCCTGCATCCAACCCGACTGACGCCAGATGCGTGCACTCAGACGTTTGTCTCGTGCAAATTTTGGGAAAAACATAAAAAATAGATAGAGCGATTGACACATTTTGAATCAGTAATTATTAGTTTGTCTCATTATTCGACAGGATTGCCGCCACATACAGTTCTCTTTGGAAAGAAACCTGACAGTATCTTTAATGAATACATTTTCTTTCAGCAAGAAGATGAAATTACGCAAGAGGAGTGCTTTAAAATCGCGTTGGAAACGATGAAGAAACTTGCAGAAAAACAGAAGGTGCCATATGACAAGGTAGTGAAGCCCATTATGGACAAAGTCGGTGATTTAGTACTCATTCGAACTCACGCCAAATCATCAAGTGTAAATGAAGATATAAAGAATTTTTATCGGTATTACCGAGGACCATTCAAAATTAGAAAACTTGTTCACCCTAATTCGGTGGAAACTGAAATGGTGCAGTCTGGTCAGTATCATAGCCTACAACATGTAGAAAACATTAAACTGTATCATCTGTGTGAAGTGTTACAAGGCAAGAGATGCTCTGTAAAAAGTGAGTGTTGTGTTATTTGTGAACATATCATTTTGTTGTTTGAAGGTAGTAGAACAAAAGACAGTAGCTAATGTGAGTTAGTTATAGGGGACAGTAGTAGGTAGCTACTGTGAGCTAGGTCCAATTAGTTTCAAACATTCTGTGCCGTCAAGTAAACATTGTAAGGTGCTTGAGTCAGAGACACATACATAAACAATAACAGGGACCCATTGGGCGAGTGTAGCGTTTACTACAGACTGATAGGTGTGCGCGCACAGTGCGCGTTTTATTTCCCCACTGCCACAATTCCCTTTTGTGTTTGTATGTTGGTGAGCCATCATGGAGCCACCGACGTGAAGCAATGCGTGTGCAGCGCGGTCGTCTCTTGTCGCCACTGCAGCAGCGGAGCTGCCAACAACCCCGTGGACCTAGCACACAGCGCGACCGTCACTTGTTCCAGCTTGTCAGGTTGGTAGGCTGTGTGGAGCGTGGAACCATGGGATGCTGATGTCAGCAGCCAGCTGATCAACAAGTGTGGGGGTCGCTGTTTTGACGCCTTCACGAATATTCCACCAATTTGCATAGACAACGAGTCTACAGTCACCAGCGGCCTCGATGCCATAGCCCTTCAATTCACCGAAAGCTATGAATATTTGTGTTTAGCATCGCATCATATTGGACAGTGATAAAGCAGAGCAACCACTGAAAGTGTTGTTATTTTGGTGGTGTATCTCCGGCAGTGTCGATGCCACAGCTCAGTATGCCATGAACCATTGTGGTTGCTTGTGATTTACGAATCATCATATAGGCAGGGACCTAATGCAGAGTAATTAGATAAACGGTTTACAACAAAAATATGAAGTGCTACATAAAAAAGTGTTTTCCAATGTGATGATTTGTTTATGGATTACTTTCCAAGGTATGTGCTTTTTGCCAAATTTCTTGTATTTATAAGGTTGTTAACTGTGTGCCAAACTCTAACAGTATCATATTCTCAAAATATGCTGCCAGTATGAGTGTAGATTTATGTGGTGGTAGTAATAGAATATTTTCATGTTAATATTTTGTAGTAGTGAGGGATGTTTGTTTATTATTTTGTTTACTTTTCAAACACATTTATTCGGTTAGGCCTATGTTTCTATTCATTCAATACAGTGACAGTGTAATGATTAGCATTCAATTAATTATCACAAATTACATGAATAGTAAATGCTAATAGACAATTATTATTAATGTGTCACATCCAGTCATGGTATTTCAATGGGATGTTATAGCATTAGGTTTCATATTGCCATGTTATTTCAATGAGATTATGCAGTATGCACCAACACTTGTCATTAACCTGACTTATGTAGCTGCTAATTAGTGACTGACTGAATGAGCTAATGATATACTTCGACTTTAATACAATGCAATTAAGTGACACTAATTTTCATTTCTTAAATGCAATTTGCCACATGCAAATATAAACAAATATTGCAAATAGGGACTCAAGTGAGAGTTATTTTTAATGGACTGAGGTTCTGGGTTAATAAGGAAATAGCTTATACTAATTTATGTAATTTTGTAATTTTAAATTTTACATTTTTCCTTTTTTGTCTTCTAGATATTTTTTTTTACCTTTAATATTCAAATCTAACGTCAGCATTATATTTTATCATATTAAAGTGTTATTTTGGTAGGGATATGCAAGGGTACAGTACCCTTCCAAAGCTTTACCCTTACATCGTATCGATCATACAATCCATGCAGCGATCGTTAAGTAAAGCAAAGACTGCAGTGCAGTCAACAGTGTAAAAGTGGGTGAGCTGAGTCCGTGAGTGGAAGTCGGGTGTGTGAGAGGATAGAGACGGTTGCTCGGTAGTGAGACCAGTTATTAGTGACAGAATATAGGTGGAATGGCACAAAGTATCTGATTTTTGTTGAGTGTTTATAAATGCAGGTTTATGAAAGGGTGTTTTAATTAATAAAATCCAGTATTTGAGAAAGGACATGTTATGATTTAGTAGTTTTCCTTACATTTCCCAATAACAGAAGGGCATGACGATGAGTTTGATGCAAAGGAGCTATTACTGATTATGCCAAATTAATTAAGTTTAACTTCATCTTCAGCATATGCGAATAATAAAGTTTGGTGTGAAACTTGGGGAGGTTATGCATTCTTTTGCCATTATTGCGACAGGCAGGTGATGTGTTGTTCCAACGGGATAATGCTCGCCTACCTACTGCTCCTGAAACTCATGCTTTGTAAGACGTGCATTAGCATCCCTGGCTAGCACGATCTTCTGACTCATCTCCATTGAAGCAAATGCAGAATGTGATGGATGAGAAGTGACTCACACGACTCGTCAGCCAACAAGTCTTACAGAAATATGTGAACAGGTCGAGCAGACCCGGCAAAATGTATCCCAGGACAGCATTCGCCATCTGTAAGATCGACTGGATGCCAGATTCAGCGCCTGCATTGCCACTCAAGGATGCTGCACCACATACTAATATGCGTGTTTTGGCATGAGTGGATACTTTGTACCTCAGAATTGCTTCTGCTATTGATCTGTAAATGTAATCATTTGATGAACTCCATATGCACTGTTGCAACAATATACCTTGCATAAATTGGAAAACTCTAGAAGATTGTATGAATATTTTTCTGGCTATGTGTTTTCTCTTAGCACCTTCCCATTTCCACTATTAATTATATGCCTCTATTTCATCTTAAATGATCAAGTTTCTGTTTTATACACACATTAGATTTACAGCAGGGACCCAAAATCCACTATGGTAGTCTTAGGGGCGGTGAAACCGAAAGGTCACAGATAGAAAAAAGTAGATAAACTGTTTATTATTTCAGAAACAATGACCATAACTGTTTATACATTTTCCTACATTGAGACATAGCAGTCAATGCAATTATGGAAAAATGTTTGAGATTGCCTTTGGCAGGCATGTATCTCTTCATGTGAATCAAATCAGCAACAATACATGTATTTCTTCAGGGCTAAAAAATGTGGAAATCCAATGTTGAGAGATCATGGCTACTTGGATGATGCACTGGATGGGTCCGCATGTTGGCAAGGATGTCTAGACTGCTCTGCAGAAGTTTGGCTGGGAAGCTGTTACACATCCTCAACGCTGTTCTGATCTCTCACCTGCGATTTTCGTATTCTTGGAGCTCCGAAGAAAGACATCCATCGCCGTCCATATGCTTCAGACGAAGAGATGCATGCATGGGTACAATCATGTTTCCATAGGCAGCTGCAAGCATTTTTCCATGAACGATTTGACCATCCTGTCTCACAGTGGTGTAACTACACAAACAGTTACAGGGATTAATTCTGAAATAATACACAGTTATATATTATTTTTCCATCAGTCTCGTTTTCATTTGATTGTTCCTTGTACATTCCCTGTCTTGGTAGATTGAAGTAACCAGTTACAACTTTTATTCCCCGATCTCTTTCATTTCAGCACGTAAGAAGCAAGTAAGAGTAAGATAATAAATGAATACCAATACCTGTACGGAATACTAGAAATTTATATCGTTTCCTAACTTTGATACTTGCTGAAGATATATCTCAGAAGTCGACTGCTGTAGTAAATAATAAAAAAAGGTTTACATTTTCTGATCTGATGCCGTATCAATTTGTGCTTTGGCTTCGACAAATCTTGATTCATGGCATGTTTTTGATCGCTAGAGAAGTTGTCTATGCCCCTCAAATAACTTTTAGAAGTTATGGTTTGCTTCTAGTACCTGTGAGTAGCTCAGTCATGCCTCCGTTGGTTGGAAAATAAGAAATGTAATGGTGAGAATCATTACAAAATTAATAACACAAAAGAATTACAATACCTTAACACTTACTAAAAGTGATGAGTTTCAAGGAGCAGAACTTACACTAGATGAAATTACTTATTGATCAACAATGAACCATTGACTCGCTTGGACTGAGGTTCGTTCTTTGAAAGACTGAAACGTCACAACTTTAGGCAGCTAAACAGTACACTATGTGATCAAAAGTATCTGGACACCCACAAAAACATACGTTTTTCTTATTAAGTGCATTGTGCTGCCACCCACTGGCAGGACTCCATATCAGCGACTGCGACGTGAGAGAGCAGAATCAGGCGCTCCGCGGAACTCATGGACTTCTAACGTGGTCAGGTGATTGGATGTCACTTGTGTCATACTTTGTATGCGAGATTTCTGCACTCCTAATCATCCCTAGGTCCATTGTTTCCGATGTGATAGTGACGTGGAAACGTGAAGGGACACAAAAGCGTACAAGCCACCTTGTCTGTTGACTGACAGAGATCGCTGACAGTTGAAGACGGTCATAATGTGTAATAGGCAGACATCTATCCAGACCATCACACAGGAATTCCAAACAGCATCAGGGACCACTGCAAGTACTATGACAGCTAGGTAAGAGGTAAAAAAACTTGGATTTCATGGTCGAGTGGATGCTCTTAAGCCACACATCACACCGGCACATCCAAAAACCTCTCCTCAGTGCAGCACTCCGAGAAGAATAGGCTGCCAAACGGCGCCGGATTTGGTGTAAGGAGCGCAAACACTGCACGAATGAATAGCGGGATAATATTGTGTGGAGTGACGAATCACGGTAGACAATGTGGCGATCCGATGGCAGGGTGTGGGTATGATGAATGTCCGGTGAACGTCATCTGGCAGCATGTTTAGAGCGAACAGTAAAATTCGTAGGCGATGGTGTTATCTTGTGGCCGTGTTTCTCATGGAGAGGGCTTGCAACCCTTGTTGTTTCGCGTGGCACTATCACAGCCCAGACCTACATTGATCTTTTAATCACCTCTTGCTTCCCACAGTTGAAGAGCAATTCGGGGATGGCGATTGCATCTTTCAACACGATCGAGCACCTGTTCATAATGCACGGCCTGTGGTGGAGTGATTACACGAAAATAACATTCCTCTAACGGACTGGCCTGCACAGAGTACTGACATAAATAAGTAGAACACCTTTGAGTTATTTTCGAACGCCGACTTCGTGCCAAGCCTCACCGACCGACATCGATACCTCTCCTCAGTGCAGCACTCCGAGAAGAATGTGCTGCCACTCCCCAAGAAACCTTCCAGCACCTGACTGAACGTATGCCTGCGAGAGTGGAAGCTGTCATCAAGGCTAAGGGTGGGCCAACATCATACTGAATTCCAGTATTACCGACGGAGGCCGCCACGAACTTGTAAGTCATTTTCAGACAGGTGTCCAGATACTTTTGATCACATTGTGTATGCAATACATACACTGAAGCCCTAAAGAAACTGGTATAGGCATGTCTATTCAAATACATAGATATGTAAACTGGTAGAATACGGCGCTGTGGTTGGCAACACCTATACAAGACAACTAGTGTCTGGCACAGTTGTTAGATCGGCTACTGCTGCTACAATGGCAGATTATCAAGATTTAAGTGAGTTTGAACTTGGTGTTATAGTCGGCGCACGAGTGATTGGACACAGCATCTCCGAGAGAGCGTTGAAGTGGGGATTTTCCCGTACAACCATATCACGAGTGTACCGTGAATATCAGGAATCCGGTAAAACATCAAATCTCTGGCAACACTGCGGCCGGAGAAAGATACTGCAAGAACGGCACCAACGACGACTGAAGGGAATCGTTCAATGTGATGGAAGAGCAAGCCTTCCGCATACTGCTGCAGATTTCAATGCTGGGTCATCAACAAGTGTCAGGTGCGAACCATTCAATGATACGTCATCGATATGGGCTTTCAGAACCGAAGGCCCACTCGTGTACCCTTGATGACTGCACGACACAAAGCTTTACTCCTAACATGGGACTGTCAACACTGACATTGGACTGTTGATGACTGGAAACATGTTGCCTGGTAAGTTTCAAATTATATCGAGCGAATGGAAGTGTACGGGTATGGAGACAACTCCATGAACCCATGGATCCTGCATGCCAGCAGGGGACTGTTAGATCTGGTGGAGGCTCTGTAATGGTGCAGGGTGTTTGCAGTTGGAGTGATATGGGACCCCTGATACGTTTAAATACGGCTCTGACAGATGACACACCTGTAAGCATCCTGTCTTATCACCTGCATCCATTCATGTCCATTGTGCATTGCGACGGCAATTTCAGAAGGGCAATACGACACGCAGTAAATCCAGAATTTCTACAGACTGGCTCGAGGAACACCCTTCTGAGTTTAAATACTGCTGCTGCGCACCGAACTCCCCAGACATGAAAATTATTGAGCATATCTGGGATGCCTTGCGATGTGCTGTTCAGAAGAGATCTCCGTCCCCACCTACTCGTACGGATTTATGGAGAGCCCTGCAGGATTAATGGTGTCTATTCACTCCAGCGCTACTTCTGACATTAGTCGAGTCCATGCCACGTTGTGCTGCGGCACCTGCGTGCTCGCGTGGGCCCTATATGATATTAGGCAGATGTACCAGTTTCTTTGGCTCTCCAGTGTATTTATACGTATTCAAACATTAACAGTGGTAAATAGTAACAGCAAACGGGATACGACGCTCCGGTCTTACCTTTCTTTCTTCAAGACATTAGAAAAAGGTGAAACGTGCGATGGCTTACTTTGGCCGAGATTCCCCTTTAGAGAGATCGCCACCAGCGGCAGCTATGGCACAATGAACGGAGTAGACCTGTGTAGTCAACTGAGAAAAAAAAGTTCCAGTCTAGATGTGCACGGGGGATGATTTCCGTGGCGTTGAAAAAATGAAAAGACAAGTAATGTCTAGCTGTCTGGAAGTTAGTGCTGAGAAGAAGTCCTTGGGTTTATTCAGGTTTTGGAGAATATATTCTGCTACAATATTAGAGTAAATGTCGTGTTTGATAAACAAGGAGTTGACAGCATGTCCCTCTCCGTCGCTGATCTGACTGTCATGCAGAGGAAGCTTCACTTCCTGGCACAGCCTGGGTTGTTCCGTCGTGGGAGGAATCGAATGGTGTACACTAGGCAACGTGAGACTAAATTAGGAACTTTTTGAATGAACAGTCGTGGCTTCAAGCTCTGGAAAGCTGACGATTTTTGGCACAGTGGTGTGCTGACCCATCACGCAGCAACCAAAAGGTGCCATTTGACCGACGATGATACGGCGGGTCCTCTGGGACTGATCGAAGATTACTTTTGTTATATTCGTTTAGTTTTATCCAGTCCATGTCACTAAAACGTAGTAATTAAACGACTGTGTGAATAGGTCGTACACCACAATCACTGCCACAGGGCTTTCGTCAGCGATACGTTCTTTACCGCTGCATAGTTTAAATGATAACGATCCAGTCGGCTGAGGGACTGGGTGCGGTGCTAAGTGAAGTGACTGTTATCAGGGGATGTTCAGTGACTGACATGTTCATATAAACACATAAGAAAGCCTGGAACATAGCAGGCACGGTGGAGTATGCTAAAAGATATTATTCAGTCCCAGGTAACTACCTCTGTAACTGGCAGAATGTTGTTTTATTTCGGTTGGATGCCAATGACCAACTGCCTCAGTGCTAAAGACGCCATTCTCTTCACTTACCAGAGAGGGTGGCATGTCAACGGCCATCTCATGTTTGTGAAGTGTCGTGAACGCCACGAAACGCCGATATTTCGTTGAAAACGGACTCAAGTATAGCCCTCCTAACCCATCCTCGTACGTACACACTATCATTATCCAAATCTTAATTTTAAAGAGTTGGCCTGGGATGTAGGTTTGGTGAGCCAAGAATAAAAATAACAGAACTGCAATAATCTTGAAATATAATTGATAGGCGCTTTGTCCTCTAATAAGCAGCAGTTACAATACCAAGGTACTGATAGTTATAGTTGTTTTTGGCACCTATTGTTTAAGACGAGAGCACACGAAAAACAGCTGTATCAGGCGAATGCGTTCCGTTAAGTGCCTTGTGTGATATTTCGATCAGTAATGTTAAATATAAGTCTCCTTACAAATCAAGCACTCACTAAGACGACAATCTTTACTAACGTTAGCCGTTTGCAGAATTCCAAAAATCTATTTCAGACATTAGGCTGTCTAAAATAGCCACAACGCGAAAAAAGAATCTTTGACTTACATTACTCAATTCTGCACAGCTACGCCGGTCTTTCAGTAATGATTCTAAACTACACTCTTGCTCATCTGCATATGATAAACGGAACAAAGGATTGGGGTTCAGCACTTCCGTTCATATGGTTCAAATGGCTCTAAGCACTATGGGACATAACATCTGAGGTCATCAGTCCCCTATACTTAGAACTAATTAAACCTAACAAACCTAAGAACATCACACACATCCATCCCCGAGGCAGGATTCGAACCTGTGATCGCAGCAGCAGCGCGGTTCCGGACTGAAGCGCCTAGAACCGCTCGGCCACCTAGGCCGGCAGCCCTTCCGTCACGCGAGTAGTCGGCCATCTGCGTGGTTGAAGACAACCATCACAAATGTCGCAAACGCTAAACTGTGCGCCAAAATCACAACTCACTATGTTGAGAGAGCATAATGACTTGAGCACGCGGTCCTACCGTCGTTCTAATACCTCTTTGCAAATGTAACTAATACTTGTACACACACATTCCAAGTAACTTCCTACTCCGACACCTTAACAGCGTGTAATATTTGCGGAATAATCTGTCGTTACTCAGGTACTGTTTTGGACATTCGGGGCAGTGTCCTAAAGGCGACACTGCTCAGAAAGCAGTGTATTACATCAGGAAATGAACACTGTTGCCGAGCGATCAGCTACATCACCTGCCTCTCAAACAGTCTAGTAGCAAGTTCGATTTCCAAGCGCGCCAAGACCTTAGCTCGTGCCCCCCTGTACTGAACATAGGCTTCCGCCACCGTAAGTCACAGTAGATATATTCAATTTGGAAAAAGAATAAAAACATATGAACGGAAACAGAAGAATTTGATGCATTAGGTGTTGCCCTCTATTACCTTTTTCAGGTAACAAGTAAATTACATATTTCCTGAACCTGATGGTTCAAGAACTCCTGCGACTGTTTTACGTCTTTGTGCGATATTTCGATCTATTGCATGGCAGATCACTATGGGGATTTCCCTTCGGCATAGCCATTCCGCTCGGTTTTAAGCTGACAGAATGGTTTATCTATGCGAGGATCAGTCTGGAACTTTCGAGACGTTATCTGTGTTTCCGCGCAAAGATACGTTCATATAACTTCCGGCTGCTTCAATCTCGCCTTCCCCTCTAAGCACTCGCCGCCTACCACACGTAACGTTCGGTATTCCACCTGCCTCGTGTGGTTTCAAGTGCTCTCTCTTACTTTAATTGGAGTACAAAGTAAACAGTTTATTTTACGTCACATTACGGGTGGCGCGGAACTTTTCCCCTTAAATTTTAGTGAGGCCTTCAGTTATTACTATAATTAGCAAGTGTAAGTGAAAAGGTAAATACAGGAGCACATATTTATTTACTCTACTGGCCACTGAAGTTGCTACACCACGAAGATGACGCGCTACAGACGCGAAATTTAACCGACAGGAATAGGATGCTGTGATATGCAAACGATTAGCTTTCCAGAGTATTCACACAAGGTTGGCGCCGGTGGCGACACCTACAACGTGCTGACATGAGGAAAGTTTCCAACCAATTTCTCGTGCTTAAACAGCAGTTAACCGGCTTTGCCTGGTGAAACGTTGTTGTGATGCCTCGTGTAGGGAGGAGAAATGCGTGCCATCACGCTTCCGACTTTGATAAAGGTCGGGTTGTACCCTATCGCGATTGCGGTTTATCGTATCGCGACATTGCTACTCGCGTTGGTCGAGATCCAATGACTGTTAACAGAATATGAAATCGGTGGGTTCAGGAGGGTAATACGAAACGCCGTGCTGGATCCCAACGGCCCCGTATCACTCGCAGTCGAGATGACAGGCATCTTATCCGCGTAGCTGTAACGGATCGTGAGCCACGACTCGATCCCTGGGTCAACAGATGGGAACGTTTGATAGACAACGAACAGTTCGACGACGTTTGCAATAGCATGGACTATCAGCTCGGAGACCATGGCTGCGGTTACCCTCGACGCTGCATCACAGACAGGAGCTCCTGCGATGGTGTACTCAACGATGAACCTAGGTGCACGAATGGCAAAACGTATTTTTTTCGGATGAATACAGGTTCTGTTTACAGCATCATGATGGTCGCATCCGTGTTTGGCGACATCGCGATGAACGCACATTGGAAGCGTGTATTCGTCATCGCCATATTGGCGTATCACCCGGCGTGATGGTATGGGGTGTCATTGGTTACACGTCTCGGTCACCTCTTGTTCGCATTGACTGAGGTTTGAACAGTGTACGTTAAATTTCAGATGTGTTACGACCCGTGGCTCTACCCTTCATTCGATCCCTGCGAAACCCTACATTTCAGCAAGATAATGCACGACCGCATGTTGCAGGTCCTGTACGGGCCTTTCCGGATACAGAGAATGTTCGACTGCTGCCCTGGCCAGCACATTCTTCAGATCTCTCACCAACTGAAAACGTCTGGTCACTGGTGGCCGAGCAACTGGCTCGTCACAATACGCCATTCACTACTCTAGATGAACTGTGGTATCGTGTTGAAGCTGCATGGGCAGCTGTACCTGTACACGCCATCCAAACTCTGTTTGACTCAATGCCCAGGCGTATCAAGGCCGTTATTACGGGCAGAGGTGGTTGTTCTGGGTACTGATTTCTCAAGATCTATGCACCCAAATTGCGTGAAAATGTAATTACATGTCAGTTCTAGTATAATATATTTATCCAATGAATACCCGTTTATCATCTACATTTCTTCTTGGTGTAGCAATTTTAGTGGCAAGTAGTGTATTACTTACTACTTAACATAGTGGTTGCCAACTTTGTTATGTACCATCTGTGGTATGAATGACTGTATAGATTAGTTGCCACATGTATTTACGTAAAGAAAATACGTGTTCGTTGCTCCGTTTAAAGGTATTTAAGTCATTGACCGCGGCTTCTTCTGGGCGAATGCACAAGAAGCTGTCGACGGGGTTACAAGAGCAGGGTCATTTTCTCTCTATTTTCTCCTTTTTCTGGAGCGAGCCTGCCGCCCAGGCGACTCCAGAGAACAGCTTGACTTCCTGGAAGGACGGTCCGCTGACGAGACACCGGCTGAATGCGATTGGTCGTGGCGCGCGGGAGGTCCCGGCCTGCGCTACCGGGCCTACACGCGAATCGGCCCAGGAGCGCCCGCGCTATTAGGACGGTCAATGTGTTTTCACAGCATTTGGGTTTCGTTAAGCCCGGAACGAATGCTCTAGCAGGCCCTTAGAGCTGGAGAAAGGGCGCGGGACTATTCTGAGCGGCTCTGCGACGCGTAGGCAACGAGCCGTAAGAGGGCTTTATGTGCGCGCGCCCCTGCATTAGCAAGATGTCACTGTCTAACCAGTACCGGGTATCGAGCGATCGATATCGGCTCCCTGATGCGACTCCTTTCTTACGAGGTGACGTAGATGGTATTCAGTGAATGGCTGAGGGCGAAAATGTAAAAGACGTGTACAACCCGCCCGCCATTCCGTGATGCTCAATCTGCTCTGGTTCTCGTGCGCATCCGTTGCCGTCTTGTAGGCGATGTCCTGTGTACAGGACGACTTCGTGTCGCATGTTTGCTACAGCCTTTAAATGAACTTGTTGCCGGCTGATGCATATCAGTCACCTATGATCCTGTTTTGATAAAGATGATCAGGCAGTTGGTGCATGCAATATTATTATCTTAGAACTCTTCCATGTGGTCCGTGTTTGCATAGGAAAACAGTAATATCACAAATTTAGTCCGCCTTGATGCAAAACACCGTGTTATTTGTTTATTTATTTATTATCCCAAACTAGTTTCGGCGACAAATATCACCATCATCAGTGGGGTTTTTTAATCTAAACACGCTGAAAATGGTATGGTTGTACAAACACAGTAAAACGTCATTACATTTTTACAAATCGTCTTTTGAAATATAGTTTCATCTTAATACTTTCATACTACCTTATTTAGTGTATGCTACAGCATGCTTAAAGCTATTATTAGCGCTGTTTGTGATAGATTTTCTATGCTCATTTTTCTGTTGCCGTCTTTTTACTGTGTAAAAAGCAACCACACACCACCCAACGAACGTGAGTACACGAATAGCTAAGCAACAGCTAAATACACACCAAAATAACTGGTGTCCACATCACTACCACAACCCCAAGTGACATACGATGTTCACCTTTGAGTATTTGTTTACTAACAGCCGCTCACATGGTTGCAGATGACATGATGTTCGCTAAGTAAAAAGACGGCAACAGATAAAAGAGCACAGAAAATATGTCACAAACAGCGCATATAATAGCTTAAAACATGCTGTAGCATAAAATAAATAAGGTAGTAATGGAAGTATCAATATAAAACTATATTTCAAAAGACGATTTGTAAAAATGTAATCATGTTTTACTGTGTTTGTACAACCATACCATTTTCTGCATGTTTTAGATTAAAAAAAAAACACTAATGATGGTGATATTTGTCGCCGAAACTAGTTTGGGATAATAAAGAAATAAACAAATAACACGCTGTTTTGCATCAAGGCGGACTAAATTTATGATATTACAGTTGGTGTATGCAAGTACTCGAGAGAACTGGTGACACGACCGTTCAATTCGAAATAACCTCCGTTTAACCAATAGCTTACCAGCAACGAAAAATTAGTTAGAATTACTTAGCTTACCAGCAACGAAAAATTAGTTATAATTACTATTTCCTTAGGTAGAATCAGTCCTGGCCAGACTATGCAAACTGTACCAAAAGATTTAAGATTTGGGGAGAATATTACGAAAACGTCTGAAAACGGAGTAGTGCGTTGTTACACATATATCTGTTTTATTTAGGTACAGAACAGAAGAGTAACTTCTTAGTCTCGTCAGGAAATATTCATCGTATCTGATAGGGTTATTTGCTTATTGCATTTGTAATATCACTTTACATTCACTAAAACAATACGAAACCGTGTTATAATCAACAAAACAAAGTAATGACCTTTCACGTCAGAAGGGTTCGCAAATTCTTTGACGGAATGAACAACATAGCACTACGGATGTCTGTCGTTTTCTTCTGTCCTCTGTCACTAGATATGTTGAACTGTCACATGCCATGTTGAAGGCGTCCGCCAGATGTATTGTTTATAGCAGGTAAATGTAAGTTTTTGTTCCAAATTATGTAATCTTTAAGTTTTGTGAATTAAGCAATAAGCATTACATAGGCACGTTTCTTTTAGTGGCCATTTTCGCAGCAGTTGTATCTATATATTGCAGTTGTTTCAAAGAAGATGCCTTTTTTGTATGCTGCACATCGAAATTTTTATTTTTATTTATGCACCCAGACGTGTTTCGCCTTTTTTACAAGGCATCTTCAGTGGGTGTCAGGTAACTTCTAATTAATTGCATCTATGCAAACTGATTTTTCTCGTCTGGCAACCAGGTAAACATCTTACAGTTCACTGTTTACGTTGCAGTTACAGTGATGTGTAACGTAAACAGTGAACTGAAAGTGAACTGTAAGATGTCCACCTGTTTGCCAGATGAGAAAAAGCAGTTTTCTTTGCCAAACACCCACTGAAGATGCCTTGTAAAAAAGGCGAAACGCGTCTGGGTGTATAAATAAAAATAAAAATTTCGATGTGCAGCATGTAAAAAAGGCATTTTCTTTGAAACAACTGCAATTTATTATCCAGGGATGTACTAGAAAATAAAATTATTTGCCAAAGGAATCGCCGTTCTGAGATGAACAAATCATGGCACGACAGCAGTGGAAAGAAGTAGTGACTGTCATGTGTGTGATTGTTTTGAACTGTTTGGCGCAACGGTTGAGAGTACGATGTAAGATAGCGGGAAAGTCTACGTGCGTACTCTTAACCCCCCCCCCCCCCCCTCACTCACTCCCTGTTTGTATTTAGCGGTTACTAATCGAGCAAGACCCATTAGGCAGACAGATGTGGGTGCTCTATTTCGAGCAGCATATTCTAGAGTAGCCGCAATCGAAACAGCTGAGAAATTCTTCGAGTCAACGGAAATATTCCCGTTCAATCCGTATGTCTTCACATCTGAAGATTTTCCTCGAACAGAAATTCGTGAGCGAGCCGAATTTACAGCAACTGAAGGAGGCAAAGGAGTTCAACAGGAGCGCTCGGATAAATGCTACTCCTTAGTGCCAGATTATTTATCTGTTCAATCACCAGGAAAAAAACCACGAACGTGACGCAAATGAAAATCAGAGTGCTGATGTAGGAACAGTTGTAGACCTATTCAGTATTTGTCCTCTGTCAAAATATGATCAAATCACAACAAAGAAGAAAGTGGCAAAAAATCCGAGATTTCGTCTGGCTCCCCATACAACAATGCATTGTTAAAAAAAACCAAGCTAAACCGGACAAAACGAAGAAGAGACAAAATATCAGTAGCGAAAAACGCAGACTCTCTAGGGATAATATGGACTTAACCGTGCCTTCATCTTCAGGAACAATCTGGTGAAAATGTGATTTTTTGAAACGTCCAGGGTGTGATGAAGCCTAGAAATAGCCTATCACGGAAGACTGAATTAAGTGTGATGATTGCTCCCAGTGGTGGCATAAAGAATGAATATGGTGAATTTTCTTGTGATTTATTTTAGTGCGTACTCTTTTACTACATGTCGCGTTCTCTTGCCAGACATTGTGGCGAAGAGTACGAACGAGCAGTGTCTTAGATACCTTGATATTTGAGATTTTTGTTAAAAGTTAGGCTGTTATAACTGATTTATGTTGTTCCTAAATTAACCAGCAATAATTTGTTGTAAGGGAAGTTCGTTTTAACTATCTCATCTACCAGATACGAGCGGTTAAATACTAAGTGCGTACTGTCTCCCGACTTTCCCCTACGTCGTTAGAGGCTGTCACGGCATGACATTCAACTCCCTGTTGTTTTACGAATCTAGAAAGGTACTTTTAATTCCCCTCTGGAGGGTTATGGTTGACGCAAGTGCAACTATTTTCCGGAAGGGGTGTTTAACGGTATTATTTTCTGTGGGCTCTTTCATAACAAAACGACTGCTAAGCAATATTCAGCTCACTTTTTGTGATGTTCTGCGAAACATTTATTATTACGTATACAGACTTTAACACATGTCTGGCATATTCTTTAGTTATGATGGGATTGACGAATTGTGCTATCAATGCGGTCGCTTTTCATTTTCCCATGACAGACATGCGTGTAGCTTCATTTTCCAGTTTAATTTTGGAAACATATGGTTTTTAATAGCTGATGAGAAGTGCTTTATTTGCTTTCGGTTTTAGCAAACGCACCGTTGCCCCCAAAAGCTCTGCAGTGACAGAAAGTCTAAATTTCTTCAGACTCACTCCATCCTGTGCTTTAATGTGGCCTGTACTCGGCGCAGATGTCGGCTTTTGTTTCTGTGGTTGTCGGTTCGGAGCAGCTCACCCATCATCAAATCAGTCGTGTCTTTTGAAGCTTTGCACCCGCGACGCCGCCGTCTCTGCGCCAGCCAAGCGACGGAGTAGGTCATGGCTTGTTTCCAGTAGGAGGCACCCATTTTCAGCAGTGGGCACACGCAGTGCCACTTCCACCGCACCCTGCAGCATACTGTTTCCGTCCGCGTCGTAAGATCCCGGCGCCAACCGCTCCTGGGACTCCCAATGCTGAGCCCGTTCATTCGGATCCTGCAGCATCCTTTCCCCTCTCATACGTGGGTAAGTCCCTCAGCTCCGCCAATGCAGACAGACCAACCGTTGCACCAGCCTTCACAATCTTCCATAATTCTGATGGAGTCAGCTTAGATGTTGTTTCCAACTGCATTGGTAGACCCACAGCCTTGTGATCTCACGTCCTGCTCGGTTTTGTAGTGCAGGTCATTTTCGTTCCTACATGACCTTTCCTGCGGGTTGGGGATTTAGTACTCCTGCCAGTGGGCATAAATATAGATGCAGACGGGTGTCACGGCAGAGCAATGCGGGAAGCTATAACAGCTGGCTCTCCAGGGCGTCATATGGGCTGGTGGGCTGGTGTTTACTTCTTGGCGGTGACAAGCTAGACCGACTAACACGGACCAACCTCTCGCATTGTATTGTGCTCTTGGCTTGGTGTGTTAGCTGTTTCGGTCATTCGCACTGGGCGCTTTTTGTGCCTTTCTGCATGCCAGTGCGTACGCAGTTTTTAGACTCTCCGTTCTCCCGCTAACTGACCCGCACATCGAGTTTACCTCCTTCCGGCTCCAGCTCCCTGATCGAGTACTCTCTGTTGTTTGAAGTAGTGGCATTTGTGCCGACTGTTTCGCGACAAAGGCAAGCATGTGCAAGTACAAAAGTAAGAAACATTCTACCTTGGTTACAAAGGAAATATTTCCCTGAATAATGGCCTCCAGCAAAAAAATTGGTACATGTTGTGTCGTGTCCCTGGAAAGCTGGAAGGATGGAATGCCTAACATTAGGGTACAAGTGCCTGGGAATGCTCAACATAGCAAATTCAGCCAGCTGTCTGCAATGTTTGCTACGAAATTTCCGTGACATTTGGAGTTGTTATGAAACTATAGCGGCCTCGGGATCGCCGATGCTATTTGCAAACAATGAACAGGTGAGGCTCGGGTGCTGCAACGTACTACATTTCTTTTATATACAATAATTGTTGTTTCCAGACGACAGCTATAGAGGGAAATTCACCTGGAAGGAGCAAGCAAGGCGGTGGGTTGGTAGTTACTTTGGTGAAAAAAATGGTTCGAATGGCTCTGAGCACTATGGGACTTAACATCTGAGGTCATCAGTCACCTATAACTTAGAACTACTTAAACCTAACTACCCTAAGGACATCACACACATCCATGCCCGAGGCAGGATTCGAACCTGCGACCGTAGCAGTTGCGCGGTTCCGGACTGAAGTGCTTAGAATGGCTCGGCCACCGCGGCCGGCTACTTTGGTGACCAATTTCAACAAGTTTCTGTGCATGTTTATGAGAAAGCCATTGAAAAGAGAGAACAGGTGACAAATAAGTACTGGGATGCAGAAAATGGAAAGTAGCGGAGTCACTCGGTGTAAGCCTGGCGTTGGTTGCCAAAGAGGGACTGGATTGTTTGGAATGCGAACGAGAGACGTTAAGGCAGCAGAGGGTATCAGCACGAGAGTAGACGCAGGGACTTCTACGTACTGACAGTAAGTGGATAGATGCTTTATGCCTAACTCAGGCTACGGCTCTGAACGGAATTCGTAGTTAATTTATAGGTACGAGGAACGACCTCTCTACAATAAAAAACTGGAGAGTCCGTAGTTCTCTGTTAACGTGACTAGTTTTCAGGAGATCCTACTAGTTAATAGGGGTACTACTTAGATGCTTAGAAACAGCGAAGTTTAAGCAGCTGCAGGAGTTGAAGTACGAAGCCGGAAATTGTTGGTCGTTGTGAAATGGCTTCCACCACAGCTAGCTAGGATATTTCAAAAAATCTGAACCTGAATGAAGTCTATAAGTATCCCAGATTAGTGCTGGGAGTGGTGCAACACAGGATGTGCATCGATGTAATTTTAGAAATTGCAAATTGCGTAATGCGATTTGATAATCACTCTATGCTGTATGACTGATTTAAAAAATCTCGGACTTTTTCTGTAGACAACTGCAGGGTGTCGTCGAACGATAAGCATAAATTAATATTGTAAATTAGTAATAAAATCACGAGAGTGGCAGATCGATGCCACATAGAAATGTTTCTTGTTTTTCGCGAGAAAATCTGACAAATAGAAATTGTAACGCAATAAATATTGAAATAAAGATGTGATCTGGTGCCTGAATACAGATACAATACGTTGGTAACACAAAATCAGTTCGTTGTATTAGAAATCATTAATAACTACAGCCCGCAATGGTTAAGTCCTGACGACTGGAACAAGAAACACACATGAGAAGAAACCGACTTCTCCTAGCTGCTCTGTACAAAATCTGAAGGCCACGATTTCTTTTATTACAAAATATTTACACATGAAGTCTCTGACTCATGATCGATACATCACGTTTTTGCACACATACAAAAAGTAATTCCTAAGAAGAGAGCCTTATGTCACTACTTTAAGACGGCAACTTTGGATTTAAATTTAATAAAAGGGCTTCACTCTCACTTTATGTTGACGTGTCTTATTGGTAGTTAGTCTTTCTTTTCTTTAAAGTGTTTCCAGATATTCTTTGTTGTCACTGCATTCGAGTGATTTCCATTATATTTGTCTGTGGTAGGTGTACGTTTTCAGAACAAGTGTTCGATTAATTCGATTTGTTGTTGTGTATTGTCTGGTATTGACATCCCTACAGTTCGCCGATCCTTTGAATGGATGCTGGTTTCTCAGGCAACGAGTAGTCAGGCGGACATGATATGTCACAGTTGCGAATTACCCTTGTCTCACGCGGTCAGAATTATATAAGGATGCTGGTGCACCAATTATTTACAGTTGCTGTGCAGGGAGGGTTAATTTCATAGATAGGAGAAATCGGTTAACTTTATTTAGATAACTCAGTAAAGGAGAGATACATCACAATCTGGATTCAAATAACCATGTGGTATATGGCGAAGGAGTGTGTCGTCTTCCTTGCTGAAGTGCTAGTAGCTTTACTTACTTATTCTGAAATGCACTTACTTCGTGTCTTACGTGACATGGCAACTGCAAGTCGATGCTTAGAAAATACTTGAGTCCATTTGATTTCCGTCCGAAAACATGAAGAGGAACCAAACTATTAGCCTGAACACAGCCGAACTATTCGTATCGTCTCAAGCATGAAACATGATACCGAGAATGAAAAAGAGTTGTGGATCGCTGTTACTATCCATGT